>NC_143137.1:70970681-71273712 GCF_059928025.1 Delphinapterus leucas
GAGATTGGGGTTGACCCATACACACTACTGATACTATGTATAAATAGGTAACTAATGAGAACATACTATGTAGCACAGGGAACTCTACCTAATGCACTGTGGTGACCTAAATGGGAAGGAAATCCAAAAAAGAGCCATATATATATATATGTATGTATGTATACATATAGCTGATTCGTTTTGCTGTACAGTAGAAACTAACACAGCATTGTAAAGCAACTATAGTCCAATAAAAATTAATTAAAAAAAAAAGAATCTGCATATACTGTTCACCAGAGAGGATAAATTAATCCCTTTATGTGAAGAGAGAGCCTTTTTTTATTTTTGTCTTTGGTCTATAAGTAGATATTCTGAGTGCTCTATAAATAGATGTTCTGAGTATGTCCTAATCTTCCTTATGGAAAAGACCTCATAATGTATACATTCAAAATAATAACATAATGAAAAGCTTAACAAAATTTTATATAAAGAAACTGATACATATATTTTCAGTGTTTTTATATAAGTCTAATAGACTGTAGATAAGAATTTATTGAAACAGTTTTGGGAGTAGTTGACAATTAGAGACCCAAGTTGTTTAAATTATTCTAGGAGAAATATGTCCATATCCCACAATTATGTATGATGGAGTATTGTATTATCAGTGTCTGTATATCTATTTATTCTCTTGTATCCTCAGAGATAAATATTACTTCCGCTTTATTTGTAAAATGTCTTTCAACTTCTTGACAAAAATAATGAAAACAAAGCTATTTTGATCTGACCTGGTAGATGTTTAATTTGAATTTATTATGACAGTAATATAAAGTAGCAAATATTTGTAATAAAAAAGTCTGCTTTTATGTCCAACTCCTTCAAAAGTGACTTATGTTAACTTATTAATATAATAAAGTATATGTTATATTATTTCATTTTTATTATATTGTGTTATAGACACTTGATTTTTTTTCCTTTTGCATGTTTTTAAATGTATTTTTTTATACAGCAGGTACTTCTTAGTCATCCCCATTTTATACACATCAGTGTATACATGTCAATCCCTATATCCCAATTCATCACACCGCCACCACCACCCCCACCCCTTTCCCCCCTTGGTGTCTATACGTTTGTTCTCTACATCTGTGTCTCAATTTCTGCCCTGCAGAAATTGATCTTTTACTCACTTGCAAATAAAATACAAGCACATGTATGTGGGGTTAATATAGATAACTAATTTATGTTAATATTATATAATTTTACCACATTGATACTACAGTGTCTCAGAGGGTAAAAATGCTTTTTCTTTCCTATGTTCCTTGTTTTATATTTCCTTAGCCTGGAAGACCTATTTTAACTTACTTTCAGAAAAAGGCTCTTTGATACCTGATGTAAAATGTGGTATTTTTTTCCTTTAGTGAACTTTACTAAAAGACGCTTACAATATATTGACCCATAAGATACCTTAAAAATAAGAGTGAGGATTTTGTTTTAAGTCTCATATGGAATCCTGGTTGTATTTTGCAGTATAGGAAACCTTCATTTAGTTTATAGACTTATTTTTGAGTGATTCTGGAACATTTTATTTCAGTTTGACCTTTGAAACAATAATGTCCAGATTTCCTTCTTCATTCATTCTAGGCGTGTTAAAATGGCAATGATGAATGAGTAAAATTTATATTCTTCCCCATTGTTGAAGGTTTGTTTCATTTTGCTGTGGTATGCAAGTGGTGTTGCCCTGAATATAGGGCAATCCTGATAAGTTACAGCTTTAGATAGTTCTTTTCATTTATGTTTGATGCCTTTTGTAGTTGTAAAGATCAACATAAAATTTTTAAAGTAATTAATTGTTTGATTTTACTCAAAAGTTAATAGTATCAAGTACGTAATTGTTACTTTAGCCCAAACAAGGTAGTATATAGCAGGTTTACTGACACCTAGAAAATATAAAGGGGAGGGAGAAAAATGATTCTGAGATAGCTAAGGAAAACTTAGTGTTTGGAATTATTTTCTAAAGTAATAAGTTGCTTTTTCAGAAACTAAAGTCATACTTAAAATTTCCCTTTAAGAAGTTTCTTTGCTTTAAAATTTTTTTAATTTTATTGTTTTATATTTTTTATGCATAGGACTAAAAGTTGATGCTTTTAAGATTCATCTAGATTTTACTTTTATGAGGAAGACACAGCATGATGCTTTACTTATATTAGTGTTTGGAAGCTTTGGCTTCTATAATCACCTGTTGAGTTAGATGCTGTTATCCCATTTTTCCACCTAGTAACCTGAGGCAGAAACACTGTAACTTGCCCAAGGCTACACAGCCAGTAAGTGGATGCTCCAGGATTTGTAATCTTGCCTCATCTACCTCCAAAGCTACTACTTCATTCTGCCTCTGTCTTGGACTAGAACATGAAACTGGAGGAGTGATGTTTTGTTTCTTTTTTTTTTTTTTTTTTAACCTCATTCCTGCAATCTTTGATAATGAATAGTAGCTGTGGAAATTAAATCGTGTGCTTTTCTAATTCCTAAGAGAGATTAATATTCAATTCCACTGGGGCTTTGGGTGAAGCAATATATCAACTTGATCAACCCCAATATCTATATAGAATTAACATTTAAGGCAAAGTTTAAGCAGAATTACGAAATTTTTGGTTAGAATGGAGTATCTAAAAACACTTATTAAGAGACTGGTGGATCAAATCCAAAATGTCAAAGACTGTAATTTGAAAATTAACCAGAAATGCTTCTAGCCATGTCCTTCTGGGATTAGTGAAGCTATCATGCTTGACATGCAGAGTTGGCTTCCTGTTGCTCCACAGTGGCTCTGATGCCATTCCATATAACTTATTATTTTTGTTCTGTTACTGTGCAGTGTAAATTTCAAAATTTTAGGCACCTATCTCATATAAACAGCAAATTACACTAACTTCATTAGTATTTAGAGTTTAAAATAGTAATAATAAGCAAAATTAGTATTGTTCAAACTTACAACTTAAATTTCATATGCATTTATGAACATGATGCCTGGTGGAGATTATTCCTCTGTCTTATATATGAGGAACCAGTTCTCTGAGTGGCTTAGTGTTGTCTAGATCTTGTATCTAGTAATGTCAGAGCCTAGTAGAACTCAGTCTTGAGTTATTCCTCAGTGGGCACATTTACGATTAGTCCATGTTTATTTCTTAGTCTGAGAGAAAATTGACATCTCAAAATGGTTTTGTGTTTTTTTAAAAATTTTATTTATTTATTTATTTATGGCTGTGTTGGGTCTTCGTTTCTGTGCGTGGGCTTTCTCTAGTTGCGGCGAGCGGGGGCCACTCTTCATTGCGATGCACGGGCCTCTCACTGTCGCGGCCTCTCTTGTTGCGGAGCACAAGCTCCAGACGCACAGGCTCAGTAGTTGTGGCTCACGGGCCTAGTTGCTCTGCGGCATGTTTGATCTTCCCAGACCAGGGCTCAAAGCCGTGTCCGTGCATTGGCAGGCAGATTCTCAACCACTGCGCCACCAGGGAAGCCCTCAAAATGGTTATTAAGAATGCTTTATATTCATGATGTACCTTATTTGGAAGTGAACTCAAGGGATTCAGACAGCCAAACAACAGTGCATCAAAGTGTAGTCTGATGGAAGTGATTTCTTCTTGACCAGTCTCTAATCTGAAGGGTTTTGTGCACTGAGTGAACTAATTAGACTTTGCTATTTTGAGAGAAGAGCTTGTTATGGATATACAGATTGCATTCATCTTTTGAAAACCTTCTTGGAAGGTTTTGAAATTTTTAGCCTTCGTTTTATTTCAGTTAGATTTCCCCCAAATTAACTCATATCTCACTATTCTATTCAGTTTGATTATGTTCACACAGTTTCTCAGGATAAGAAGTGAAGATTTCATTTGTTTATGTTGCAAGGGAATTGGTAAAACAGACTTCTGGGAAGTTCCTGCCTTTCTTTGCCTGTATCATGTATTTCAGATGCACAAAGGAAAGTTACTCAAGGAACTGAAGATCTGAGTGAATTTGGTAATATTGTGATAGGGCGGCGTAGGTGTTGAAACTACCTAAAAACTTTCTTGTTAATGACCTTAAGACCATTTATGGCATTAGTTGCTTGTCTTTAGATTTCAATAATATACCAAAAAATGGGTAAAATGTAAAGTAAATACAAATAATTTCCAAAAGCTCATAACATTTCGATTTTGGTCATTGATGACTATGAAGTCTAAAGAAATTGCACACTCTCATGTCTTTCTCTTCTCGCAAGTTGCAACAGGAACTTCTAGCCATAAAACAGCAACAAGAACTGCTAGAAAAGGAGCAGAAACTGGAGCAGCAGAGGCAAGAACAGGAAGTAGAGAGGCATCGCAGAGAACAGCAGCTTCCTCCTCTCAGAGGCAAAGATAGAGGACGAGAAAGTAAGAGGCACCAGGGTAAAAGACGGATCTCTTCCCTCATCTTTAGCTGATGGTCATTCAGAAAGGAGCCTGATAAAGAGTGGAATTAAACTTGTCAAAATTGTCTGTGTTTAAGTAAAAGAATACATTATGGACCCAAATGTAAGGCTTTGACATTCACATATCAGCTCTCTGCATTCAGTCTACAAGCATTTCCAGAAGTAAACATAGCATTGTTTGGCAAAGATGCTAATTTCTGTTGTTTTGAACCTTAAAAATAATGTTATACTAAGGCAATATAGCTATGTCATTGTGTTTAATAATAAACTCACTTCCACATTACTCCACCATACCTTCCTCCTGCTCAAGTAATAATTGCTCTTTAATAAGTCAAGGCTTTTTTCATTTAGTTTTCAAGTACCCAAACTTTGAGAAGATTTAAGGTAGAATTTTTTTTGTTTTTTTTTTTTAAAAAAGCAACTATCCACAAGAGGGAGACAGATCCAAATAATTCCCCTGTATGAGGTCAGTTCAAAATCAGGTCGTAGCAAGGTTTAAAATGTGATGACTTAAACTGGAATTGTCAGCAATATTTATTTGTTTAATGCGCAAAAGTGCTTTTTAAAAAAGTTTTTCAAACTAGCAGTTCAGAAGAGCTCATTTTAATTTGCTTAATCACTTATATGGTCCCCCAAGATTCTTGACTTTTAAAAAGCAGTGTTCTGTCCCTCAGCAGTATTTTTTAAAGCTTAGGAAAAAATTAGTATTAATTCTGGGAATCCCCTTTCTGCAAAAGCAATTAAAGAAATCATCGAAGGTCTTTTGAAAATTGGCAGTTGAAGCAGTAGTTACAA
Source organism: Delphinapterus leucas (assembly GCF_059928025.1). Classification (NCBI taxonomy): domain Eukaryota; kingdom Metazoa; phylum Chordata; class Mammalia; order Artiodactyla; family Monodontidae; genus Delphinapterus; species Delphinapterus leucas. The sequence continues at coordinate 70,975,894 of NC_143137.1, forward strand.
AATATTACTATGTCATTTTCTAAAGGCTGTTTAGACTCTGGTTTCTTCTTTTAATAGGAAAACTTCATATGCTGTGACGAGTGGTGTTACTTCTTAATTTTTGCTAAATATTCCAGAGGCTTGAAAGGACAGAACCGCAAATCACCATCTGTTTCTGTATGTGTGTGTTTCAGGGGCAGTGGCAAGTACAGAAGTAAAGCAGAAGCTTCAAGAATTCCTGTTGAGCAAATCAGCAACAAAAGACACTCCAACTAATGGAAAAAATCATTCCGTGAGCCGCCATCCCAAGCTCTGGTACACGTATGTTCAGTGTTTGGCTTTTTTCATTCCCAGGGGTAAAGATCACAGGTTCTCAGTTCAGCCAACCTGGGCACAAATCCCTGGGCTGCCAAGTTCTCAGCTATAAGGCCGTGGGCAAGCTCCTCAAATTCTCCAAGGCTCAGGTTTTTATTCTATAAAAAGAGGACGATAATAGTACCTGCCCTCTAGGGTTTCTGGGAAGGTCCTGTGAAACAATGTGGTAAAGTATGTAACAGAGACCAGCTCTTAAATAAATGTTAGCAAGTATCATCTTGAGGGCTAGAAAGTATTATACATGTTCTTTGCCAAATGAATAACTGACAAATGTAGGGTGGGGCATAGAAATTAATTCATATTTTGCATTTTTCTATTCTCAGATGGTGCATCTGATATCTTTACAATAATTTCTGAAGATTTGGCTGGTTGAGATTTTGTTTTACTTGGCTTGAAATAAGGTGGAGATCTGAATTATTTTTAAAAGTCCAGAAGATTTTTGACTTAAGAAAGAAAGAAAGAAAGAAAAGTAACTGATATATCTAAGTCTTCAGTGACTAGTTTACCCGTGCCCACCTCATCTCATTTTTTCCCACCCTGTAAAATGAGAGTAGATTGGCTTTTAACACACAAGCTGACAACATAACATACTGCGGTATTACAGTTTTTTATGCAACCATCTCTCTCCAAGTCTAGTAAAGAGATACTGTGCAACACACAATTCTTCCTTCTGTAAAGTATGAAGGAGGTGATATTTTTAAAAAATCAGGGGAAGAACTGATAGGCAAAGCATATTTGGATAATAGACTAATAGATCATAGTTTCATCTCTCTCATATTTAAAAAATATGTTTAGGATTTTACACTTACATATTTTTTAATCACATCATAAGGATAAGGGAGTAAAAACTTGATTATTTGATACTCTGTTACATTGACATTTCAAGCATGCCAGGACCTGGTTCTATTAAAAGAGTTATTGTTCTTATAATTCTATATTATAAGTATCTTCCCTTCTCTGCATCCAGAAAAAAAGATGAGGCAGATTCTAGAATGCTATATAAATATTTTTTAATGGTTTACATAATTTATACCATGCATGTCAATTGACTTGAGAAACCAATCCCTGAAGAAAATTTTCACGTGTTCAATCAACATCAAAAAGTATTGAAAAAGAAATTCTGTCTTATTACCTAAAATTACATACATAATTTATAACTAACTCATGTTCCTTCTAAGTTAAAACCTGTTTTAAGAAAAGATAATACCTTCTTTGTTGTTGTTGTTAAGTGGAAACAACTACATGCAAACAACTTGTCAGCTGAAAATTCTTTAGCTGTTCCCTTGGGTATATTCGACATGGCTCTGAAATGTTACTTAGGAATCCTTTTTTTTGTAGTGAACTGAACTTCAGTAGGGTCCAACTCCTGGACAACCATAAGTCATTAATTTATCAAATCTGAACTTAATACTTTTTGCCAGTTATGGCTAGATAAAATATCCTTACACCAGGTAATTCTTGAGAATGTTGATTCAAATAAATAATATTGGTAGAATCATCATGGTGGTGATACTACACCCTATCTATATTTTCTCCATATATAATGATTATAGATGTGTATGTCCACTGGGTAATCTATGTTCAGTCCTAAGCTATTCTCCAGTAGCACAATTGCATCTCTTTTACTGTATTAATGCAGGACAGACAAAAGATTTTAAAAGGTCAGGTTCATATTGAAGAAGGATGTGTCTCCAGTCTTTACCTTGAAACTGCTATAGAAGTTTGGAAACCTGAGGCTATTCGCACAGTACTGTCTCTCCAGTAGAAAGGCACCCTCATGTACTACCTAGCAGTTTTTTTTAAATGAAGTCCTTCTGTATGTTTGCTTTTACCTTGGTTGTTCTACATTGTTGACTAAAAAGGATTCGGATGATGACTTTTCCACTAATATGGCTCTTAAGAAAACATACACAATAATCTCAGATGTCAAATCTCAGGCTCTGGGTAAATTCTCTCCTTTAGTGAAGCAAACTTTTCTATGTGACTGTGTGACCAAACACACAGTGGGCATTCTTGGGCATCCTGCATCATTCCGTAACATACTGCTAAATTGAACTTGGTTACATGAGGCTGTGGTTTGTACACACTAAAAAGAAAGAACATAAACACAGCTGAGACACGTGTTACAGCATGTGCAACCGATTATTGCTGACCAATGTGCAGTAAAAACTCAAGGGGAAATGGTGAACCCTCTTTTTCTTTTGTAGGGCTGCCCACCACACGTCATTGGATCAAAGCTCTCCACCCCTGAGTGGAACGTCTCCATCCTACAAATACACATTACCAGGAGCACAAGATGCAAAGGACGATTTCCCTCTTCGAAAAACTGGTAAGTCAGTTCCACAAGAAGACTCCACTTGCTCTTCCATGACCTTCCTGCAGCTTTATTTTGCCATACCTCTAGGGGAGCGTCAAAGGATTTGAGTCATAGCTGTCAGGCTCTCTCCACCTCTGCCCTCAGCATAAGCAGACGCGCACACACACACTCCTATTTCTATATCAGTTCATTCACTATAGTATCAAAGTAGCTTTTTTAATTTAAAGGTTAGTCACATTTGGGTTTTAGACAAATTATTTTCTTATTAGCAATAAAGAGAAGAATTAAAGAAAATAGAAATTTGATTTCTCAGAAAATTTAAATCTTCTCCATTAATGAGGACCTCTAATTTCCTCCATTTCTCTGATTTTCTGTTGCGCCTCAGCCATTTACTACAAAAATGGAAATAATCTTTTCCTCCCACTTTTAAAAACCTTAAATTTTAATTGTTTACTAAAACAGATAAGGCCAAGGCTAGCTCCTGAGTAAGTGACTTGCCTAGTGTCTCACAGATTATAGGAGAACTCATGGTGAAGCTTTGTAGCTAATAATCTCATGTAATTGTATTAAAATTTGCTTAGGGGAACTGGGACAATGAATCTGTAATAAATTTGGAATTTAGTAAACAGCTCTATAGCTTTACAGTCTGTGTTTGTTTTCCCATATTCCTTTTTAGCCCTCTGGTATGTGCATATTTAATGTGTTACATGCTCTTACCTCTATAATAAATATATTTAAATTTTAGCAAGGTAGAAGCATAAATAGCAGTTGTATACATTATTTTCTAAATATTTTGAGATTTTCTAAATATAGTTCTTTAGAGGAAGTTGTAAATTTAAAAAAATTTTATAACCACAATTGATGTGAAGAGATACTCAGAGCAGAGAGTTTGGTCCATTGTATTTTACTCAGATCTACTTGAAGAACTATAGATCTGTTTAATTTGTATATAAAATCTACAGAGTGAAAATTATTTCCAATAATTATATTCATTTTCCCAAGGAATTTTGAATAATTAAAATGGATATAGATTGAGTAAGAATTTATTCTGTCATCTAGCCCGTATTGTACCAGGCAGTGAGGAAGGATGGCCAAGTATTGTAAAGCAATTTGTGCCTTTTTATTTTAATAGCCGAAAGATGTTCACATTTCTACTATAAGATATCAGATATAGTAAAATACTTCAATGGAAGGCTGTGCAAAGGAAAGAGTAAGTTTTATGTATTGCATGAGAATTTCACACTCTTATCTACAAATCAGATTGCCTTTCATGTAAATAAACTTCTCTGGGATAAAAGGAACAAAGTAAAGAGTGAGCCTCCACATATTTCTAAAACATGGCATATAGTTTATGAAAATTGATCCATAAAGGACATGGATTTTAGAATGTGGGGACTTTGATCTGCAGCCTTGACATTTAGTTGCACCAATGGCATGTGTAGGAAATATTGACAGAGATTATGTGAATATTGCCCCAGGTCTTAGGGCAGTGACTGGCATTCAAGAGCCTAAGGAGTCACTAAAAGGAAAGAAAACACAAGTCCCCTTATGGCAGGAGGTTACTGATGAGTGATATAGTTACATTTAGGGAGAAAGACTTCTACCCTGCTGTGCACATAGCCTTTGAATATATTCTTACCACTGGGAGATTGAAAACTGACTGCAGAAGTGACACTGAGTTTGAAAAGTAGTGGCATTTGGAGCCAGTAAGCATCCAGGAAGCAAATTTGATCTTTTTCAATACTTAGGACAAGTACTAAAAGCCCATACTTTTGTGTCCCACTGTTTCCCTGAGAACGGCTTAGGATTTTTCCTCTGAAGAATGAATAGCAAGCTGTTAATTTATTCTTGCAGAATTTCTCAGTCCACAACACAATTCCAAGAGAAATCCTGCTTATTATATACCTTACAAAATTTAACTCAAATCTGTACTAATATGAAACTCATCTTCTGTATCTCTTTATGTGATATGTAATAATAGTGAAAAGGTACAGCCCTTGTCTTTTCTAGTGGTGTATTTTCTGTATTTGCCCATTACGTTAAGTTTCTTCCCTTTATATCGAATATCTGATATTTATGAAGTGTCAGGCTGCTGATCTGTAAAACCAAACATTTTCAAGCATTGTACCAATAAAGTTCTTGAACAGCCATTAATACTTTTATATCTCTATAGGGGTTTCAAAATATTCCTTAATTCAATTCCTATTGTCTAAGAAAAGTATGATATAATAAAATACAGATGTTTTCTACACATCTAAATACTTAGAGATACCCCTCATTAATTACAAATAGGCGAAACTCTTCCAACTTTTATAAATATAATCCATTGGTGTATTTCCAGTGCACTTTGAGAAAGTTTAGGTGTATGTTTGCACTAAATAGAAGAGCATTGAAATGTAGTCAAATAATTTTTACTTCAGCATTTGTTGTATTTTAGTGGCTCAATAGTTATTACAAAAAAGTAAACAATAAAATATTATCACAGTTAAACTTATTTGATGATTAGGGAAACTGTATAAGATAATTTTCAAGTAAAGCTTTATCATATTAAATGAAATCTAGAGGAGTGGCATTGATCATATAGTACAAATACCAGTACAGCCATAATAGAGTGTAGCTTTTCTATTGGGCCCTGATTATCACTCTCTGAGGTCTACTTGAATTTCATTGACTTCAATCTTAGATTTAAAAGAAGTTTTTAAGTGGATTCTATCTTTTGATCTGCATATAATACTAAATACTTTCAATTTCTTTTTAACCTATGTCAGTACTGAATTGCCAATATGCATTAGCAAGATTTACGGGAGTAAAGCTGGAACCAAAGTAAGAAAAGTTCTAATGACCTTAAAATGATTAAAGTGGCCCCAGGGGTGTTCCCTAAGCAGTGAGCAGAATTTGGAACCTCTCTTGACCTCTTAGGACTCAGACAGTGACAGCCTAGGAACAGTCAACCATAGAAGTCTCATTTGCCTGCAGAAATCTGACCTTTGTCATGCAAAGTGGACCTTTACTTCCTTCCCCTAAGGAGAATCATAGTTGTTCATAGCATTTGGGCTTTTTGGAAACCTCAGAATAATATGAAGAGTTAGCTCTAATCAGGCCCATTCCGAATTCACTTTTCTTTTAAATGTAAGAGTTGAGAGTCTTTTGCTCCTTTCGAATGACCGTCAAAGGCTTTCATAATTGGTTCTGAAGTTAAGAATAAAATAATTTTTGAAATTTTTATATTTATTGCCCACACTTAAAGTAGCACTTCCTTTTAGAATTACCCTCTGTGATTACTTTTGTTCCATAACACAAGAATTTGTTGATTCTGAAATTTGGATTATTTTACTGAACTTTAGGTTTTGGCTGCAAATTATATCATGCTGTAGTAGGTGATTTTTTTTTCCTCTAATATAATGCTCTGCGGGACTGATAATGAACTATAAAATAGGGAAAGGAAGCTTCTGGGTCCGGGTACTTTTGAAATAGTACATATTTCTCACAAAGATGCTGCGTATGTGGTGACTTTGAACTGACCTCCAAAACCATTTGAATTGGATTCTGTTACAAAGAGTGTGTGCATATGTTTCATAAAATATTATGGTAAAACATTCTAGAGGTTTTATGCTCCATTGTATTATTGGGGTCTTACCCAGTGAACTTTGCCTTTCTTTGAGTGTTACAATCTTTCCACTTAATACTTCTGAACAAAGTGAGCTGGCTGGCTAGATTCACCTCTTAAAGAGCACAAGCCATGTAAAGCTACAGCTTGGCTTGGGCTAATAGGACTGTTCCCGCCCCACTGAAATATTCATTTTAATGGTCAGCAGCACTAGAATAGGACTCAAAGATGGAAGGGGTCCAAACATAAGTTAAGGTTTTAGAAGGCCAATGTAATTTTCCACACTGAGTAATTGGAAGGAAGGCAGAGATGAGATATATAACTATATACATCTCCCTCAGTATAGCAGTTAGAAGTTATGTTCTGATACCTTGGTGACCTGTTCAAGTTATTATAATCCAGAATTAGTACAAGGAGGTTTTTAAACAATGTTTTAAAATCTCTCTTGCTCTCTCTCTCTGTCTGTCTGTCTCTCTCTCTAGCTCTGTGTCTTTCTCATAATACACAATCACACATGCATGTGTACACATGGACATGCACACACATTTTTGCACAGATAGCACTAACGTTTATAAAAATATTCACTCAGAATCTTATTCCAGATTGACCAAAACTGGAGTATTTTTATATATCTTAGTACGCAATCCTAGTTCCATTGTAGTGGCTCTTCTTGCTTAAAATTATTGAAATGTAATCTTTGTGATAAGTCTTACACTAGTTTTCCCAGAATTGGGAAGCAATGTGGCACAGTAACACAGGCTTTGAATCTACCTACCAGCTTGAAATCTGGATCATCAATCTTGGGAGATTTACTTAACCTCTTTAGGTTGTGATTCTCTCATCTGTAAAATGGGAATAATTTTTGTACTTGGTTCATACAGTTATTTTGAGGATTCAGTTAAGTAATGCATGTCATGCACTTAGGATCATACCTAGGACTTAGGAAGGGCTTAGTAAATCTTAACTTTGCGTTTCTAGTTGATAAGGAATTGAGTTTCATTTATTTTCATCAGTGAAAACTAAATTGCTTATTTTTGTGGAAAGTCTTTTCAAGGACTTGTATTCTGCCACCTTATTGATAAAATGAGAAAACTGAGGAGCAAGTGATAAACATTTTCACTTTAAGCTATCTGCTGCTTACAATGCTAATCTCAAGATGGGAATAAAGGGCTTTGTTAATTTTGCATATTTGCTGGCATTTGGGAGCATAGTATGGTGTCAAAAAGTAGCAGCACATTTGTTTCTTTCCTTCACCATAGGAGGAGCTCTTATTAATGCTCTGTCCTCACTAGAGCCAAACAGAGTTTTAATTTCTGCCATTGACTTCATTTTAAAATCAATAGACTTTAATTTTTAGAACAGTTTTAGATTTACTGAAAAATTGACCCATAGTATAGACGGTTCCCATATTACTCTTCCCTCTCTCCTGTAGTCTCCGCTCTTGTTAACATCTTGCATTAGTGTGGTACATTTGGTACAATTGAGTGACTATCAATACATTATTATGAATGTAACCCATAATTTACATTAAGGTTTACTCTTTGTGTTGTAACGTTCTATTGATTTTGACAAATGTATATGTTATACCATGTACCCACCGTTACAATATAATGCAGAATAGTTTCCTTGCCCTAAAAATCCTTTGTGCTCCCTCTGTTCATCCCTCCTTCCATCAACCGCTGGTAACCACTGATATTTTTACTGTCTCTCTGGTTTTGCCTTCTGCAGAATGTCATATATTTGGAATCATACAGTATGTAGCCCTTTCAGACTAGCTTCTTTCGCTTGGCGCTATGCATTTAAGATCCCTCCGTGTCTTTCTGTGGCTTGAAAGATCTTTTTAGCACTGAATAATACTGCATTATATGGGACAGGCCACAGCTTGTTTAACCGTTTACCTATTGAAAGGTATCTTGGTTCCTTCCACGTTTTGACAATTATGAATAAAGTGGCCCTAAACATTCACATGTAGGTTTTTGTGTGGATGTCGGTTTTCAGCTCAATTAGGTAAAAGCCTAGGAGTGCAATAGCTGGATTTTATGGTGAGACTGTGTTCAGTTTTGTAAGACACTGCCCAACTGTCTTCCAAAGTGGCTGTACTATTTTGCATGCCCACCAGCAGTGGATCAGATTTCCTGTTGCTCCACATTCTCACCAGCACTTGGTATTTTCAGTTTAGTGTTCTGTATTTTAACCATTCTAGTAGGTATATAATGGTTTCTCATAATGGTTTTAATTTGTAATTTCCCAGTGTTAGCATGGTATATCTTTCTTCATCCCTTTACTTTTAATCTGTGTCTTTATATTTTAAATGGTTTTCTCATAGACAACATACCGTTGTATCTTTGTTTCTTAACCCACTTTGACAGTCTCTTTTAATTAGTGTATTAGACCAGTCACATTTAAAGTGGTAATGGATATAGTTAGATCAATGTCTACCATGTTTGTAACTGTTTTCTCATCATTGTACTTACTCTTTTTTTTTTTTTTAATCTTCCCTCCTTTTTCTGCCTTCTCTGGTTTTAACTGAACATTGTATATGATTCCATGTTCTCTACTGTCTTAGCATACCAGTGTTTTTTTTGTTTGTTTTTTTGTGGTACGCGGGCCTCTCACTGTTGTGGCCTCTCCCGTTGCGGAGCACAGGCTCCGGACGTGCAGGCTCAGTGGCCATGGCTCACGGGCCCCAGCCGCTCCGTGGCGTGTGGGATCTTCCCGGACCAGGGCACGAACCCGCGTCCCCTGCATCGGCAGGCAGACTCTCAACCACTGCGCCACCAGGGAAGCCCTGTACCTCTTTTAAAAAAATTTCTGTGGTGGTTTCCTTAGAGTTTGAAGTGCACGTTTGTAGCAAATCTATACCCACTTTCAAATCACACTATACTGCTTAATGGGTATAGGTACTTTATAACAGAGTATTCCCAATTCCTCTCTTCCATCTTTTATAATTTTGCTGTCATTAACTTCACTTTCCCATAGTGATATTCTTATTTTGAATAGTCAATTAGTCAATTAAAAATAAGAAAAATAAAACATTTCATTTTACCTTCATTTATTTCTTCCTTTATACAGCTCTGAGTTTCTGATTTATATACTTTTTTTTCTTGCTAAAGAACGTTTTAAAATATTACTTGCAAGGCAGGTCTACTGGCAACAAATTTCCTTAGTTTTTGTTTGTCTGAGAGTTTTTATTTCTCCTTCATGTTTAACAGATAATTGCACTGAATACAGAATTGTAGGTTGCTGGGGTTATTTCTTGCAACACTTTAAACACTTCGCTGGCTTCTTGTTTGCATGGTTTCTGACAAGAAATTTGCTTCAGTTTGTATCATTGTTACTCTATAGGCAAGATGCTTTCTCATATCTTCTGGTTTCTTTTAAGATATTCTTTGTCTTTGGTTTTCTGCTGTTTGAATATGATGTGCCCAGGTGTCCAGTTTTGTTATTTATGCTGTTTCATGTTCCCTGAGATTCCTGTATCTGTGGATTCCAGCCATTGTTCAAATAGTCTGCTTCATTCTTCCTTGTTATTCTGGGTTTCCCATTATGCAAGTGTTAACATCTTTTGTAACTGTCCCAGATTGGGGGGCATTTTGTTCTTTTTGTCATTCTTTTATTCTTTGCCCTTCAGCTTCAGGAGTTTCTGTTGACAGGTTTTCAAGGTCACTGGTTCTTTCCTCAGTCTTGTCCAGTCTATTAATGAGCCCATCAAAGACATTCTTCATTCTGTGCTTTTGATTTCAGGCATTTCCTTTTGGTACTTTCTTAGTGTTTCCACCTCTCTGCTTACAGTTACTCATGTGTTCTTGCATGTTGTCAGCGTTTTCCATTAGAGCCCTTAACATTTTACTCATAGTTATTTTAAGTTCTCTGTCTGACAATTCTGAAATCTTTGTCATAACTGAATCTAGGCTGACGTGTACTTTGTGTCTTCAGACTGTTTTCTCTTGCTTTTTAGCATGCTTTCCAACTTTTTGTTGAAAGCTGGACATGGTATATTAGAAAACAGAGATTGATGGGTTAAGCTTGTGGTGTGAGATTTTATGTTAATGTAACTGGAACTGGACTGTGTTTAATTAACATTTGCATAGATGTAGGTGCCAGAGGCTTTAGTTCCCTCTAGTTTGCTTGGTTACTGTTTGTTTGTTTTTGTTTTTATTCCCCCTGTTTTGGGGTTTCCCTAAGAACTCCTTCATAAGCAGTGTCTTGCAGCTCTCGCACTTGCAATCCACTGTTATTATACTGGAACCCTGTTAAAATGGTGGTAAGACATTGGGGAGGGACAGTGTTCTATAATCTTATAATTAAATCTCAGGGTTTTTTTAGTGGAACCTGAGTTTGTGGTCTGTGACCTCCAGAGCTGTTTCTTAGCTTCTTTTTTTCAATATTTCCCTTAATAAGTGAGATAGGAAAGGTAGAAGAGGCTGCGGTTAGCTAATTGCCGTACCCTCCAGGTCAAATAAAGTTCTGGTAAGATATTTTCCTTTGGAAGGCAGGTTTTGTTATGTAGAATGCTCTAGGTATATTTGAAAATTGTACTTTTCTCCTGTTATATTTCAGAATGACTGCTTTTCTCTCCTCCTACACCTCTACTCCCTACCATCACTTATACAGGAGGGGATTCTTCATTGATCTTCACTGAGAGAACCTGGTTGGGTTCTTGTAAGTCAAACCTATGAATGTGTACAGTCCCCCGCTGAGATTGGGCCCCTGGAATTTTTAACTCTCAAGCTAGTCCACACTCAGGCTCCAGCAACTCATCAAAATTAACATCTAGGGGCTTCCCTGGTGGCGCAGTGGTTGAGAGTCCGCCGCCTGCTGAAGCAGGGGACGCGGGTTCGTGCCCCAGTCCGGGAAGATCCCACGTGCCGCGGAGCGGCTGGGCCCGTGAGCCATGGCCGCTGAGCCTGCACGTCCGGAGCCTGTGCTCCACAGCGGGAGAGGCCACAGCAGTGAGAGGCCTGCGTACCGCAAAAAAAAAAAACAAACAAAAAAATTAACATCTAAGTGTTCCTACCAGTTACTGGCTCCAGTGGCTTCTGTTCTCAGTAAGTTGATCTCAGCTGTGATTTTCAGTATTTTTCTGTCTCTCCAGATTTTGGAGTGGCGGTTTGCTCTGAGACCTCAATTCTCTGATGAATCTAAGAAAATCGCTTTGGTTTTTAATTTGCTCAGCTTTCTTCTTGTGGTGAGGATGTCAGTGAAGATTTCCAAGCTTTTTACGTGTTGGAATTGATACCAAAAGTCAGCCATTGACTTTTAAACCGGTAAAATACTTTGAAAAAATTTTAAAAACACAACTTTACAACTTTTTAAAGTGACAGGTTCATATTTAAGCAATATAATTCTTACCAATTAATTATAATCGATTTTTATAAGATTATAAGTCATCAAGGATTGACTCTCCTTCTGCTCAGTGTGATCATGACTAACAAATCCATGTGCTAAAAATACTATGACAGAGAGAGGATAGACTAAAATAATTTCAAATCACATTTTGGAAGGAAGGCAATACTTTGTGTTAAAGTCTTTGCCTAATGATTCAGTCTATGGTATTTTATTCTGTGCCCTCGTCTATATGTCCTCTTTCTCTTCTCCTTAATAGGAATCAAACACTGCATTGATTTTTGCTACTTTGAGAATAAGTTTGATGAAATATTGGGTTGGAACAGAGTATAAACTACTGTGTAAGCAAGATTTGGGAATTATAAGGACTTTTTTCCCTGTATTTTTCTTACTTTTCTCTTCATATCAAACACTAGAGGTTTGATGAGGTAACCACTTTTTGGCCCTCCAAAATGTAGAAAAATCAACTCCTTTTTAAAATAAGATTTAATTTTTTACATAGAAAAATTACTTTTTAAAAGAAGGCTTTTTGATAGGTTTAATTATTTAGATTATGAAAAGTTAGCCATTTTCAACTACCATGATTTCATTGATACACACTTTTCTCCAGTTTTATTAAAATATACCTCACATACAACACTGTATTAGTTTAAGGTGTACAACAGAATGATTTGACTTACTTGCTCATTTTTTAAACAAACATATCTGAGTGGATCTAATGGATAATATTCTATAGTTTAACTAGCACTGATTTTTACTTTTGCATTTTTTCCTTAGTGGTACACAAGGTAATTGTGCCTGTTACAATTGATAAATTACTGTAGTAGAATTAAATGGTGTAGAGTAGTAAGAATCCTTGTGATAGAAAAAGAATACAAATTTATAACGTGATTTTTCACTTTAAAGCATAATAGAAATTAATGTTCCTAAGAATTTTTGATTCAAGAGTTAGATGTATGGTTATATTAGAAACAAGGGACAAATTGTTTAAGTTTCATAGTTCGATAAAAGAGAAGCTGGTCTCGCAGATTGTATATGTGGTATGTATGGTGACTAGTTAGAGCTAAGAGCAAGTGTCAGTTGAGAATTGTTTGATAATCAACCTTGTAAGACCTTTGAACATCTAACTAAAATTATTTGCTTACGCGGAAACTAGTGTGAAAAAGTTAATAGAGCCTAGAAAAACAAAGCTTGGAAAATAATCGCATGGTTTGGAGTTAGATCTGGCTGAGAATTCCAGCATGGTGCTACCAGTTAGAGCTTTGTGACTGCGGGCAAGTTACAGGACTTCTCTGAGCCTCAATTTTTAAAGTGTCAAGAATGGAAAATATTTGGCTTGCTGGATTATCATAAGCAATAAAGATACTTCATGAACCTGCTCAGCACAGTGTCTGACATAGCAGAGTCTCTGTACATATTGCCCGTGTGAGTTACTGAGAAGAATGATGTGGCATTAGTAGTAGGAATTATTAGTAGTAGCCACATAGTATAATTGTAAAATAATTGGAATGGCAAAAGGAGTCTAGAGTTGTAGTCTTTTGTCACTAATATATGACCTTGAACATATTACTTCATGATTTTGGATCTCAGATTTCTCGGTTAAATGACAGATTTGGACCAAATGATTCCTAATATTGTGTATAAGTCTAAAAAGGAACTATATCACCATGTTTCATGAAGAGTAAGATAAGAAAACGTTAATGATTTGAAGAACATATAAATAAGAAATAAATGATGGTGCTTTTGCAGAATTGTATCTCAAATTCATTATAATTAACTGTAACAAAGTCTAATGACATATTTTTCACTCCCCATAAAATGGTCAATTAGAAACAGGCAGGACATTTTAGATAAGATTGGAATGAGAAATTGGCAAAAAATAATAATTAAGACTTCAAAAGCATTTAGCCATCTGTTGTATAATCATGAGAATGATTGAAAAATGACTCCTAATTTGTAATATTCACAGTTATATAACTTGAAACTGGGAAAATATTCTATGCAAATATATGCACTTGTATCTCTAGATATATCTAATGAAATAAATTAAAAGATGAAAAAATAAATGATAAAATATTGGTGGTTATATTTTCTTTAAATTTTCAGCCCCCTGGTGAGCTACTTTGAAATGCAAGTGTCCTTTATGGTAGAGAAATCTGCTGGAAACGATTATCTGTTTGCTCAAAAACCTTCTTAGTATTTAAGGTAGCACGTAATAACAGTTTTACCCTTGCATGCTAGATTTTTCATCAGGTGACCTTAATTTGCCCAGAGTTGTCTCTATTTCTGTCTACCAATTTCTTCTTTTATAAAACTGTTTGCTTTTGAGCTTATATTTATTTTAATGTTTATACTGATCCCTCCATTCTTTACTACATATCCATATACAAGATAAATTCAAAAGTCATTTTTCATAAAACTTGCATTCTGACAGTTTCCTTATCTGTATTCACTTTTGTAATTTTTGCTATAAAAGCTGGCAATCATATGTCAATTATTATGTATCATATTTCATCCTCTTGTTTTTATCTTGTTCTTCCCAATTGGATGGTAAAAATGTCCTTGAAGAGAGTGTTTGTCACATCTTCATTCCTTATCTGACAAACCACACTTTGTGCTGGGCCTATTGGTGGGTATTAAAGAAATTAATCTGAGTAACAAAGGATTTTTGCCATTAAGGAGCTCACAGTCCTCATAGTGAGAGGCATGTTGATTGACAATTAGTTTAATTTAGCTTTTGAGCCACCTTACTTCTTAAGAAACTACTGTTTCATATTTCCACATTATAAACATTCTTGAGTGAAAGCAAAGATCCAAACCACCTGAAGAATGTAGGTAAGAGAAGACATTGATATATTAGTTTTTTTAGTTTTAAGCTTTCAGTGTATTTAATTGGAATTATCTGTATTAATTTTATTATCACATTTTGAAGTAGGTAACACAAAAGAAATTCTCAGAGAATGTATTAGCCTGCTACAACTGTACATATGTGTTTTTTTGTTTATTTTTGGCTGCGTTGGGTCTTCGTTGCTGCGTGCGGGCTTTCTCTAGCTGCGGCGAGCGGGGGCTACTCTTCGTTGCGGTGCGCGGGCTTCTCATTGCGGTGGCTTCTCTTGTTGCAGAGCACGAGCTCTAGGCATGAGGGCTTCAGTAGTTGTGGCACATGGGCTTCAGTAGTTGTGGCTCGCGGGCTCTAGAGCACAGGCTCAGTAGTTGTGGCGCATGGGCTTAGTTGCTCCGTGGCATGTGGGATCATCCTGGACCAGGGCTTGAACCCGCATCCCCTGCATTGGCAGGCAGATTCTTAACCACTGCGCCACCAGGGAAGTCCCCATATGTGGATTTTTGAAAATAGAATAGACTAGTCCTGCTAGATAGATTATTCTGTAATAATGGGAAAAGTTCTCTGTCTGCACTGTCCAGTAGCCACTAGGCAAATGTAGCCACTTGAAATTGAACACAAAATGTGGCTAGTGTGGCTGAGGAGATAAATTTTCATTGATAAATTTTAAATTTAAATATTCACATGTAGCTAGCTAGTGACTATCATATAGGACACTACAGGTTGTATAGACCAAGGCAGGCATACATATGGCCTGAGTGTCACTACAAAATCCCTTCAGTGCCCAACGCAGACATCCCAGTCACAGCAAACTCTTCCCCTAGAAGTTCGGACATAGACTTAGAAGCATTCTAAATCATATCATGCAAAAAAGATATAATGTCTGAGCAGCACTGTATTTTCAGGACTCAGTTTTTAAGAAGCAAGAAACCAGTACAAAAAAGCTTAGTTTAAAAAAAAGGAGAGGATTTGGAGGATTCACTTAACTGAATTTTCTTAGTGTCTAGGTGCTTAGATGATGTTAGTTCAATGTTTTCACATGTTGTTATTAGACATATGAGCTCCTATCCTGCTTCTGCTTGACTTTACATACAGTAATGCTCTCTCCTAATGGTGACAAGGATAACCCAGTACAGCCCTAGGCTTACCTCTTCCCTGCTTAGAAAGAAGAGCAAAAACAAGCACTTTCCCCACAAGTAACTCCTTTTTTAAAAAAAAATTGTTATTGAAGTATAGTTGATTTGCAATGTTGTGTTAATTTCTACTGTACAGCAGAGTGATTCAGTAATATATATACCTTCTTTTTCATATTCTTTTCCATTATGGTTTATCACAGGATATTGAATATGGTTCTCTGTGCTATACAGTAGGACCTTATTGTTTATCATTCTGTATATAATAGTTTGCATCTGCTAATCCCATCCCTTCTCCACCCCACTTCCCCCTTGGCAACCACAAGTCTGCTCTTATGTCTGTGACTCTGTTTCTGTTTCATGGATAAGTTCATTTGTGTCATATTTTAGATTCCACATATAAATAATATATGGTATTTGCCTTTCTCTTTCTGACTTAGTATGATTATCTTTAGGTCCCTCCATGTTGTCGCAATTGGTGTTATCTCATTCTTTTCTAATGGCTGACTAGTATTCTACTCTGTGTGTGTGTGTGTGTGTGTGTGTACACACACACACACACACACACACACACACACACGTCTTCTTTATCCATTCATCTGTCGATGGACGTTTAGGTTGTGTCCGTATCTTGCTATTGTAATTCTGATAATTCCCAGGACTAACTCACCTGAATAGCTTGGGTCATGTACCAGCCCTGAGTCAGTCTCTCTGAGAGACAGAGAAATTATACTGAGGAGAGCAGGTGGGGAGTCTGCCTCACTTGCCCACCCTGGAAGTTTGGATGGAGTATACAGCAGCTCTCAGATGGCCTGGACTGAGAATGAACCTCTAACCAGCATTCATCCTTCTAAAGGGCGGCTCTGATCCTATTAACTCCCTTCTTCAAAATTATGTGTGGATTTTCACAAATGCCTCAGTGCACTCTTCAGATCTGGGATACCTACCTGTTCTTCAAAAGTCATTTTAAACACTTAAATTTATAGGAAGTTTTTTCCAAATCCTTTACCTTCCCTGCCCTGAAGCCCCAATGTTGAAATTTTTTACAGTTCATCTCCCTTAAAATGCCCTTGCTACCTATGCCCTGCATAAACACTGCCGTCTATAATATATTATTGTAAGAGTTAAATTTAACTCCAATAAAAATATAAAAAAAGAATTGCTTAATTTCTAAAAAAAAAAAGTTAAATTTATGTAGTAGTAATATTGGTTTCACGTGCTAGATACCATTTTAAGTATCTTATCTATATATCATACTGGTTTCCATACAATAACTCTTGAAATACATCTTATTATTTCTCATTAGTTTTATAGACAAGGGAACAATCACAGAGAGGTTAGTAATTTTCCTCAGTGCTCGTTTTATTTATATGAGCAGGAAGTGCAGTGCCAGGCTCAAAGAAAGGAAGTTTTATTTCAGAACCTGGTCTTTCAGCCCCTGTGTTTTGTACATAAATAAGTGGTATCTAGTATCATTGAAAAAGGCAGTTTTGCTAAAGTTAAAACACCACGTTGATTCATCTTAATGTAGTGAATTATAACAATTTAGACTGTACCATTTATAATTTAACTTCAGTCCAATGATGAATAATGTTCCAAATATTTTAGAAATAATATGTTTTGATTATTCTTCATAATTTCAACTACTAAGGCATTTTTCATTAAAAGCAAATTATTTAAAACCACAAATTGATGTGTTCTTTCTGCATCTAAATATTTAAACATTTTTAAAAGATAAACTATTCCAGAAGTTAAATATCGTTTTAAGTTGGATCTTCCAAATTTTTTGCCACAGATACAAGAGCTAATTTATTGATCAATGACAGAATTCTGAGAAACTGAAAATATAAAGTTAGTACCAACATATGATACTTTGAAGTCACTATACAAGAAAATAATATCTGCTAGATTTCTTTAGGGGAATAGATAAGCTTGTGGATACAGATGAACTAATAGACATTAATTTATATGAATTTGAATATTCCACATAGAAGCAATTTTACTTTTTAAACTTGTCATGTTATTCATTTACAATATAGTTATAAGAAAAAAGATAAGAATATTTTTCTAGCTTTTAAAATGTTTCTTAAAGACATATCCATTATATTTTCCATTACCATTACATATATATATAATAACTTTCCTTTGGATTTATTACTAGGATCATGTTTGTGTTTCTTGAAGAATTAATATACTTACTGCAACTATATAATTCTTTGTACTTTTCCTTTTGCTCGTCAGAAACTAAGCTATTCAACTTGTTCAGTTGAAGTAGATTTATTTACAGTTCTCTCATGCTGGACATTTAAAGTATTTCCAGTACTATTGGAAATAATTTTGCAGTTAACGTTATACAAGTTCTTCTTTGGGCAAATTGATTATTATCTCTACAGGATAGATTTCTAACAGTATATTTTCTGATTCAAACTCTATCTGATCTCAGGTGGCCTCAGCCTGCAGTGCCTTGAAGCAGGGTTTCAGTTCCCAGCCAGTGACTGAGGTCGGGTCGCAGCAGTGAGAGCGCTGAATCCTAGCCACTAGACCAGTGGTCAGTGACAAGGCCCCGGCCCTATGGCTTTGCAGAAAAAGAATTCCCACAAAGACAGAAAGTAGTGAAACAAGTAAAGTATTTATTAGGAGAAAAGAGTACAGTACATGTGGATAGATACATGGCAGGCTCAGAGATAGAGAGTCGTGCCCTTGTGGCAATTTGAATCACTTTTATGGGGCATTTCTTCTGGGTTTCCTTTGACCATTCATTTTGATTTGCCTGGTTCAGAGTCCATATCTGGTGTATCTCAGGATATTTCCATGTGTGTACACGTCTCTTAGCCAAGATGGATTCTGCCGAAGAGGCCTAGGTAGGTTTGGCCACTTGGTATCACTCCCGTTTTGACCTCCAAGGAGCCTTTCTGCACATGTGTAGTCGGGAAGGTCTCCTGACTTCGAGAATGAGGAATATGTGGTCTCTTAATCTTCTATGTGGGCAGAGCCCAGCCTCCTCTCTCAATTTTTCTGTTATTCCCGTCTTGGAGTATCGGTCCACAGGAATGAACTCAAACCATTTACCCTGAGGGCCCATCTGTCTCCTGCCTCAAATCTACTAAATAAGATTTGTTTAACCTCCCACCCCTAACTACAGTGAATGAAAATGTCTATATCCCTGGACCCTTAGCTATCCTGAGTGACATTATTTTTTTCAATTGCCTGTTTAATGTATACCATTTATTGAGAGCATCTTAAAATTCCTTTAACAGTGGCATAACATAAATAAGTTACAAGATTGCCATGGCAGTTTTAGCAGAAACAGGGAAAAAATCTGAAATAATGGGCATATATTGACCTTTCTTGAGTGGACAAATGTTAATAGAGAAATGTTCCTAATTGTGGAATTCACAGATTTTATAATTTGTAAACATATAAAATTTATACTTAAAAAACTCCAGAAATGTTTCCTCTGTTGCTTTTATAGCTCAGGATGATGCTTTTTTTGATTCAGGTGACATATTAAACTAATTTCTGCCTTCAAGATAAGTAGTCTATTTGTGAAAACACATAGAATAAATACAAATGGAAGACATGTCTGTTTATGTATTTATTTGTTTTTTTTAATCATTACCAATTTTATTCCCCCAAAAGATTTCATTATGGATATAGAATATTATATGATTAAGATCATAACATGTTTAAAGTTTTTAAAGTTCTTGAAAGTTTTAGAAGCAGATAGTGAAGTCTTAGTGGAGAGAACAGGTTCACAATATTACCTCAGTAATGATGAGGTGGAGAGTTAGGGAAAAGCAAAAAAGGCAGAGTGCTAAGGAGTGAGCATCTTAAGGTGGAGGACCTATATTATACAGCAAGGAGAGAAACTTTTGCTAGATAGTGTAGTGCCAGATCACGGAAGCCCACGCACGACCCAGTTTGCAGGAATTCACTTTGTCTTGAAGCCTAGTGAAAGAAGAGGAGCAAATAAGTCAGTGCAATACATTTGTATATATGAGATTAACTTGAAACAGTAAAAGCTTGAGAGAGATATGTGTTGGTTATTGTGTGCCAGTCTGAATAAAAAGAGAGAATGGAAAGCAGAGAGGGTAGCTCATTAGCTTTTATAAAAATTAACATTCACAGAACTTCTAAATGTATCCAAGTTCACACGGCTAGTAAACAAAAAAGGTAGAATTCTAATTCCAATCTTTCTGACACCAAAAAGTGTAGGTATTAGCATAGCACTGTAGATTTCACTAGAGATGGAAAGGATGATAAAAACAATCAGTGTAAAGGTAAAGGTGTTGCAGAAGGTAATTCCTTCTGGCTTGATAGGAAAGTTGATGATTTTTTTTATTATGCTGATGAAAGGTGGGAATAAAATACAAAATAGAATTAAAGATCACTGATTGAAAATTGGAGTTTTCTCGGATCACTTATGTAGAAAACTTAATAAGATTTGGGAATTTTTGACCTCTTTAGAAGAGAAGAGGTATGTGTGTGAGAGAGAGAGAGAGAGAAGCAGAGAAGAGGCCGAGAGGAAGTGAGGGAGGATATGAATATGAACGTTTAGAGAATAGAGCAGGGAAAAGCCTCAGGGAAAGCTGCAGGGTAGGAAAGAAGGTAAGGAGATGGAGAATTCAATGATGAAGAGCTCTGGTACAGAAGGTAAGAAGAGCAATGAAATTTTGGTTATTCCAAGGAAAGGTATTGGAAATAACTTTCATTTGTTTATAAATAAGTAAATAAATCATATAATGCAGAGGCAGTATTGGGTTAATCCTAGAGATGAATGACATGAGAACACAGGAAAATATTCCATCAGAAAAAGGAATGGAGATGCTGGCACATGAGGGAAGACCATGACTATTGAGGTCTCTTCACTCTTAAGGAAAATGCAAAAGACAAAAAATTCAGGAAGTTGATGGTTACAGTGAACTTTTGAATTTTAAAAAATTGCAGTATGTTAAAGGTTGAAACTTCAGGTTGATTAGAAGGAAGTATTTTTGAAACTTGTTGGTAGAAATTATATTAAAATATATAGTCTAAAAGGTTTATATGCTTAATTTAAAGTTAGGGCACAAGCCTCTTAGATAGCTTCATCCACCACAGGGCAGACAGCAGAAGCAAGAAGAGCTACAGTCCTGCAGCCTGTGGAACAAAAACCATATTCACCAAAAGATAGACAAGATGAAAAGGCAGAGGGCTACGTACCAGATGAAGGAACAAGACAAAACCCCATAAAAACAACTAAATGAACTGGAGATAGGCAATCTTCCATAAAAAGAATTCAGAATAATGATATTGAAGATGATCCAGGTCCTCAGCAAAAGAATGGAGGCAAAGATCAAGACGATGCAAAAAATGTTTAACAAAGGCTGAGAAGAATTAAAGAACAAACAAACAGAGATGAACAATACAATAACTGAAACAAAAAATACACTAGAAGGAATCAATAGCAGAATAAATGAGACAGAAGAACAGATAAGAGACCCAGAAGACAGAATGGTGGAATTCACTGCTTCAGAACAGAATAAAGAAAAAAGAATGAAAAGAAATGAAGACAGCCTAAGAGATCTCTAGGACAACATTAAAGGCAACAACATTTGCATTATAGGGGTCCCAGAAGGAGAAGAGGAAGAGAAAGGACCCAAGATATGAAGAGATTATAGTCGAAAACTTCCCTAACATGGGGAAAGAAATAGCCACCCAAGTCCAGGAAGGGCAGAGATTCCCATACAGGATAAACCCAAGGAGAAACACAACGAGAGACATAGTAATCAAATTGGCAAAAATTAAAGGCAGAGAAAAATTATTGAAAGCAGCAAGGGAAAAACGACAAATAACATACAAGGGAACTCCCATAAGGTTAACAGCTGATTTCTCAGCAGAAACTCTACAAGCCAGAAGGGAGTGGCATGATAAAGTGATGAAAGGGAAGAACGTACAACCAAGATTACTCTACCTGGCAAACATCTCATTCAGATTCGATGGAGAGATCAAAAGCTTTACAGACAAGCGAAAGCTAAGAGAATTCAGCACCACCAAACCAGCTCTACAACAAATGCTAAAGGAACTTCTCTAAGTGGGAAACACAAGAGAAGAAAAGGACCTACAAAAACAAAAACAAAACAATTAAGAAAATGGTCATAGGAACATACATATCGATAATCACCTTAAACGTGAATGGATTAAATGCTCCAACCAAAAGACACAGGCTTGCTGAATGGATACAAAAACAAAACCCATATATATGCTGTCTACAAGAGACCCACTGCAGACCTAGGGACACATACAGACTGAAAGTGAGGGGATGGAAAAAATATTGCATGTAAATGGAAATCAAAAGAAAGCTGGAGTAGCAATACTCATATTAGGTAAAATAGACTTTAAAATAAAGAATGTTACAAGAGACAAGGAAGGACACTACATAATGATCAAGGGATCAATCCAAGAAGATATGACAATTATATATGCACCCAACATAGGAGCACCTAAATCAATAAGGCAACTGCTAATAGCTATAAAAGAGGAAATTGACAGTAACACAGTAATAGTGGGGGACTTTAACACCTCACTTACACCAATGGACAGATCTTTCAAACAGAAAATTAATAAGGAAACACAAGTTTAAAATGACACAATAGACCAGATAGATTTAATTGATATTTGCAGGACATTCCATCCAAAAACAGCAGATTACATTTTCTTCTCAAATGCACACAGAACATTCTCCAGGATAGATCACATCTTGGGTCACAAATCAAGCCTCAGTAAATTTAAGAAAATTGAAATCATATCAAGCATCTTTTCTGACCACAATGCTATGAGATTAGAAATCTATTACAGGGGAAAAGATGTAAAAACCACAAACACATGGAGGCTAAACAGTACGTTACTAAATAACCAAGAGTTCACTGAAGAAATCAAAGAGGAAATAAAAAAAATACCTAGAGACAAATGACAATGAAAACACGATGATCCACAACCTATGGGATGCAGCAAAAGCAGTTCTAAGAGGGAAGTTTATAGCTATACAAGCCACCTCAACACAAGAAAAATCTCAAACAATCTAACCTTACACCTAAAGGAACTAGAGAAAGAAGAACAAACAAAACCCAAAGTTAGCAGAAGGAAAGAAATTATAAACATCACAGCAGAAATGAATGAAATAGAAGCAAAGAAAACAATAGCAAAGATCAATAAAACTAAAATCTGGCTCTTTGAGAAGATAAACAAAATTGATAAACCATTAGCCAGACTCATCAAGAAAAAGAGGGAGAGGACTCAAATCAATAAATTTAGAAATGAAAAAGAAGTTACAACAGACACCACAGAAATACAAAGCATCCTAAGAGACTACTACAAGCAACTCTATGCCAATAAAATGGACAACCTGGAAGAAATGGACAAATTCTGAGAAAGGTATAACCTTCTAAGACTGAACCAGGAAGAAACAGAAAATATGAACAGACCAATCACAAGTAGTGAAATTGAAACTCTGATTAAAAATCTTCCAACAGGAAAACATAGGCAGAACACTCTATGACATAAATCACAGCAAGATCCTTTCTGACCCACCTCCTAGAGTAATGGAAATAAAAACAAAAATAAACAAATGGGACCTAATGAAACTTCAAAGCTTTTGCACAGCAAAGGAAACCATAAACAAGACCAAAAGACAACCCTCAGAATGGGAGAAAATATTTGCAAATGAAGCAACTGACAAAGGATTAATCTCCAAAATTTACAAGCAGCTCATGCAGCTCAATAACAAAAAAACAACCCAATCCAAAAATGGGCAGAAGACCTAAATAGACATTTCTCCAAAGAAATATACAGAATGCCAACAAACACATGAAAGAATGCTCAACATCACTAATCATTAGAGAAATGCAAATCAAAACTACAATGAGATATCATCTCACACCAGTCAGGATGGCCATCATCAAAAAATCTAGAAACAATAAATGCTGGAGAGGGTGTGGAGAAAAGGGAACACTCTTGCACTGCTGGTGGGAATGTGAATTGGTTCAGCCACTATGGAGAACAGTATGGAGGTTCCTTAAAAAACTACAAATAGAATTACCATATGACCCAGCAATCCCACTACTGGGCATATACCCTGAGAAAACCAAAATTCATAAAGAGTCATGTACCAAAATGTTCATTGCAGCTCTATTTACAATAGCCCGGAGATGGAAACAACCTAAGTGCCCATCATCAGATGAATGGATAAAGAAGATGTGGCACATATATACAATGGAATATTACTCAGCCTTAAAAAGAAACGAAATTGAGTTATTTGTAATGAGATGGATAGACCTAGAGTCTGTCATACACAGTGAAGTAAGTCAGAAAGAAAAAGACAAATACCGTATGCTAACACATATATATGGAATTTAAGAAAAAAAAAATGTCATGAAGAACCTAGGGGTAAGACAGGAATAAAGACACAGACCTACTGGAGAACGGACTTGAGGATAAGGGGAGGGGGAAGGGTGAGCTTTGACAGGGCGAGAGAGAGTCATGGACATATACACACTAACAAACGTAGTAAGGTAGATAGCTAGTGGGAAGCAGCCGCATGGCACAGGGATATTAGCTCGGTGCTTTGTGACAGCCTGGAGGGGTAGGATAGGGAGAGTGGGAGGGAGGGAGACGCAAGAGGGAAGGCATATGGGAACATATGTATATGTATAACTGATTCACTTTGTTATAAAGCAGAAACTAACACACCATTGTAAAGCAATTATACCCCAATAAAGATGTTAAAAAAAAAAAAATCTTCCAACAAACAAAAGTCCAGGAGCAGATGGCTTCAAAGGTGAATTCTATGAAACATTTAGAGAAGAGCTAACACCCATCCTTCTCAAACTCTTCCAGAAAATTGCAGAGGAAGGAGCACTCTCAAACTCATTATATGAGGCCACCATCACCCTGATACCAAAACCAGACCAAGATACTACAAAAAAGAAAATTACACACCAATATCACCGATGAATATGGATGCAAAAATCCTCAACAAAATACTAGCAAACAGAATCAACAACATATTAAATGGATCATACACCATGATCAAGTGGGATTTATTCCAGGGATGCAAGGATTCTTCAATATACGCAAATCAATTGATACACCATATTAATAAATTGAAGAGGAAAAAACATATGATTATCTCAATTGATGCAGAAAAAGCTTTTGACAAAATTCAACACCCATTTATGATAAAATCTCTCCAGAAAGTAGGCATAGAGGGAACTTACCTCAACATAATGAAGGCCATATACGACAAACCCTCAGCAAACATCATTCTCAATGGTGAAAAACTGAAAGCATTTCCTCTAAGATCAGAACAAGACAAGGATGTCCACTCTCACCACTATTATTCAACATAGTTTTGGAAGTCCTAGCCATAGCAATCAGAGAATAAGAAGAAATAAAAGGAATACAAATTGGAAAAGAAGAAGCAAAACTGTCACTGTTTGCAGATGACATGATACTAAACATAGAGAATCATAAAGATTCCACCAGAAAACTACTAGAGCTAATCAATGAATTTGGTAAAGTTGCAGGATACAAAATTAATACACAGAAATCTCTTGCATTCCTATACACTAATGATGAAAAATCTGAAAGAGAAATTAAGGAAACACTGCCATTTCCATTGCAACAAAAAGAATAAAATACCTAGGAATAAGCCTACCTAGGGAGACAAAAGACCTGTATGCAGAGAACTATAAGACACTTATGAAAGAAATTAAAGATGATACCAACAGATGGAGAGATATACCATGTTCTTGAATTGGTAGAATCAGTATTGTGAAAATGACTATACTACCCAAAGCAATCTACAGATTCAATGCAATCCCTATCAAATTACCAATGGCATTTTTTACAGAACTAAAATAAAAAATCTTAAAATTTGCATGGGGACACAAAAGACTCCGAATAGCCAAAGCAGCCTTGAGGGAAAAAAACGTAGCTGGGGGAAGCAGACTCCCAGGTTTCAGACTATACTACAAAGCTACAGTAATCAAGACAATATGATACTGGCACAAAAACAGAAATAAAGGTCAACGGAACAGGATAGAAAGCCCAGAGATAAACCCACACACTTATGGTCAACTAATCTATGACAAAGGAGGCAAAGATATACAATGGAGAAAATACAGTCTCTTCAATAAGTGGTGCTGGGAAAACTGGACAGCTACATGTAAAAGAATGAAATTAGAACACTCCCTAACACCATACACAAAAATAAACTCAAAATGGATTAGAGACCTAAATGTAAGACCGGATACTATAAAACTCTTAGAGGAAAACATAGGAAGAACACTCTTTGACATAAATCCCAGCAAAATCTTTTTTGATCCACCTCCTAGAGTAATGGAAATAAAAACAAAAATAAACAAATGGGACCTAATGAAACTTAAAAGCTTTTGCAAAGCAAAGGAAACCATAAACAAGATGAAAAGACAACCCTCAGAATGGGAGAAAATATTTGCAAACGAATCAGTGGACAAAGGATTAATCTCCAAAATATATAAACAGCTCATGCAGCTCAATATTAAAAAAACAAACAACCCAATCCAAAAATGGGCAGAACCTAAATAGACATTTCTCTAAAGAAGACATACAAATGGCCAAGAAACACATGAAAAGCTACTCAACATCACTAATTATTAGAGAAATGCAAATCAAAAGTACAATGAGGTATCATCTCACACCAATCAGAATGGGCATCATCAGAAAATCTACAAGAAACAAATGCTGGAGAGTGTGTGGAGAAAAGGGAACGCTCTTGCACTCTTGGTAGGAACGTAAATTGATACAGTCACTATGGAGAACAGTATGGAGGTTCCTTAAAAAACTAAAAATAGAATTACCATATGACCCAGCAATCCCACTACTGGGCATATACCCTGAGAAAAACATAATTCAAAAAGACACATGCACCCCAATGTTCATTGCAGCTCTATTTATAATATCCAGGTTATGGAAGCAACCTAAATGCCCATCGACAGACGAATGGGTAAAGAAGAGGTGGTACATATATACAATGGAATATTACTCAACCATAAAAAGAATGAAATTTGGCCATTTGTAGAGACGTGGATTGGTCGAGAGACTGGCATACAGAGTGAAGTAAGTGAGAAAGAGAAAAACAAATATCGTATATTAATTCATAAATGTGGAACCCAGAAAAATGGTATAGATGAACCGGTTTGTAGGGCAGAAATTGAGACACAGATGTAGAGAACAAACGAATGGACACCAAGGGGGGAAAATCGCGGTGGGGTGGGGATGGTGGTGTGATGAATTGGGAGATTGGGATTGACATGTATACACTGATGTGTATAAAATGGATGACTATTAAGAACCTGCTGTACAAAAAATAAAAATTTAAAAAAGTAAAAAATATTGGGGAAAACTAAATAATAATAATAAAGTTGGAAGAAAATTAAAGATGAGTAAGGGTTGAATAGGTGTTTAGTGATTGAGATGGATGGTCAGGGAGTCATCTTCCTCTGACACTGAATGTAGTCTGCTTTGCTACGTCACAGAATGGAGATTGGAAAGGATTAAAAATATTGGGAAGATCAGTTCTTAAGTTTTGTCATTCTTCTCAGTTTCAATACCAATCTTCTAATTTAATCTGTTCCAAAGAAAGAGGTAATTTTCAAAGTTGCCCCTTTCAGTTTTGCTTAATGAGATGGGAGAAGGGAGAAATGAGAGCAAATTTGTTTTCATCACTTACTCTGGGCCAGAAACTGTGCTCAGTCTGATTAAGAGACCATGGTTGCTTCCCAGGAGCTAAGCGACTTTGCTCAAATATCCCCCTAATGCAAGCATCTTCTAAGTCTTTTGATTAACAAGCTTCTTCTGTGATGTTCCAACACTCAAAGTCAATCCTTCTCCTAAAAAAAAGAATTAAAAAGAAAGAAAATTTTAAATTCTTCCAGTTTTTTCTAACCTTCTTTTGTTGTCACAATTTGAGCTTATTTCATCATCACCTATATGAATGAGATCAGTATAACATTTACTGAACATCTATTCTATATTAGTTATTCTGCTAGGTTATGGTGTTATAGAAATGTGTGTGTCATCTGATTCAGCTCTTTTTCTCTTCTGTATCAGTATTAAAGAACACCAGTAATTTACGAATCCCCAAGTCAATGGATTTTTCTCAGGTTTCCTTATTATCTTTTGCTGCTTTTGACCCCACTGACCAACTCTTCATCCTTCAGATTTTAACTTTATGTGTTGTACTTCCATTCTTCTGAGTCCCGTCTCTATTTTCATGACTATATCCTTTACATCTGCAGCCCATGAAACATGGGAGAAGAGACAACTGGACTCTAGAAATCCTACGTTTCATAGGCTGCAAATGTAAAGGATGTAGTCATGAAAGATGCAAGTTTTAATTTTCCCATGTTTTAATTATCATCACCCTCTTCTTTAATTCTAGTTTCTGTTCATTCTAATCAGTAGGTATCTCTGATGGTAGGGCTTAACCCAGCTTTCTCATTCCTACAGTGAACAGACTGATCAGGACCATCTTCACATTTTTCCTTTAAGTTCTTTCTTTTGTGATCTAAATCCACCTCTCTAATTCTCAACACTTTCATAGATTCCAGGCTGACATTTCCAAGATGTCCTGCAATTGGTTTAACCTACCAGGTTTAAACGTTGACCCTCCTGTCTTCTACCTCAAGGCTTGCTCCTCTTCCTGATTTCCTTAGTTCTGCAAATACCCCTCCCTGAATCATTCAGGTTTGACCATTGGATTCCACTTTGGCTCCATCATCTTCTCTCTCCTCTTGTCCAATCCATCACCAGGTTAAGACCTTTTCCCCTACCAGCTCTTTCACTTTTTTACAGTAGGAATCATCTTTTCGGATAAATTTCCCGCCCCTCTTAATACCTAGTATACAACCTTGCACAGAGCAGGTGCTCAGGAAATTTTCAGGAAAAGGAGCATCTCATTCTCTTTCTTGTCTAGCTTCTGTCGATACTTGTCCAGAAATGTTGAGTCGTAATTAAAGCCAATAAAATGAGAATCGGAGCAACATTCTCTTTTTTTCTACCCATAGCTTAAGTACAACATTTAAACCACCTGAATTCGAATCAACTGGTTAGAAAAACAATGCTGTTCCTCGAGCCTTTATGTAACATAAATTCAGTGAAAATATGCTCAAAGCAAACTCTAATTAAAGGTTTTAGTTGCCAAATAATATGTTCTGGTTAAAGCCAAGTTAGTATTAAGGAGTGTTTCATGAATAACAGCACAAGCTTTATACTTTGCTGTTGATTTTCTCATGGGAAACTCATGTAAAGGAGAGTGATACCTCCCTGTTGACTTTAACTTTTAGAAATGCAAAGCATGCTGAAATTGTACATAATTCTCTTCTAAAGAAAAGGAAATAGCATTTCAGTGGTTTTCCTCAGTGTCTTACTGAGTTATGGTAGGGCACAATTATGTCTGTTAAATTGATTTACCAGATGGAAGGTTACATTTTATATTTAGCTGATTAAGTTGTAGGAGAGTAGAATTGTATCTCATACCATAAAGATCATATGTAAAGGTAAAAATATTTTAATTAACTACATTTTGAAAGTGACTAATTAGAGGTCTAAACTGGTTTTTTTCACTCATTTTAGTTACGTTGCACCAAAAGGGGAAATCATTCTTAGAAATGGGCCTTATCATACAGTTGTTATTTGGCTTAATAACTTAATATCTCAAATGGAATCTGTTTTTTTAAAAAAAGAGTAAAATGTTCCCATTTCAGTGAGTTTTGGAAATTGCTTGCTTTTGACGCTATTTAGAATGTACAAAGTACTCAGCATTTGGGGGTTAAAATAAATGGTCCTTAACTTACACACTTATGGAACATTAACAGAAAAATTTAAGAGAAAACTACATTTTTGTATTTTTTTCTTTTTTGGATACTTTTACGAATAAGTAATTATATTAATAAAAGCTTTACTTTTTATAAAAAATCATATCTGATCAAGTGTTAAATATTAATTTTAAGGAAATTATTGTCTTGGTAATTTTGCTAAGCAATGAGCATATATCATTAATAGTTTTCTTTAATATCCTACTTCCTTACCTAAAAACAATACAAAAAAATATAGCACAGTGAAATGTGATCTAGTCAGAACCAGTATTTCAGGATATTCAGACTTCCAAAGCAGTGCCAACTTGGGAATTTATTAGACTGCTCTATTGACTTCTTATGGCTCCTGTAATAAATTAGCACAAACTTAGTTACTTAAAACAACCCATATTTATTATCTTACTATACTGGAGATCAGAAATCCAAAATGAGTCTCACTTGGCTAAAATTGAGGTGTTAGCAAGGCTGTGTTCCTTTCTGGAAGCCCTAGGAGCAAGTCTATCCACTTTTGTCAGCTTCTTAGGGCCACCCACACTCTCTGGCTTGTGCCCGCCTTCCATCTTCAAAGCCAGAAATGACTAGGTGAGTCTTTGTTGCATTGCATCACTCCGATACTCACTATTCTGCTTCTTTCTTCCATATGTTGAAAGGACCCTTGTGATTATATTGAGCCCACCTGGGTCATCTAGGATAATCGCTTCACCTTTAAATAAGCCAATTAGCACTCTTAAATCCATTTGCAGCCTTAATATCTTTTTTGCCATGTAAAGTGACAGTCACAAGTTCTGGGGAGTGGGACATAGACATCTTTGTACTGGAAGTATTATTCTGCCTACCACAACTACTTAAGAGTTTTATAGGATGATGTTTGCTAAAGCATACTTGGATTTTCTACCTCTTTACCTTTTTTTTGAGGGGTGGGCCGCGCTGCACAGCTTGTGGGATCTTAGCTCCCCAACCAGAGATTGAACCCACACCCTTGGCAGTGAATGTGTGGAGTCTTAACCACTGGACCACCAGGGAATTCCCTCTTTACCTTTTTATTTGAAGTTTGTTTGAGGTTTATTTATCCAGACAATCACCCAGAGAAAACTGGCTAAATAGAAGGTATTTAACGGAAGGTCTGTCTAGAGAAGGTCTCTGGGTGACCTTAATAAACCCAAAGACAAAATACTACCTTTTACATCATTCTCAAATAGATAATAGTGTTTCCTTATAAATATGTATTATAAAGAAAATTTATGATAAAGATAATAAGGCTGTGAATTCCATCAAGGCAGAAGTGAATTACCAAGAACATTCCAGACCGTGAAGTTTACAAAGTCAGACTTGCAAAAGAAAATAAATAATAACAAGACCTACCCAAATGACTGGGAAAGTTTTGAAACAGGAAAAGAAGAGCAGGAAGCAATTTGGCATTTGAGCTGGGTGGAGGACAAACTCCTGTTGACCAGAAGTCAGTGATGTTGAGCCATGGCAACTAGATGTATCTCAGGGGGTTCTAAAGGGCCCAAAAGACTAGTGGTTGCACCTAAAGACTTGAAATTATATTGAAGCTGATAACAGTTCTAAGCAGCAGTAATTAAGCATTAAAATATATGTACATGACTAGACTGACCAGAAAGCCAGTAAAAACTAAACTGAACAATGTGATTCCCTAAAGAGACTAATGGAACCACTTCTACATATGACCTAATCCAGAAATCTGGCAGTCACACTGAGCTACTGGTTACCCTTCATCTCATCAGATACAAGCTTCTGTCGTTGCTTGCTCTTAGACTTCCTCTTTCTCATCATGTCTTCTGTTGTAGTTCAGTACCCATTTAGTCATATCCCCATTCCAAGTATTGACCATTCTCTGATTTCAGCATAGCCTTGTCCAGTCAACCCTCTGTCTTTTTAAAATTTAAATCTAGTCTTCCTATCCTCCTACTTACATGTCAATTAATACCTCTTCTATTATGTACAAGGCTCAAGTCCTTCCGTGGCAAGCACAAACTCTCTTCTCTCACCCTCCCTCCCTTACCTTCCCCCCTCCACCACCTCATTCTCCTTTGTCCTAACAGTACCTAACAGTTTACAGTTCCATGAATAAGTATTTCTGTTTCACACTCACACAAGCCATTTATACCTGGTTTTCCACAAGATCCTTGCTAAAATGTATGCTTGAGTAATTCATACTCATCTATCAGTGCTCAGCTGATACATGCTTCCCTTTGTTAAGCTTTACTTGGTGCCTTCCCATCACCCACCAGGCTACCCTAAATACTCACTACATTCTTTATGCCAGTATATATGCCCAAATATACCTGGACAATTCTCTGTGCATATATGTCTATATTAAAATTAAAATTCTCTACTTAGCTGAGAAGTTTCTTAAGGTTAATATCTATAGCTTGTTTTGTATTGTATCCCCAGCATCTTCAGAGAGCTCATATTACGCACTGAATAAACTTCTCTTATAGGAATAAATAAATATATAGAATAAGATAGGAGCTAATATACATCTCTTTAGGTATTTAAAAATATGGGAAGATTCTTCATGAAATAATTTTTAAGAATTTAATTTGCGGGCTTCCCTGGTGGCACAGTGGTTGAGAGTCCGCCTGCCGATGCAGGGGACGCGGGTTCGTGCCCCGGTCTGGGAGGATCCCACATGCCGCGGAGCGGCTGGGCCTGTGGGCCAGGGCTGCTGGGCCTGCGCGTCCGGAGCCTGTGCTCTGCGATGGGAGGGGCCACAGCGGTTAGAGGCCCGCGTACCGCAAAAAATAAATATAAAAAAAAGAATTTAATTTGCAGTAATATTTTGTAGTGAAGAGCTTGACTGCTTTTGGATGGCTATCACTAGGCAAGTCAGAAGAAAAAGTAAACAAAATAACAGGTTAGAGAATGATATAGTTTTATGGGAATGAACTGAAAATTTTCAGGTAAACATCAGAGACAAAAAAATTAAAAGTCATACAATTGAAGAAAGTAAGTTGTATGGCATTTAAAATTAGACAGTGATTTACTCCATTTACTATTTGTCATTTTAATCAATACTCCTGAACTCTTTAAGGTCAGGAGAATCGATGATATTGTCCATATTTGCAGGCATAAATACTGAGGCACAGCGACATTAAATAATGCTTTACCCAAATCACACAGTTAAGTGGCACAGTCAAGACTGAAAAACAACTTCAGACTCTTATGAATATAGCCAGGTAAGTTCATGCTGAGAGCACAAATGCGTACAATAAACCTTAGGTTTATGGTGTACTCAGGGAGTTATTAGGAGATAGGTGTTAGTTTTCTGGACCATCCCAACTATAAGGTTGTTTTCTGGGAAAAATTGTGTGCTGTTCCAGCATGTACCCCTGTAAAATAACAGGGCTGCCCCAGTGCAGATCTTGCCTGCTAAGATGGTCCTTGCCCTGCCACGAAAGCAGTTCACACCTATGTTTATACATGTAGCTCATCCACAAATAAAACTACTTTTCATGACATTTCTATTCAAAAGAGTATATAAAAGATACATCTAGTAGAGGAGGTGAATAAAACTATAGAGTGCACAGTGTAATTTTTGTGTATGTGTACATAGACTGGATTAGTTCGTTACTTAAAGAAGATTAATAATGTAATTAATTTTCAATTCTATTTTTCAGTATGAAATTTTAGAACTCAAGAGGGCTTTTAGAAAAAAAGATATGAATATATCTATAAATACAGACTCCCCCCAGAGTACTACATTATTTAAGCTGTGAAATACTTGTTCAGAACTAAGACTTTATTATAAACCCTCAGGCTCTAGGTTAAAAAACATTATTTTAGAAACTGTATTGAAGAAGATTGAAACGTGCTCCTAATCAAGTTTGTTTTATTGAAGTCATAATTCAAAATTTTGCTATATTTTCAAAATACAGATTTTCAAAATTTGTTTTTGCTTAGGTAAGTAAAATATTTTATATTTGAAAAACTTAAAGTGTATAAAGGAATTAACTTTGAAGGTATTCTAGACTGTATAGGATATGGATTTCCTTGACTCCAAAACCTGGTATTTTTGATGCTTGCCAGAAAAATGAAATTCCTTCTGCATTCCACACCTGATCTATAAGACCTCTTGCCATAAAGTTCAGCATCAAGAAATTCTTAGAAATTAAAGAAGTTGAAGTTCAGCTAGTTCTCTTCTCAGCAACATTTGAAACCTGGTCTTTTACTGTAAGTTTCATTTCATGTTGGCTATATGCGAGCATTCATTTTTTTCATTCAACAGCTGTTTACTGAGACCCACCATGAGTCTATGTAGTCGTTCAGTCCTGAGAGTAGACGCAGGAGTAATTATTGCATTTACTATTCCGAGTGCTATGTGTGGTAATTTCAGTGAAACAGTGACGGTTAGAGCCATATTGCAGTGGTTTGAGATTAGGAAGCAGTGGTGGCAAGTGTAAAGCTACTTAAAAAAAAAAAAAAACTTGACTGTGAATTAAAGTATAAATGCAGACAGTAGCTAGTAATATCAGTATCTCAGGAGGGCTTATTTTTATTTGAATGGGAAAAAATCTGAGCATGTCTACATGCTGAGAAGAAAGCCAGCAGAGAGAGGGAGTTAGAAGTTACAGATTGAGTAGCCTCTGTTAGTATTACATAACTTAGCTAAATTTTGCTTGGCATTTAATTTTTTAAGTTTATTTTTAATTTATTTTTGGCTGCATTGGGTCTTCATTGCTGTGCGTGGGCTTTCTCTAGTTGTGGCAAGCGGGGGCTAATCTTCGTTGCAGTGTGTGGGCTTCTCATTGCAGTGGCTTCTCTTGTTGTGGAGCACAGGCTCTAGGCACAAGGGCTTCAGTAGTTGTGGCATGTGGGCTTCAGTAGTTGTGGCTCATGGGTTCTAGAGCGCAGGCTCAGTGGTTGTGGCGCACGGGCTTAGTTGCTGTGCGGCACATGGGATATTCCCAGACCAGGGCTTGACTCTGTGTCCCCTGCATTGGCAGGCGGATTCTCAACCACTGCACCACCAGGCAAGCCCTGACATTTATTGTTGAAGCTTTGTCTTCCACTTAGTATCCTTTCCCCACCCTGCTAGAATATTTAATACCCATCCCTTAAATTTGCCAGCACCTTCCCCTGGACAGGGTTGTTTCCTCTGCCTAGAACTGCACTTCCCTCCCACCTCTGCCTGTCAGGATCTCTCTGTCCCCAGGATTTCCCCTCAAGGCAAATGAATCTCTGCCTCCCAGCCCCAAAGCTCTGCTTACACCTATCACATGGCATTGATGACAGTGTGTCATTTGGTCTTGCTAGACCAGGAATGCCTAGGAGAAAAAGGCTCTCTGGTCTATCTCTGAGACAGTTGCCTCAGCACTTAACACACCCCTTTTCCCATTCATTGATTCATTCATTCAATAAATAAATAATGGGTTTAATCTATGTGGTAGGTACTGTATACATGCCGAATAAACAGTGGAAACATAACTAGACATGTTCCCACTCCTCATGGAACTTGCAACTTTGGTTCTCAGTATTATTCAGTAGCTCTTAAACTTAATTAAACAATGGAACCAACTGAATAGAAAGATTCATTTAAACTATAAAAAGTGATGAAGTATATCTCATTATTATTATTTGCTTATTATCACTTATTATTATTTGTTTCTGTCCAGAATCACATTGTTTGATTAAAGTATCTTATCTGTTAAAAATGGCAATTTGTACTTTAAATGTCATAAAAAAATTTTAAAATAATTATTTCTTCTTCTGTGCTAGTATTAAAAACAAAACCAAAAACCCAGCATTGAGTAGCAATTTGTGTATTCATTCACTCAGTAGATGTTTTTCTGAGTGCTGACTAAGCCAGCTGAGTACCAGGCACTGTGGAGAAACACTGAGGAAAAGGAAGCAGGATTCAGCATAGAGTCCTGCTGTTGGGCTGAGGAAACTCAGTGCCCTGTCATAGGTTTTTGAGCTTTAGAGGTGCCTGCTCTGGCTCACGAGATGAAGCATCCACAGACGCTAAGGGAGAATGCCAACCCAGAGCTAGCAACCCTTCCATTCTAGACCAAGCTTCTGTTAACCAGGACCTCCATTTTGTTTTCCCATACTCCTCTGAGCTACTTCCCAGGACTCTGTAATACTGTCTGCCCTTTATACCCACTGATTTTATTTTCACAAGAAAGTTGTTGTCATTGTTGTTATCATATGAATTAAATTTCTGTTTACATTGATGGAAGGAAATACAAATGGACCTGTAGATTCACAGTGATGTGTGCTACTGTGCTGTGAAAGCAAAGCATTGTAGATCACCTAAATGCCCAAATGCTTTCAAATGCTTAAATAAAATACTACATATTCACATGTAAATGTAGCTGAATAATATATGGTATATCCACATAATGCATTCTTAAAAGAATATATAATTGCTTGGGAAAAGATTCATGATAGATTTTTAAATGAAAAACAGAATAAATGTAATCATTTCAAGGCACAGATAATTACTGGGATAATTACATAGTACCTTATTAAGTGAACAAACAGGATATTATTATAAATGTAATATTCTCATTTTCAACTACTTTTATAAATACAACGCAAAGGATACATGAGTAGGGTATATACTCAGTTTGTCCTGTTTCCAAAAATTTCAAACATGCATGATTCACATAATCAGAAGAAAGCAATAAATGTAATTACAAAACACTTTTCAGAAGATCACACTATAAATTATGTAACATTTACCAATGTGCTTTTTGAAGAAGAATAATTCTATTTGAACAAATAGACATAATTAGCATGTTCTAAATAAGAAGATGGATGGTTGTCTACATTAATATTTCTGAAGCTAAAAGAAGAGTATTATAATGTGTACAGGAAATTGCATTTATATATTACCATAAATGTGGCTAGCTATTAGAAGCTAAAATTTCCCAATAAATGGTTTCTAAAAACTGTTTTATATGAATTACATATCATTAAATGATTGTAATTAGAAAGAGGTAGACTAGAAATTTTGCTTCTCAATATCAAAATGTATAAAATCTGACTCATAACATTGAAGATTCATATTATCCAAGCCCCCAAAAAAGCATAAGTTGTATTAGATTTATTATATTTTTCTGAATGCTAATTTGAAAATACATGGCTTTTGTCTAGTTACGAGATTTTTAAATTAGAGTAAGCTACATCTTTATTTTTATTATTTTTTAACATCTTTATTGGAGTATAACTGCTTTACAATGGTATGTTAGTTTCTGCTTTATAACTAAGTTAATCAGCTATACATATACATATATCCCCATTTCGCCTCCCTCTTGCGTCTCCCTCCCACCCTCCCTATCGCACCCCTCTAGGTGGTCACAAAACACCGAGCTGATCTCCCCGTGCCATGCGGCTGCTTCCCACTAGCTTTCTCTTCTACGTTTGGTAATATGTAAAAGTCCATGCACTCTCTCACTTCGTCCCAGCTTACCCTTCCCCCTCCCCATGTCCTCAAGTCCATTCTCTATGTCTGCGTCTTTATTCCTGTCCTGCCCCTAGGTTCTTCAGAACTTTTTTTTTAGATTCCATATATATATGTTAGCATATGGTATTTATTTTTCTCTTTCTGACTTACTTCACTCTTTATGACAGACTCTAGGTCCATCCACCTTACTACAAATTACTCAATTTCGTTTCTTTTTATGGCTGAGTAATATTCCATTGTATATATGTGCCACATCTTTTTTATCTATTCATCAGTCAGTGGACACTTAGGTTGCTTCCATGTCCTGGCTATTGTAAACAGAGCTGCAGTGAACATTGTGGTACATGACTCTTTTAGAATTATGGTTTTCTCAGGGTATATGCCCAGTAGTGGGATTGCTGGGTCATATGGTAGTTCTATTTTTAGTTTCTTAAGGAACCTCCATACTGTTCTCCTTAGTGGCTGTATCAATTTACATTCCCACCAACAGTGCAAGAAGGTTCCCTTTTCTCCACACCCTCTCCAGCATTTATTTTTTGTAGATTTTTTGATGATGGCCATTCTGACTGGTGTGAGGTGATACCTCATTGTAGTTTTGATTTGCATTTCTCTAATGATTAGTGATGTTGAGCTTCCTTTCATGTGTTTGTTGGCAGTCTGTATATCTTCTTTGGAGAAATGTCTCTTTAGGTTTTCTGCCCATTTTTGGATTGGGTTGTTTTTTTGATATTGAGCTGCATGAGCTGCTTGTAAATTTTGGAGATTAATCGTTTGTCAGTTGCTTTATTTCCAAATCTTTTCTCCCATTCTGAGGGTGGTCTTTCTTTTTCTCTTATTTATGGTTTCCTTTGTTCTGCAGAAGCTTTGAAGTTTCATTAGGTCCCATTTGTTTATTTTTGTTTTTATTTCCATTTCTCGAGGAGGTGGGTTAAAAAGGATCTTGCTGTGATTTATGTCATAGAGTGTTCTGCCTATGTATTCCTCTAAGAGTTTTACAGTGTCTGGCCTTACATTTAGGTCTTTAATCCATTTTGAGTTTATTTTTGTGTATGGTGTTAGGGAGTGTTCTAATTTCATTCTTTTACATGTAGTTGTCCAGTTTTCCTAGCACCACTTTTTGAAGAGGCTGTCTTTTCTCCACTGTATATTCTTGTCTCCTTTATCAAAGATAAGGTGACCATATGTGCGTGGGTTTATCTCTGGGCTTTCTATTCTGTTCCATTGATCTATATTTCTGTTTTTGTGCCAGTACCATACTGTCTTGATTTCTATATCTTTGTAGTATAGTCTGAAGTCAGGGAGCCTGATTCCTGCAGTTCCGTTTTTCTTTCTCAAGATTGCTTTGGCTATTTGGGGTCTTTTGTGTTTCCATACAAATGGTGAAATTTTTGTTCTAGTTATGTGAAAAATGCCATTCGTAGTTTGATAGGGATTGCATTGAATCTGTAGATTGCTTCGGGTAGTAGAGTCATTTTCACAATGTTGATTCTTCCAATCCAAGAACATGGTATATCTCTCCATCTGTTTGTATCATCTTTAATTTCTATCATCAGTGCCTTATAGCGTTCTGCATACAGATCTTTTGTCTCCTTAGATAGGTTTATTCCTAGGTATTTTATTCTTTTTGTTGCAATGGTAAATGTGGGTATTTCCTTAATTTCTCTTTCAGATTTTTCATCATTAGTGTATCAGAATGCAAGAGATTTCTGTGCATTAATTTTGTATCCTGCTACTTTACCAAATTCATTGATTACCGAATTCATTGGTAGCATCTTTAGGATTCTCTATGTGTAGTATCATGTCATCTGCAAACCGTGACAGCTTTACTTCTTCTTTTCTGATTTGAGTTCCTTTTATTTCTTTTTCTTCTCTGATTGCTGTGGCTAAAATGTCCACAACTATGTTGAATAACACTGGTGAGAGTGGGCAACCTTGTCTTGTTCCTGATCTTAGTGGAAATGGTTTCAGTTTTTCACCATTGAGAACGATGTTGGCTGTGGGTTTGTCATATATGGCCTTTATTATGTTGAGGTAAGTTCTCTCTGTGCCTACTTTCTGGAGAGTTTTTATCATAAATGGGTGTTGAATTTTGTCGAAAGCTTTCTCTGCATCTATTGAGTTGATCATATGGTTTTTATCCTTCAGTTTGTTAATATGGTGTATCACATTGATTCATTTGCATATATTGAAGAAGCCTTGCATTCCTGGGATAATTCCCACTTGATCATGGTGTATGATCCTTTTAATGTGCTGTTGGATTGTGTTTGCTAGTATTTTGTTGAGAATTTTTGCATATATGTTCATCAGTGATATTGGCCTGTAGTTTTCTTTCTTTGTGACATCTTTGTCTGGCTTTGGTATCAGGGTGATGGTGGCCTCATAGAATGAGTTTGGGAGTGTTCTTCCCTCTGCTATATTTTGGAAGAGTTTGTGAAGGATAGTTGTTAGCTCTTCTCTAAGTGTTTGATAGAATTTGCCTGTGAAGCCATCTGGTCCTGGGCTTTTGTTTGTTGGAAGATTTTTAATCACAGTCTCAATTTCAGTGCTTGTGACTGGTCTGTTTATATTTTCTATTTCTTCCTGGTTGAGTCTTGGAACGTTGTGCTTTTCTTAGAATTTGTCCATTTCTTCCAGGTTGTCCATTTTATTGGCAAAAAGTTGCTTGTAGTAATCTCTCATGGTCCTTTGTATTTCTGCGGTGTCAGTTGTTACTTCTCCTTTTTCATTTCTAATTCTATTGATTTGAGTCTTCTCCCTTATTTTCTTCATGGGTCTGGCTAATGGTTTATCAATTTGTTTGTCTTCTCAAAGAGCCAGCTTTTAGTTTTATTGATCTTTGCTATTGTTTCCTTCATTTCTTTTTCATTTATTTCTGATCTGATCTTTATGATTTCTTTCCTTCTGCTAACTTGGGGTTTTTTTGTTCTTCTTTCTCTAATTGCTTTAGGTGTAAGGTTAGGTTGTTGATTTGAGATGTTTCTTGTTTCCTGAGGTAGGATTGTATTACTCTAAACTTCCGTCTTAGAACTGCTTTTGCTGCATCCCATAGGTTTTGGGTCATCGTGTTTTCATTGTCATTTGTTTCTAGGTATTTTTTGATTTCTGAAGTGATCTCTTAGTTGTTTAGTAGTGTATTGTTTAGCTTCCATGTGTTTGTATTTTTTACAGATTTTTTTTCCTGTAATTGATATCTAGTCTCATAGCATTGTGGTCAGAAAAGGTACTTGATACAATTTCAATTTTCTTAAATTTACCAAGGCTTGATTTGTGACCCAAGATATGATCTATCCTGGAGAATGTTCCATGAGCACTTGAGAAGAAAGTGTATTCTGTTGTTTTTGGATGCGAGGTCCTATATATATCACTTAAGTCCATCTTGTTTAATGTATCAGTTAAAGCTTGTGTTTCCTTATTTATTTTCATTTTGGATGACCTGTCCATTGGTGAAAGTGGGGTAAGTCCCCTACTATGATTGTGTTACTGTCGATTTCCCATTTTATGTCTGTTAGCATTTGCCTTACATATTGAGGTGCTCCTTTGTTGGCTTCATAAATATTTACAATTGTTATATCTTCTACTTGGATTGATCCCTTGATCATTATGTAGTGTCCTTCTTTGTCTGTTGTAATAGTCTTTATTTTAAAGTCTATTTTGTCTGATATGAGAATTGCTACTCCAGCTTTCTTTTGATTTCCATTTGCATGGAATATCTTTTTCCATCCCCTCACTTTCAGTCTGGATGTGTCCCTAGGTCTGAAGTGGGTCTCTTGTAGACAGCGTATATATAGGTCTTGTTTCTGTATCTATTTAACCATTCTATGTCTTTTGGTTGGAGCATTTAATCCATTTATATTTAAGGTAATTATTGATATGTATGCTCCTATTACCATTTTCTTAATTGTTTTGGGTTTGTTATTGTGGGTCTTTTCCTTCTCTTGTGTTTCCTGCCTAGAGAAGTTCCTTTAGGATTTGTAAAGCTGGTTTGGTGGTGCTGAATTCTCTTAGCTTTTGCTTGTCTGTAAAGGTTTTAATAACTCAGTTGAATCCGAATGAGATCCTTGCTGGGTAGAGTAAACTTGGTTGTAGGTTTTTCCCTTTCATCACTTTAAATATGTCCTGCCACTCCCTTCTGGCTTGCAGAGTTTCTGCTGAAAGATCAGCTGTTAACTTTATGGGGATTCCCTTGTATGTTATTTGTTGTTTTTCCCT
This sequence comes from Delphinapterus leucas, assembly GCF_059928025.1. NCBI lineage: Eukaryota > Metazoa > Chordata > Mammalia > Artiodactyla > Monodontidae > Delphinapterus > Delphinapterus leucas. The sequence continues at coordinate 71,017,029 of NC_143137.1, forward strand.
TGCTGCTTTTAATATTTTTTCTTTGTATTTAATTTTTGTTAGTTTGATTAATATGTGTCTTGGGGTGTTTCTCGTTGGATTTATCCTGTATGGGACTCTCTGCACTTCCTGGACTTAATTGACTATTTCCTTTCCTGTATTAGGGAAGTTTTCAACTATGATGTCTTCAAATATCTTCTCAGTCCCTTTCCTTTTCTCTTCTTTTTCTGGGACCCCTATAATTCGAATGTTCATGTGTTTAATGTTGTCCCAGAGGTCTCTGAGACTGTCCTCAATTCTTTTCATTCTTTTTTCTTTATTCTGCACTGCAGTAGTTATTTCCACTATTTTATCTTCCAGGTCATTTGTCCATTCTTCTGCCTCAGTTATTCTGCTATTGATTCCTTCTAGAGATTTTTTCATTTCATTTATTGTGTTGTTCATCATTTGTTTTCTCTTTAGTTCTTCTAGGTCCTTGTTAAATGTTTCTTGTATTTTCTCCATTCTATCTCCAAGATTTTGGATCATCTTTACTATCATTACTCTGAATTGTTTTTCAGGTAGACTGCCTATTTCCTCTTTATTTGTTAGGTCTGGTGGGTTTTTACCTTGCACCGTCATCTGCAGTGTGTTTCTCTGTCTTCTCATTTTGCTTAACTTACTCTTTTTGGGGTCTCCTTTTCGAGGGCTGCAGGTTTGTAGTCCCTGTTGTTTTTGGTGTCTGCCCCCAGTGGCTAAGGTTGGTTCAATGGGTTGTGTAGGCTTCCTGGAGGAGGGGACTAGTGCCTGTGTTCTGGTGGATGAGGCTGGATCTTGTCTTTCTGGTGGGCAGGTTCCTGTCCGGTGGTGTGTTTTGGGGTTGTGTGACCTTACTATGATTTTAATCCTCTCTGCTAAAAGGTGGGGTTGTGTTCCTGTCTTGCTAGTTATTTGGCACAGGGTGTCTAGCACTGGAGCTTGCTGGTTGTTGAGTGTAGCTGAGTCTTACCTTTGAGATGGAGATCTCTGGGAGAGCTTTCTCCGTTTGATGTTACATGGAGCTGGGAGGTCTCTGGTGGACCAATGTACTGAACTCTGCTCTCCCACATCAGAGGCATAGGCCTGGCACCCGGCCGGAGCACCAAGACCCTGTCAGCCACACGGCCCAGAAGAAAAGGGAGAAATAATGAAAGAAAGAAATTTTAAAAAATAAAATAAAGTTATTAAAATAAAATTATTAAAAATAAAAATAACTTAAAAGTAATTAAAAAAAGAAGAGATCAACCAAACCAAAAACCAAATCCACCAATGATAACAAGTGCTAAAAACTATAGTAAAAACAAAACAAAAACGGACAGACAGAATCCTAGGACAAATGGCAAAAGCAAAGCTATACAGACAAAATCACACACAGAAGCATACACATATACACTCACAGAAAGAGAAAAAGGAAAAAAAAAATATATCTTTGCTTCCAAAGTCCACCTCCTCAATTTGGGATGATTCGTTGTCTATTCAGGTATTCCACAGATGCAGGGTACATCAAGTTGATGGTGGAGATTTAATCCGCTGCTCCTGAGGCTGCTGGGAGAGATTTCCCTTTCTCTTCTTCGTTTGCACAGCTCCCAGGGCTCAGCTTTGGATTTGGACCCGCCTCTGCGTGTAGGTCGCCTGAGGACGTCTGTTGTTTGCTCAGACAGGACAGGGTTAAAGGAACAGCTGATTCGGGGACTCTGGCTCACTCAGGCCGGGGGGAGGGAGGGGTACGGATGTGGGGCGGGCCTGCGGTGGCAGAGGCCAGCGTGACGTTGCACCAGCCTGAGGAGCGCCATGCGTTCTCCTGGGGAAGTTGTCCCTGGATCACGGGACCCTGGCAGTGGTGGGCTGCACAGGCTCCCGGGAGGGGTGGTGGGGATAGTGACCTGTGCTTGCACACAGGCTTCTTGGTGTCCGCAGCAGCAGCCTCAGCGTCTCATGCCCGTCTCTGGGGTCCGCGCTGATAGCCGCGGCTCGTGCCTGTCTCTGGAGCTCGTTTAGGTGGTGCTCTGAATCCCCTCTCCTTGCGCACTCCGAAACAACGGTCTCTTGCCTCTTAGGCAGGTCTAGACTTTTTCCCGGATTCCCTCCCGGCTAGCTGTGGTGCACTACCCTCTTCAGGTTGTGTTCACACAGCCAGCCCCAGCCCTCTCCCTGGGATCCGCCTCCGAAGCCCGAGCCTCAGCTCCCAGCCCCCGCCCGCCCCGGCAGGTGAGGAGACAAGCCTCTCGGGCTGGTGAGTGCTGGTTGGCACCGTTCCTCTGTGCGGGAATCTCTCCGCTTTGACCTCTGCACCCCTGTGGCTGCGCTCTCCTCCGTGGCTCCGAAGCTTCCCCACTTCCGCCACCCGCAGTCTCCGCCCGCAAAGGGCTTCCTAGTGTGTGGAACCCTTTCCTCCTTCACAGCTCCCTCCCAGAGGTTCAGGTCCCATCCCTATTCTTTTGTGTCTGTTTTTTCTTTTTTCTTTTGCCCTACCCAGGTATGTGGGGAGTTTCTTGCCTTTTGGGAAGTCTGAGGTCTTCTGCCAGTATTCAGTAGGTGTTCTATATGAGTTGTTCCATGTGCATATGTATTTCTGATGCATTTGTGGGGAGGAAGGTGATCTCCACGTCTTACTCCTCCACCATCTTGAAGGTCTCCCTCACTATATCTTTAGATCAACTAGATAAGAGAATTTACTTGTGTTCCCAAAGTGTCTTTTCATAATTGTAATGATCATTTGATTGAACAGTTCACACATGACAGGGAATACTACAGTGTTAGTGTAAAAGTGATTTGGGCAGGAACTACTCCAGGAAACCTAATATTCAGAAAGGACATTCAAAATAGAGTGAATGGGTCATAGGTTATACCTGCTTGGTTCTAAGTGACAGAGTGTCAGAATATGGCAGCTCCAAGGTAGCCCTGTGGGTTGGAAATAGCAGGAGAAATCCAGGAGAGAGGGAGGCTAGGTTGATAAACTGATAGATATCTAGTCCAGTAGAAAAGAATAGACAATACCAGAGAAGGGATCTGACACTGGCTATGGAAGCTTGACCTTCACCTATGGTTGTAGTGCTAAACATGGAGGTGGAATTGTTGAGTATCTTAAATATTCATTAATATTAAAATACATTTCTTAATCTAGTACTTAATCTTGATAGATCATTAATGATCTTAATAATGTCATTAATCATTACTCAGTGGAAACATCTTTCTTTTCTCCTTATCATATCCAATGAGAATGAAGAACTTCTTTATACCATGATACATAGTTATTGAATTTTTGTCTAAATTACTGATGTAAAGAATATTCATAAGTTAAGACTAAAAATGAACAGAAACAGGGGCTTCCCTGGTGGCGCAGTGGTTGAGGGCCCCCCTGCCGATGCAGGGGACACAGGTTCGTGTCCTGGTCCGGGAGGATCCTGCGTGCCACGTAGCGGCTGGGCCCGTGAGCCATGGCCGCTGGGCCTGCGCATCCGGAGCCTGTGCTCTGCAATGGGAGAGGCTGTAGCAGTGAGAGGCCCGCGTACCGCAAAAAAATAAATAAATAAATAAAAAGAACAGAAACAAAATGCACAAAGTAGGTAATCATTCATAGTAAAAGGTGATGTATTTAAGACATAGAGTAAATAGAGTAGAAATTATAAACAGGCAAGTAAAAAAAAGTGTGGAAAGTATGGAAAGTCAGTCATTAACCATAAAGTATTTTAAATACACTAAGTGAAAGATCAGAAAAGGACCATCATTATTTTTGTTGTTGTTATAGATACTATTGCCCTAAGCAAAAGGAGTAAACCACTTTTAGTCTTCTACCCCTCTGCTTACGTTTTAATTTTATTCATTTTGTTTTATTTTAATATGTTTCATAGTCTTATATGTGGACACAATTAAACATTTATTCAACATCTCTCTATTGAGCAACTTTTTTGTGATGGCCAGTTGAGCTAGGAACTTCATTCCACCCCTTTAATCTGCCACCGTGATGTACCCATATATATCATCTACTGTAGATGACAATATGATTCATGGAGATCAAAAAACTCACCCAGGTTTGCTGTGTGTTAGTACATGAAAAACTTAGCATTGAAAGCTGAATGTAGTCTGTTTGTGTCACAGACCCATTTGCTCCTGCAAAAGATAGTTTTCATGTTCCTGTGTGTGTACATGTGCAAAAATGACACCTCCACACTCAAATACATGCTCAACACACCAATCTCTTAGTGAAATGACAAGCCTGGGCCTTGTCACTTACTGTGCCTTAGAATCCTAATTTTTTAACTTGTGCTTCTCCTACCTAACTTTTCTATTTCTTTCCCGTTGTTTATTTTCATACCCACTGACACCTAAGTTCATTCTGCACCATGGAGATCAGTATGAGAAGAAAGATTCAAATATATTTAACTCATAAGGCATTCTTCACATGTTTTCTCTTTCCTTCTTTTACTTTTTTTTTAAGTGAAAAGAGAAAAAGGTTTTAGTTCTCTCTTTACCATTGTTTTCATTTAAATAATTATAATCAATTTTTCATGCCGTGTTCTCATCTCAGCCAACAAATGCATTCGGATGGGCATACATGCACTAAAAGCTTGCCTTCTGTTTTTGTGATTAATTGAGATGTAGAGAGTGATGGGTGTGGGGTAAAAATAGAAATGCAATTAGTGCAGCTAGGCATGACATACATTCAAATGCAAGCAGAATGTCTCCCCAGTTAGTGGTCTCTTTCTGGGCTCTTGAGGATTTTCCTCCCATTAGTAAGTCACTGGAATGGAAATCTTCAGCCTTTGGGGAGACCAGAGCATTAAACATGGAATTAACTCTTAACTGCAAACTGAGTCAGCTCAATAGGTCATTAATTCTACTGCTTGGGTATATATCATGCTGAGCTTTGGTGTGTGGGCTTCTGAAATGTTAGGAGTGAGTTTATAAAGCATTGCAAGGACTAAATGATGGTTATCTATCATTCCTACCTTTGCCTTCACCACTTAGATACTAAAATCTCTGGTGACTCAAAATCAGAATTGAAATGCAGGCAAAAGCTTTTGCTAAAACCAATGGATTTGGACCTTTACTTAGAAAAGTTGTATATTGTATATTTTGAGAAAATAAATTTATGTTGCACTTTATAGAATATGTGATTCTTAGTTTTTACAAAGGTGTGTCCTCAGTTGACAAAGATATCACAGTGCCTCAAATATTATCCTACCCCAAATTGAGAATCTTTCTGCATATCTTCATAACCAGTAGAAGTTGACTAGCTTTGCTTTGAATGTTTTAGAATAAATTTCTAAGTATAAAGTGTACTGAAATATTTAATATTTTAAGCCACCTATAGCACTCCCTGATTTCTGATAATATTTCTTTTCTTCCCATACTCTTTTACATCCTCTTTGAGAATCTCCAACAGATATTATTATCTCCTTTGATCATCGGTACAGTTATTAACAACTTGCATTTACTGATTGCTTACCCCAAGGTTTTTCACACTTGATGATACTGATGTTTGGGTCCAGATAATTCTTTGCTGTGGGGGCCTATCCTGTGCACTGTAGGATGTTTAGCAGCATCCCTGGCCTCTGCCCACTATATTCCAGCAGCAACTCTCCATACTGACAATCAGAATATCTCCAGACATAGCCAAATGTCCCTTGGTGTCAAAATCTTTGCTGGTTGAGAACCACTGGTTTATCTTCTGCTGGACATTATTTTGTTTGAGTCTACAATAACCTTGTAAAATATGAAGGACTGTGTTGATCAGAGTCTTGGCAGGAAACAGAACCTACACAGTATGGGTCGTAGACTTTTATGAAGGGACTGCTTACAACTGCTTAGGGATGTTGAGGCACCCAGAAAATAGCAACAGTGAGAAGCCAGGGCTAAAGAAGCAAGGAGAGGAAATAATGTTGCTGGAGTGCTGGGAAAGCTGAAGCTGTGGAGCAGAGCCCTCAAGAGGGAGATGAAATCAGGAAGAGACAAAGCTACACCTGGTGATGCAGCACTGTAGCAGAGAGAGCATAGGATACCTGGTCTCTAACTCCTTAATTCTTTGATCACTAGCCAGTCCTACCAATAGGTTGAGTCCAGATGAAATCCAACCAGCAAAGGACTGGAGTGATGCAGTCCCAGGATTCGGTCCCATGAACTCAGAGAAAGAAGGGAAATGGAATCTGTTGGAGCATATGGAGGAAAAAACAAAACAAAAACAAACCTATCTCCATTTTAACACGAGAAACTGAGATTTAGAGATATAAAGTAATTCATCCAAAGCCAAATACCTAATGCGTGAAGCAGGCATTTAAAGCACATCTATTTCACTCCATGCACTACAAAGGTGTCTTCATTGCTTATTTGCATGAATGAGCGGACTGACAGTAGCTGAAAGTTGCAAAACCAGGACCCAGTTCTCATTCCTATTCTAATGTTCACTTTTTTTTATGTTGTCATTGAAAGATATTTAAGAGCTGTATATCCAGCCCATTCTCATAGACATGTAGGAACAAAAGCTATCTGCCCGCCTGTAAAGTCTTTTCTGAAAAGATTATGGAATTCTAGGTTTCATGTAGAATGTTTAAATGGCATATGCTGATTTTCCAAGCTGTTGGCACATTTTCATCTTGATTGCAGAAACTCGGGCCCAGCTGGTGCAATGTGTTAGGAACAGGAGGACTGGACTGGGAATCAGGGGATCCAGGGCCCGGTCCTGGCTCTGCCATCCCTAGTGTAACACCCCCGCCACCAGCAGTAGCAGCAATAATAAAAATTCCGTAAACCTTTTCTTCCCTTTTGCGTTCACCCAGATCTTCGCAGTTATTCTCAGGTATCTAATCCAGTGGCCACAGTTCTGTGAAGTAAGGAAGGTATTAGAGTTTCATGTTTCACAAACGAGGAGTCAGGCTCAGATAGTACTAAAGTCTCGCTGAAAATCGCATAGCTGGGAAGTGTGGTCCCAACTCCACATATTCCCGCTGAAAACACAGTGCCTTTTCTCCTCCATCTTTGAAGTGATGAATCAGTTGGTGTACTTCCTCTGGAGAGCCAGTCTGTAGTGTTGAATCTGTTAGGCTTCATCATAAAGTCATGTCTAGAATAAAGTCTGAGACTCTGTGATTTTTGTCCTAGGGTTATAAGCAAGGTGACAGCAGATACCAATCTAGTTAGCACATAGGGATTCCTCATTTTTTCCTTTCTGGGTATTAGATGGAATATATTTATTAACCTACAGCTTTTCAGAGACAAAATTGGTGTTTTAAAGGCATTTTAAAATAGGGCTTCCCTGGTGGCGCAGTGGTTGAGAGTCCGCCTGCCGATGCAGGGGACACGGGTTCGTGCCCTGGTCCGTGAAGATCCCACATGCCGCGGAGCGGCTGGGCCTGTGAGCCATGACCGCTGAGCCTGCGCGTCCGGAGTCTGTGCTCTGCAACGGGAGAGGCCACAACAGTGAGAGGCCCGCGTACCGCCAAACAAACAAACAAATAAATACCTACATGCATACATACCAGGGGGCGGGGGTGGGGTGGAATCTAAGTAAATTAATACAGCTCCATTTTTTCCCCTTATTCATGAGTAAGTTGTATGCTAGTAATTCAGACTCAGCCTTCTCTACTAAGATAAAATGAGGAGTTGAAGGAAGCTCTGGACTCCTGGAAGGTCTGGCAAGAACCTTAATCCTTCCCCCAGACTGTTTCCCTTCTTTGCCTCAAGGTGGGAGGCCCAGGAAGTAAGACATTTCAGGTCTCTAGTCAGTAGTCAGTACTCAGTCCTGATCTCTGCCCACCTCTCCTGCCCATTTTATACTTTTACAATATTTTCAGCACCACCCCTTTATTTTTACACTTTCAGTATTTTCAGGCATAAAATCAGGTGTAAAACACAAAAAATTAACTTTTTTATTTTACCTAGCTAGTTCCAAGAAAATCTAGGGTTCTCAGTCCAAGGCAGAGCTAAAGAAAAGGGAAAAAGAGAAGAACAAAGGGGAAAGTAAAGTATAGGATTTTGAAGTCAAAAACAAAAAATAAATAAATGAGTAATAAAAGATTGTAAGTTCTACTTTTGATACTCTCTGTAGTTTGGCAGAATTATAAAATTCCTTCAAAGAAATCGTTTTATCTGATCAAGAATTATAGCTACATTATAACATTGTATCTGATGTAGATGAGTGATGCTTTGGAAAAGCAGTTGTATAATTGTTATACTGTTCATACATAAAGAAAGGTGGAAGAGCAGTATTTTCAGTATTTAGAAGATCAGAGTTGAGCTAGGTTACCTGGGTACAGATCCTGGCATCATCCCTTTTTACCTTTGTGACCTTGGTAAGTTACTTTCCCTGTCTGGGTTTTGGTTTCTTCATTGATATATTCAAGGTGGAAGTAGAACCTATCCCATATGGATTTTTATGTTTGAAGAAGTTAATATTGACAGAGCTTTTAGGACAGTAGTGGAATGTAATAATCACTCTGAACGTTAGTTGTCATCAGAAACATTGTTTCCCTAGTCATCATCATCATTATCATCTCCACCAGCACCATCATAATCACCGATTTCTACTACAGACTCAGTCCAGTGTTTCCATTCTTCTAAAGTATAATCACTTAAAAACCTAATAAATAATGACTAATTATAGAGCATCGCTATTTAGGATAGGTCAGCCAAAGAAATAGTAACGTATGTATGAATAATGTGCATTTGTATTTTGGAACATATAACCTAACTCAGAACCTTAGTAATAAGACTTGGCTGCCCTTCCTTTCTAATTGATTGCATACTCACTGTATACAAAGGTTTATTCATAGTGATTCTACTTGGTTTTGTGTTATTATACCGAGTATATTTTCCCAGGATTTCAGGTTCGAAACTACTGACCATGAAATATTTCAGGAGTCAGAATCAGACATAAATTATATGCTGCAGAGGTGTCTTCTTATTACCAGAAGTCAGCCTAGAGTCTCTAAAATCACATTAAGGTACTGTTTTTGTGGTTATTGAGTTTCACCCTTGAGAGAATTGAAAGAACTGACAATGAAGTGTAATAAATCTTACTCTGACCCAGACACACTCAGTCATTTAACTTCCCGTTAACAATCCCAATTCTGCTGCGTAAAATAAGTTGAAACATATTTTTTCTCCTTTTTCACTTTACATTTAGAGAAGTAGAAGAACATTTCACATATTTCAAAAAAATAATTATGACATTTGTCTGTTTAATTAATTTATAGTCAATGCCTTATTTACATGCTTGGGGTTTTACTTTGAGATGAGAAGGGACTATGAAAAGGGTGAGCCGTTTTTTATACACAGGAGCGATTGGCTCTCCATTTTTTAATTTTTATCTATTTTCTTTGTCTCAATCCCCAGCCTCTGAGCCCAACTTGAAGGTGCGGTCCAGGTTAAAACAGAAAGTGGCAGAGAGGAGAAGCAGCCCCTTACTCAGGCGGAAGGATGGAAATGTTGTCACTTCATTCAAGAAGCGAATGTTTGAGGTGACAGGTAATTGAGGACTGGGCAGATATACACTAAAAAATGCTGCTAGTAGGAATGAACAAAAAAAGTTTAGAAAAATATACCTGTTGTATATTAAAAGTTATTTTGAGGAGAAACATTTCTTGAAAGGAAATTATATCGAAAACTCACAAGTAGTTCAGTAAACCTTGCCATGCATTCACCGTGTTAAACAGGAAATGAATGAAAACCAGAACTGTGTGTCAATAGGCATAACTAGGGAATGCCAAAGCTCACCTTAATCTTTTCAGAAACAAGCAGTCCATTTTGGGAATGCCAGCCAGGAGAACATAACTTTTAATGAAATTTGATCAGAAATGAGCAGAGGGAGGTCCAAGAAGAACACTTCCCCCATACTCAGACATGAATGTACAAAATACATCTGGGAAAATTAAACTACGTGGAACAGCAAAACCTTGACTTTTCAACAAATTTACAGAACTCATAAATGACTTTATGTGTTTACTAGTGAACTGGGACTTATGGCAGGAGGGGGATATATTGCCTTTTATGAAGGGAAAAAAACTGTCATTTTCACTAGTCTCAAATGGAAGAGTTCTTATTTTTTTAGCTGCCTGGTTAGTAGTGGGGTGAACAGGTTAGGAAGTTCAACCTGATGTCTTACAAAGCCCGCTAGTCCCATTTGTACCTGGTCTGAAATTGGAGAAGACATAGGGATACCAGAACCAAAAAGGCTAGCCAGAATAACAATACTGACTACTGTTTATCGAGTACCTACTTAGAGCTATGCATTGTATCTGGTCATTTCCTTTAGTTGCATCAATAAAGAAATGGTAATCTACAACCATTTGTCTCCATCCCCAAGGAAAATTGTGCTTATACCAATATAGTCAGTTGGTATTATTTCTCCAATATCAGATCTTATTCTTAGCAAGTTTTAACAAATTATTTGTTTTCTATGTCTTCTTTGGTCATGATAGTTTCTAGTTTAGGGAGACAGTATGGAGAAGATTGCAGAGGTAGAGGCAGAGGTGGAAAAGTACAGAATACTAATCAAACAGTGCTTTGACAGGCTACTAGGGCAAAAAAATGTTTAGTCTTCTGTTCAGTCCTGACAGATTAATATGTTTATCTGAGGGAAAGTATTGGTGGGAAAATTTTTTCTTGAGGGATAAGAAATATTAAATAAACAATTACTTTACTAGAGTTTATTTTCCAGTATCAAATATAATCACTAATTTTGACCAATTGAATTCTAAATTTAGAGTTATAGACTTTTTATGCCAAGAAACTTATATGTATTTTAGTGAATAAAAATCTTAAGTAAGTTTTCATAATAGATGTCTTTGGTGGAGTTGGGGAGTGAATCTGTTTTAATGAATGTAAACAATAATGAACATATCAATTGTCTAATGTAACGAAATATAGGTGATTTTTCTAGTGGGAGAGAGCAGGTTCTCTCATAACAGAAAAACTTGAAAATAGAAAAACATATATATTGCTTTTTTGTTTGTTTTTTTTTAGAATCTTATTGTTTAAGGTCATATTTATTTATCCCAATTTCTTTTCTATTTTCCTATTAATCTTTTTCTTGATCATAACTTTTTTCCCATGGTCACTTTCTCATCCTTACCAAATTTCAGTGGGATTTAGCTCAATGCTTATTTGAGTAACAATTAATTCTCATTTGTAAGGGTTATGATTTGCTAGAGTTCTACTAAGATTTCTTTACTTGTGAAATATCATAATTTTCTCTTTCTAATTTTGTGATATAATAACTCCCCTTTTCAACTGAGGAAAAAAACATGTACTTGAAGAGACTTGTACATTTATTAGACACACATTTCTGATCAATAAGCTAGGACTCATGGATGCTTTGGTAGATATTTTTAACTGGTATGTTGCAGTTATTCTAAATATCTTTGGAGGATCTGAACTACTGGACACACAGCTTTCTTTACCTGTGCTCCTTCCCCTTTCTTTGCCAGCTTTCATGTAATTAGGATGAGCTCTGTTTGGATCTTAATACTAATTATTTTTGCTGTCGAGTCAGAGACCACCATAGCATCATAGCAGTTGAATTCCCACTGCTTTTGTTTTTTCACCTCTACCTCTCTCTTCCTTGTTCCATAGGTTCAAGTGTTTGCTTTTTCCAAACCCATGCCACCTCTCTCTTCCCAGTAATTGACATGGGAACCACTTATCATCTTCCTCTTTTTCAAAGCCAAGAGTTTTCCGCCCCTCCCCACCCCCAAAGCCATGTTAATTTAAAATTCTAACATCCCTGTGCCTGCAACGTCTTCTCCTCCACTCTTCCCTTCTCCACTGACCCCATTTCATGAGCTGCTCTTATTCAAGCCCCAGTTGTGATATTATTTCTTCTCAGAGATTTTTGTCAGTGTTCCCAGAAAATCAGTTGCTACCTCCCCTCCCAGACCCTATCCAGCGTGATGCTGTAGAATCCTGTTGTAGTATTTGTTGTCTTGAATTCTAGTGCCTATCATAGTGATTTCCACATAAGGAAATACTTCTGTGTAAGTATCACATAAAATAATATAAATAACGTAATTTTAAATTGACAAGACAGAATGTTTAAAAATAGTTTTTATTTTTGTTCTTTTAAAGACAGGATACAGAAATGGGACTTTAATGAGAAGTCAGTGTGTAGTCATACAGGAAAGACAAGAGTTAGGAGTCCAGGGGAAGGAAGCTCTTGAAGTATTTTTTTTAATGTGCATCTTCTTTGTTAAAAGAAAAGTAAACAAGAAAGAGGCAAATATAAAAATAGACTAATCAAATGTAAGCAAGATATATAGACCGAAAGGTAGTGAGCAATATGTATTTAAGAATTTTATGATATCATTGACTTGATGAAATCCCACAGTCGGTAGGTGGCAGGATCAGAATTCTGCCACCAGTCTCACATTCTTTCCATTGGTACTGAACTTCTGAGTAGAGAAATATTTATAATAGAAAGTTGAAAGTAATAGGTGTTCCAAGGGAGGGCAAGCAACTATAGCCTGAAAATTGGGAGCTTCCATTCACGGGTGACAGATGGTATGTGAGCCAGGCTTTGAGCATAGAGGTGGGATTGGACCTTCAATGAAGTAGGTGGAGGAAAAGGAGGATAAAAAAGCATGAAATGGGAAAGCAGCACATACGGAGAGTAGGGGATTTAAATTTGACTGAGTGCAGAGTTCAGAAAGGGCAATATTAGGAAATAATGTTAGGCTCCATTTTGGAGCAGAGGAACATAGTGAAAGTTGTCTTGCTATGATCCATCTGGCAACAGTTTAAGGAAAGTTTGGAGAGACTGACTGCTGTAGCAACTTAGAAATACAGGAGACTTTTGCTATAGTCCATGAGAGAATAATGAGGGCTGAGGGATTAAGCTGAAATCATTTTAGTCAGAAGTAGACGAGAAATGATGTAAAGAACAAAACTAAATAATCTAGTAATTGATTAGATTTGGAGTAGGGAAGGGAAAGAGAATGACTGTAAGGGTAGTGATAAACAGAGGTAAGCAGAGCACATTTAATATTGAAATACACTGAGTTTGATACACATATAAAAAGAGATGAAAGGGGCCTCCCTGGTGGCACAGTGGTTGGGAGTCTGCCTGCCGATGCAGGGGACACGGGTTCGTGCCCCAGTCTGGGAAGATCCCACATGCCGCGGATCGGCTGGGCCCGTGAGCCATGGCCGCTGAGCCTGCGCATCCGGAGCCTGTGCTCCGCAATGGGAGAGGCCACAACAGTGAGAGGCCCGCGTACTGCAAAAAAAAAAAAAAAAAGAGAGATGAAAAATGTCCAGTATTCCAAAGAGATTCAGGCTAGAAATTATGAGAAGGAAAGACAAGAAATAAAAGTTTTATGGGAGTATTCTGCGTAAAAATGATAGTATGATGTCGTAATTTTGAGTGATTTTGACAAGGGAAAGAGAAATAGGATAAGGCTACAAACTTCGGTGAATATCTACATTTAGAAATTGGTCGAAGGAGGAACAGCCAGAGAGATGGAAAAACAAACATGGAAGTGGAGAATCTTCTTGTAGAAAGGATGAGGAGAATGAGAACTGTTTTGTCAAAAGCCTTCAAATTTCGGGGTGTTCAAGAGAACAATTGCAGTCCACAGTGAGCAAGCTAGATTGCCTGGTCTCAAAGAACAAGCACACTACTTCTCACAAGTTATTAGCATGCTTTCAGACTAGAGGGACAATTCCAGTGGAAAAGGAGGACCTGAAGATTCAAAATAATTGCTGGAGCAGAATTCTAAAGCAAGTGTTAAGGGGACTGGGTCATGGGTGAGGGTGATTGTGCCCGCATTGGAGCGGGGAGCAGAAGAGAAATGCTTTCACTTTGACACGGGCAAGGAGAGTGTGGATGACAAAATCATGAGGTAGAAAGAAAAGTCACTGATAGAAATCGTGTCAGAAGTTGTCAGTCTCTGAGAAGTGTGAGGCCAAGATCATCTGTGCAGAGCTGAGTAGACAAGGTATAAGGATGAGGCACCTAGAAAAATGTTCACATGAATGAACTATGGAAGGTGATAGGGGATTGATTAGAGCTCAACAGATAATTTGCCAAGGCTTGATAAGATGGCCTCTCTTAGCTATATTTCTAGGAAACGAAAGTTTCTATTTCATTAATTAGATATTTTAGTAAGTGCATTGCTTCCTTTGTAACTTGAAATGTGTGTGAATTTTATATCTGAAGATGATAGAGATGATCTATATTGTTGTTATCCAACTCTTGCTTAAATGAGTTTCTTGTTATATTGATGTTTAAAATTGAACATATTAAATTTAGGCAACTTATCATCTTCTGGGAAATAAGTTGGGTAGAGTTAAGGTTAGCCAATGTTGTACAAGGCCATCAATACAATATTGAGATTTTATCTTATGTTGTATTTTCTTCATACAACTTTGACTAAGATGTGCTGTAATAAGGTACAGCCTTAGTAAATTAAATAAAGAGCCATTTATAACATAGCATATAAGCAATCTTTCCACACACAACAGGAATGACTCCAGGCCTCATTTGTTGATGGCATGTTTTTATGAATTATGCAAGTCCATTATCTCTATTACTGTTATTATTTATGGTAGCACAAGAGCAAGTAAGAGGAGATTACATTCTTTTTTTTTTTCCCCTAATCGAAAGCTTCTACAATCCTCTCTAACTGGATATCTCTACTTCTCTAAAATTAATGAATACTATGTTGTATTTTTAGCAGTGAAAGCAAAGGAAGAAACGTGGTATGGAAATTCAGAAATGTTCCAAAATTTTTCACAGTTCTTTTTATTTAGTCATTCACGTAGGGGAAGAGAAACAATGTTCGCTTCTGTATATTACTTAGAGTATAACTGCAGTTCATCTTTGTATGTTTTTCATGAGTGTATTCGTACTTCACGATGTTTTTCAGAATCCTCAGTCAGTAGCAGTTCTCCAGGGTCTGGTCCCAGTTCACCAAACAATGGGCCAACTGGTAATGTTACTGAAAATGAGACTTCGGTTTTGCCCCCTACTCCTCAGGCTGAGGTAAGACTCATTATTTTGGTTCTTTTAAAAGTTAATCCTCGATTAGCCCCCTAAAATGCAGTGATATTTCTGAATTGAAGTTTAAAGCCACCCGCTCTTAGATATTTTTCTGATAGGTTTATAATGTGTGGAATTGAATAAACTCAATCTGATTTACAAAGTTTGGATGACAGTCATGGTTTGAAAATACTGAAGTATAATCCTCAGAGAAACCACTCTTAGTGATGCTGAGTATATACTGCCCAGCAGTTGTGCAACTCAGAAGTCCTTCTGCATCGTTCTTGGTTATCCTGATGGGAGTAGACCCATCAGTAAGTAAAACAACATCATGCAGACCTCTCAGAAGAACAGTTGCCCAAAACAAGTTAGGTGTTTTATCCAATGGACCTGAAGAGTAATGAGAAAATTGTTGAAGTATCATAATTGAGGAACACAGAGCTCCACTAAGCAAACATGTATTAAGGACCTACTATGTGCCAGTCATTTTGCCTGGCAGTGGGGCTATAAAGATAAATGATATATGAACTCTGACCTTGAAAAATGAAAGATTAAAGGAAACTGGTCTGAAATAACACATGATTTTTTTTTCTGACTGTATGCGGTCAACTTTAATAACATTTGTTTTTTGGCATATGATTTATTGAAACCAGTGATACAACAATAGAGGAAAGTAAATTTGTGAGTCAGCAAGAATTTGTCTAGGTAGTTTCTGTAGTAGGCTAAGCAAAGGCAACAGCCACTCCTGTGGAATCAGCTGTTTTGGAGTCACCATCAATCGACTGAAATTCTCAATATTTCTTTTCTGTCATTATAATGCCTCCTTACCATGCATTGCTCTATGCAGAGGAAGCTGGTGTAGTAACTTCTCATATATAACTGTGACATGCTTCTTCCATTGTGTTTTATAGAGTCATGATACTTTGGGGCTGAAAGGGACTGATCAAATCTCTGATTCCTGAACCATCTGTGTAGCTCTCCTGATATGTGATTATCAGACTGCCACCAGAGCACTCTTTATTCAAAGGGAACTCGCTTCACTGTCTCCTGGGGCAACCTAGTTGATTTTGGACGGTTAGCTTGACGGATAGAAATGTCTTCTGTACATTATGCCAACATCTGTGTCTGTAACTTCATACATTCACACATACATTATAATAAATTATTTATAAGTTATAAATTATCTGGCCAAAATATAAGGGAAGGTTGTCCCTGATAAGGAAAGGACTGGAGCCAGTGAAGTCACTTCTTCTCTGAGGACATTTGTATACTTGAGTTTTGGCTTTCAGAGCCTCACATAACTCTGAAGGGAGAGAAGGCAAAGCCCAGTACTGACCAAAGAGGATAATCTAACAGTAAACCATTCAAACCCAAAGACCTATATCTGTGCTACATTGGTGAGTCCCTCATCCCCATCCATGGAGGTGTCTTGATGTAGACCAGAGCAGGGGCAGAGTCTTTCCTGGAGAAGTTGTAACCAGAAGCTCGTTGTAGCCCGAATTTTCATAACCTCAGACTGTTAATTTAATTTAAAGTGCCCCAGATTTTTAGTTCCCTAAGGTATCTGGAAAAAGCAAAAGTAAATTCTTTCTAGAGGAATACACATTCATTTTAGATTTCAAAATTTTCCCTCAATTTTCCAAGGAAAATGAGCAGAATAGATAGATGCTCTGTTGCTTATGCTCATCTTTCAGCTATGTGAAGAATACAGTTAGGCTGCTATATTTTCTCCTGTCCTCCATCTATTTCTTGTTTCTTACCATCCTATTGTCCCTTTCTCGTCTTCATTTTTCTTTGTAAAACATGATACCAGGTGGAATAAATATTTCACATGTATTTGTGGCCATGGATGTAAGTGGGATTCTTGGACTATTGGTTACAGGCATTGTATTTCTGTTAGTGCAGTTATATCTCAATATCAGTCAGTTTTCTGCAACCCTTTAATCAGTTTCCAGGAAAAGAACAACTTGGTCACAAATATGTCTAAAAAACTTTAGATTTCCATTTCCTCTCAGTTTGAAGAATGAGTTTCAATTGCAGAAACACTAAAAGATCTGGGTTCTAACTAGGTTCTGGATGAATTCTGTATCCTTGGAAAATGAAAACACACTAAACCACATTCATTAAACAGTATTTATGATTCTTAGAAAAGCATTGTTAGTACAAAAAGATGTGGAAGACCACTTACAGCTTGATAGTATTTTGTTAAGTTCAGAAACAGGCAGTACAGTATTTTGATTGGAAAAACGTATGTAATAAAAGTATATTTTAAAAAAGCGAGGGAGTGATGAACACAGAATTTAGCATGGTGGTTACCTCTCAAGGGGGAGGAAGGCAGTGGGGGACATGGTTTGTTACTAAAGATGAAGATACATATAACCCTTCGTTATAAATACAAACATATGCATATAGCACTTAGTACGACATTAAGAAACAACGAAGCAATACATATTCATGAGACTGGATATAAATGGGAAAAGGTGAGATTTTGTCTTTACTTCAAGCTTTTTAAAACCTGTTAAATTAAATTGAGTGTCCCAGATTGTGTGACCCTATCATTAAATTTCAAAATATATATAGTGTAGAATGTAAATTAAAGGAATTTGCTTTTACTATTTTAATCTGTTTTATATTCCTAAAACCTTTTGCTGATACCTAAACACAACTATCTGTTTATATGCCCCAGCTTTTCAGCTAATTGTTGACATATTCTTTCCTTCCACCCCCACCAGTTTAAAAAAAAAAAAAAAAAAAACAGAAGGAAATGTGATTGAATGGAGTTTGAAAGAGTAGAGGTATTTCTTCAGGTCAGTGACAGGATGTTCACCTCCAAAGCTGGAAAGACTAGTTCAAAAGCAAGCAGTGACTTACCTCATAATGAATTAATTGTATGTCTGAACTATGATCCAAAAGGCCAGGTGGGCAGACCTTTATGCACTGATGGGTAGCCTCTCCGTGGCCCAGAACAAAAAATTCAGCCCTGATGGCTAACATGTGGTTTTCTGCTGCATTGCATTTACAGAGGTCTGTAGCGTAATTCATACTGGAGAGGTGAGGAGACAGCAGAATTCAGACTGAAACTGTCAGCAAATTAATATCCTCGTCTTGTAACACCAAATATTTCCACCTAAACTAGAGAAAAGAGGAAAAAACAATGTTTTTCAGCCAATTTTGGATTAATCATTTTGAATTTAGTATGATGTTTACAGACATCTAAGATTAATAATAGCATGTGATGTCATATCAACAGAAATATTTGGGGATATGAAAAATTTACATCATTACACTTTCAAAAATCAAATTGGTTGCATACTTTACCATTTATATTGCTTAAAATAGTGTAACAGTGTACATTTGAATCAACTCTCTGTTCTGTGACCGGGAAGTAGAAAAGCATGTCACCTAATTCTTTCAGATCCCATGTAAACGAATGGGATTCTACTCCCTTTTTGCTGCTTAGGAAATAGGAAAGTAAGGCTGTATTTCAGGCTGATCTTGAGGCTTAGGTAAAAAGAAAATTTTCTCTCTCATAATTCATGTGTTCTGCATAATTTAAATAAAGGTTAAGACAGAAGTAAGGGGGGAATTTACTCGTAAGTCCAGGCTAAGGAAACCGCACATTGCATTCAGATGTATGGGTCTTCCATTCAGAAGGTTCCCAAGGAACCTGGCTGCAAAACCAACTACTTTGTCATCATTGGTTAAATTGCTGAACTTGCCCTGAACCTCAGATTCTTTATCTAGTGAAAGGTGGTAATGACTACCCCAGCAGCTTTGTGGTGGGGAATCGGTGTTTGGAAGGCAGGTGTTAAATTGTGAAGTGCAGAACAAGTTCATTTTTTGTTGTTGGTATCAATACTGACTTCTAGTAGGGAAAACTCATTAGTATGTTTGTCACCAAGCCAGCAAATCTCACGTGAGACTGAGCCTCCATCTGCTCTGGCCACTTCTGTTCCATTTCTTCAATTTCTTACATATGCTCAGTCCCGAACTCAGATCACTGGAGCTACTTGCTTTACTCATTTGTAAACTTGGTTGGGGAGCTGAAACCTCAGGAGTTTCTATTTCCAACTCCAGTCGGAGATGTCTTTACCTATCTAGTTACTTTATTGTTAATACTGTGGGCCTGTGGGTTCAAATATGTTTCCATGAATATCAACACCATTATTTTAGATTTGGTAGATTTATTTGATAGCTATTTTAACAGTAGCCAAGCCGCTGGTTTATTTCTAGTTGAACATTAGTGGCTGGCTCTGCTATGCTATTTTTTAAATAATTTTTTCCAGCAGATACAAACGATTTTAAAAATGGATTCTAATAATAAGGTTAAGTACTCTAAAATCATCTGAAATGTCACGTGTTTTGCCCCAATCTCACATGACTCATCTGCCTGTTGTTTCATAATAGTTGTTGTGACATTTGCTGTAAATGTTATGCTCCCTTCTGTGTGGGTGTAAAGCTATGGTTTTAGATAGCTGCAAATAAGACCCTCCTCCCCCCGCCAGGGGAAAGGAGGTTGCTATGACACAAGAATCATTTACTAGGAATAACATGAGTCAATAATGTAAACCAAGGCCTTTAACAAAACATCAGTGACTTTTAAATGCAAAGGAAGCCCTGTCAAATGATAATTTTTTTTTCCTCCAAACCATTTTAGTAATACATTCTTGGGTGTCCGGTAAAAATGAAAACTTAGAGATTTTTACTGCCTAAAAAAATTTATTCATCACATGGAGATTTTAATTTTCTATCAGCTATCTGAAAGGAGAATGGAAAATAAATACTATACTGAAAAATACCATGAAAGCCATAGGCAAACATTAAATTGTTAAGAGTTTTATTTCTTTGTTTACTTGTTTGTTTTTAATGTGGTTCTTCTTTTTATTTAGATAATCTAGATTTGGGGATTTGGAACCTTTTAAAGCCAAAACAGATTGAGGCTTACAAGCATGCCTTCCTAGATGCCGCTCTGATAGAACAGATATTTCCCGATAGATCTAGTCAGAGGTGCTCCAGTCTTAGGCTGAAGGATCTGATGTCCAGGGAAGGTAGGCAGCTACCCAGAGTCATAAGCCAGTGAGTGGTAGAGCTCAAGTGTAAGGTGCTTAGACCACTCTCCTTTACACCAGTCCAGACTGCTGCTCACCAAAACCTGGTAGGTACTTATGTTCTTTTTCTAATGTTTCTGATGCTCATGCATAGTGTAGATAATTTTGAGCATGCAGTAACTTGAAAATTCTACATTCACTTTTTCTATGAGCCTCTTAAAAAGTGGGTGATTACATAGTTAGTATTCTGTCAAGGGTCATCTGTTGACTTCTTTGTCTTCTTAAGAGCAAGAAAGGAATTCTCCCTCCCTTCTTCCCTCCCCCCTCCCTTCCTTCCTTCCTTTCTTCCTCAGTATTTTCTATCCCCACAGGCATTTTCCTTGCCCCTATATGCAGTCATTTTCTCCTGTATTTTTGTTTGCATGGGTTCTTACATCATACATGTATTTTTTGCTTTGTACTCATGAATTTTAGGGGATTTAAATGGTATGGTGTTATCAATCTCATTCCATTTCTTATTCTTATCACTAAGCATGTGATAAAAATAAGACTAGCTCTTTTTAGAGCTAGTCACACCATAATGGATGCATATGCCTAATTGCTTTTAATCACTGTAATAATCCATGGTGGGTACTCCTCCATTTTACCTACCTGTTCTGCAGTTGGATTCCCCAGTGACCTGCAGTTCTCACCCACCACCCGAAAATGCTTTAGTGTATATCCGCACTCATCACTCTGTAGCTAAATGAGAATTTCTTGAGCAGCAGGAGAACCTCTGGGTCATGGTGTGCAGTGCTGAAATATTCACCAGAATTGCTATACCAGCCCACAGTCTCACCAGTAATGTGTGATGGTTTTTACTTTCCTAAATCCCTGCGACATTTAATATTGTCCATTTTTCTAATTTTTGCCAGTGTCCATTTCGTAAGAGAATTTGAATCTTTTGATTGAAACTAAGGTCTTCTTGATGTCGATGGCTAAAGAAGTAGCTCTATTGAGAGACGTAATTTTCAGTTTATGTGTATTTTATTCACCTGAATTTCAAATATTATCCATAATTTAGGGTTCCAATTACCATGATGGTGAGAAAAGTAATTAAAATTTGAAGGTCATTATTAAAATATGGATAGGCCTCCCCTGCCCCAACACCTGGCTCAGTCATATCCCTCTTCCCAACATCATGCTCTTTCTGGTGAAATGCTAGTTACCCATCAAAGCCTAGTTTAAAATCGACAACCTGCTCTGTGCCATTGAAGTGTTTTGACCATACTCTAATTATAGTAATTATGACGGGTCATTAGAGCTAGTTCTCTACTTTTCTGTGCACCCGAGTAGCATGTGAACTTACGTGGCCTAGGGCATCTTTGTACCCCTCCCACCCAATTAATCTAACTTAATTGTAATTAATTAATTGTTTTGTGAATGTTAAGCAATAGCCACTGTATATTTAATATTTCCATTTTATCTGACTACAGCAATCATTTCTGGTTCTGAAACATTTTTAGATTAAAACCATCTTCCGCATGTTCTAAGGTATGAAACATTGGCATCTTAGCACAGCATTGATTTAAGGGCTGCATTGGTTTCAAAACTGCTTCCTGGAAAAATCCTGGCCTCGTGTGGAAATACTTGTAAGCTTACCACAGTGCTAAGGTGGGGTAACCTTCCAGCCTTGTAAGAATGCTGGTCAGGATCCTTCACTGTCTCAGTGAAATGGTCCCTCTCACCATCTGTTCATCTGACCTTCAAGTGTGTCTGCACCCTTTTAGCAGTGTACCATACAGCTCCGGTTTCTTATTAAGAAACATTAACCTGGAACAGGTAGCCTGCTTCTATCAAGAAGTCAAATTGAGGAGACTTCCCTACTGGCCCAGTGGTTAGGACTCCACGCTCCCAATGCAGGGGGCCTGGGTTCAATCCCTGGTCCAGGAACTAGACCCCACATGCATGCCACAACTAAGAGTTCGCATGCCACAACTAAGGAGCCAGCGGGCTGCAACTAAGCAGCCCACCTGCCACAACTAAGACCCAATGCAAACCAAATAAATAAATTAAAAAAAAAAAGTCATATTGAGGAAAGTTATATTTAAAGGAGATAATTTGAGAAAAACATTATTTCAGCTAAGTCATTTGTGATTTTATCCATTGGAAGTTTATGTAAATGCTGTGCTTATTTCCTTATCTGTAAATTGAAGGAAATAAATTATGTCCAAGTCTCTGAAGTTCCGTGATATGATATATACCAGTTAGCCTCTGTGGGAAGGACCAACTGTACCCCCCAACTTGGGGGACTTTGGACTTTCCTTACTTCCTCAGGAATTGTCTCCATGACTTGAAGATCCTCACGTCTATAAAGCCACCAGGGCTTTTGCTTTCTTCTCACGCCAGACTAGCTGGCTCCCAGTTGTACGCTTTTATTCTTTTCCATAAGCCCCAGGGCCTGATTGTGCTTCCTGTTTTTCTCTCAAGCTTCCTTCTTCTCCATACTTTTTTATGGTTCCCTTATCCTTCAGTAATGGCTGCAGAGTGGTGTGTAGCTTCTGCAGCAGTACCTGACAACAAATCATCCAGCCTTGATCGGTTTAAAAGTTTTATTGCTGATCCCACTGGGAACCAGAATTAGGGAAATCACTCAGTTCCTTCATCCATAACAAGAGCATAAGATTGCTGGAGAGTGCCTGGAATTAGGAACTAGGAATTAGGTTAATGTCCCAAAACTCCCTGGCATAGGGCTTGGCACATGGTCAGTGCTATCCTAGGAAATGGCACCACTCAATTTTGCTATGAAGCTACAGGGGCCTAAAGTCCCATAGTAACATTCCCAAGTCCCTTCACTTTTGTCAAAGCCCCTGTGAGCAGCCAGTGTGCTACTGCAATTATTACACCTGAGAAGAAACCTTTTTTTCACTTTAGTACAGGTTTGCTTCCTACGATGGGGTAGGAGGATATCGCCCAAGTTCTGACTGGAAAACAAAGATAACCTCTTTTGTGAGGTTGGGGATAACTTTTGGTGTCATTACCACAGTGCCTGTCAAGTCTCCGTGCTGTGGGAAGCAGATACAACCTTGAATGAATATTGTACATGATTTAAAGTAATTATTTTTCCACATTTATTTCTCTTCCATAAATACAGATAAGCAGATGAAATATCCTTTTATTATAAATGGCTGCTTACTGCCAATAAGCTAGTTAAAATATTTTTACTTCCTCATACGTTCTTTTGTTCTTGTTCAGGTATATATTCTATATTTAAAAATCATGGTAAAAACATATCAGTATAAGCAAAATAACTTGTCTTTTTAAATTAGAGCAAATATGCAGCTGTTGTTGATACTCCTTAAATAAAATTGCAGTCTCATACATTCTGATGACAAAATCTTTTCCAACAGTCTTCATGGGTTTTTGACAACTTTAATTTTGTAAAGGGTTTCATATATACTCAATGTAATGTTAAAAATTTCAATATACTTCTTGCTTTCCATGTACAAATATCTGGCTTGTTCTTCTGAGAAAAAAACAAACCCTGAGTTGGTTTGGAATTTCAAGTTGCAATGAGAAAAGTCCACCTTTAGCTTTCTGCTCTTATGTTAGGGCTACGACTCATCTCCAAACAAACGTATGATTGAGGTGATGTTTTGGAATAACATCCTGTGTTTTGGTGGCGCATCACTCTTCAGTGACATTCTGAGGTTGCATTGTATTAGCACATGATATTTTCCCCAGTTAATTGATATCCCAGGTTTGTCCAGGGGAAAATCTACCGCTCCCCCAAACATACTTGACAAGTTATTATATTTACTTTAGTCAAAGCCCGTGTGTGCAATATCCCTCTTGGAGGTGGTCTATTATTGGAGTCCCATATGCTTTTTGTTTGGGAAGAAAGCAGTCACTGTGTCATACTGTTACATGGAGTATTCTTTTTCAGGGATGTTGTTCCCTTGGGGACCATATCAGGCCAGAGTTCCTTAGTCTAATAAGACCTTTGTAACTCTTATTGTATAAGAGTTCTGGGAGGGAAGCAAGAGTTAAACAGAAAATGTAATTCAAGCAACTATATTAGGCCACATGTGGGAAAACATGACTCTTAGTATTGGATTAAAAAAAAGGTTTATTTGTTGTAAAAAGGACTCTGATGCCAAAATTTTCAGGGTATTTCAGTGTAAGTGAAGACTGTTGTGGCCCAGGGAACTCACAACATTTTAACATTTACTTTAGTTTCTGAATGTGTATGATTTAAAAAACACCATACAGAGTTGTCTTTTCACAAATTTTATATTTAAAAAAAGATATAATTAATTGTTATAGAAGTCCTGTATGGTGATATTTAAGATTTTCTTGTGTGAGTTTTCGCATCAGCAAAATGACGTTTAATCCATATGAGGATAATGATTACAGCAACGTTACATACATATTCTTCATGCATTAATACAAAAATCTGTACTCATAAGAATTACTCAATTTAATTGTACTTTACCGATTGATGACAAACACACTGATTATATTCCATAAAGGTAGAATTTTAAAAATGAATTTTTTCCACATGAACATAGAAGCTTGCTCTTCAGATTTTATAGTTACAACTGATGAAGAAATTTTTCATTTATTACATATAACATTTTTGGATACAGAAGTCATAAAATACTTATAAGTTCTTAATTAAAATATTTAAATGTTTTGACAGATTATGATAATATAAAATCTGTTTTCTGAAATGAGAACGTTACAGTAAAATATGTGATATTGTGTAATATTTTGAGAGTTCCCTTTCACTTTTTTTTTTTTTTTTTAACCAGAAAATGGTTTCACAGCAACGCATTCTAATTCACGAAGATTCCATGAACCTGCTCAGTCTTTATACCTCTCCCTCTTTGCCCAACATTACCCTGGGACTTCCAGCAGTGCCAGCCCAGCTGAATGTAAGTCATTATTACCCTGCAACAGCCTAAACCAGCCCAAGGGATATTTTCATAGGGAAATTCTCATTCTTTTCTTGTATATTTAGACTTCAGGGAAACTTGGTAGTCTACTTCTCCTTCACTGTTTGCTGAGTTGTTCAAAGATGTTCAGTTTAATTTCACATTAAAGAATCATGCTGGTTCATATAATATATAAAAATAATAACTAACATTTGTATAATGCTTTATAGCTTTTAAAAGAGAAAGCACTCTCCAGGTATATTATTTTGGTAGCTCCACCCAACCGTCCTATGAAACAGAGATTACAGGACACATTTTTACAGAAGAAGCAGCTGAGACTTGGAATGCATAAAAGCCCAAGATCACAGACCCAGCAAGTAGCAGACCTGAACCTCAACTCAGGCCATTGCTGAGAGGTGCAGCGTCTGAAGCGCAGCAGCATATGTTTAAAGAATTTATTTTGTGAATGACTTTATTTTGAGAATTTAGGTTACTGACTCTGTGGTACTGAAGAATACATATCTGGAAAACCTCTCTAAGAACAATATTAAACTCTTGCCTGGAGATTCAAAGTGAATCAATTACTTTAAAAGTCCTGACAACTGAAATAGGATCTTTTGGAGGTAATTGTCCTACTAACAGAAGACAGCAATAATTATTTTATGCATATTCCCTAAAATAATATAAATTTCAGTCATTGTAAAAGATTTGTAAACTTTACCTAGACTAATTTATCTGTGAAAAGTTAGTAAATTAAATTGTACTTCTGCAGAGGTCTTATGATACGTTTGGTTTAAAGAGAAATTTGTTCCAACCCTTGGCACCAATTTTGCCAATTTTTAGATGCAGGTCTTCCACTGAGTCCATCTTGTCAAATTCACATCTTTTACAGTATGCTAACATTAAGAAATCATAAAGAGTTGACCATTTTGTGACTAATTTATTTTCAAAATATGAACCCTATCGTATGCTACTAGTTTATGCACAAGCACACCTACAGGTGACATTTTTAAATGATACATTTTATGATTGTGTTCAATACATATTATAAAACCAATCTAAGAGGTACCTTATTGTATTTGGTATTTTTAATAGAGTAGAATGTTATCTTATGTGATATAGTAATCTTATACCAGTGAGGAGAAAGCAAAATTTGGATGTTGTTTTATATTTGGAGATTAAAGAAGACAGGCTTAAAAACACTGAATTCAGCTATGCCCCTGAAATTCCACATGAAGCATTTGTAAACAGTTGGCTCTAGTGAAAAGGAGAAAGAAATTAGGGATGAAATAAAACATACATATTTATGGATGATATTTTCAAATCTTCACTTACTAAAAATTATTTTCTTCTGTTCCTGTTTTTTCCTATCTCTTCTGATGATAAGCAAATGCTAACACATAAACTTATGACACGTGAATAGGCCCTTTTTTTCCTACTCTTTTTTTTGCATGTTCTAAGTCACTCCTACCAGCTAACACAAACATACACCACTTTTAATGTGGTCGGGGAGAATTTTTTCCCAAAGGACCAAGTACTAAAAACCAGACCATTTAATGTTTCAATGGTAATACAATTTGGTACCTTTGGATGAATAAACCAGTGTGGTTTGGATTGAAGTTTCATTTTTCTTTGCTTCCATTTTGGTGTGGATGAGGCCATCACAATTAATTTTTCAAGCTTAGCATTGCTTTGGCAAAGGGATCTCTAATATTCTGGTTCCCCACTGAGTAGTGGTAAATTTTAAGGAAAAGAGGCCAGGAGAAGAATCACTTCTAGATTAAACATTGCATTGACTCACTGTGTGACTAAGACAAACCATTTACCTCTTTGTTCTTCAATTTCTCCGTCACTGAAAATTGCTTTGCTTCCCTGGTACACAGCAATTTTGAAAGATGAAACATGAGTTTTGAAAAGAAACATGCCACATAATTTTGAGGTATTAGACCTCTGCTTTTGTAATACCAAAATGACCACCATTCATTAAGTTCTTTGAATAGGAGAATTCATTATTACTGTTGATGATATAAATATTATTGCCTTATTATTGTGTTATCATATATTTCAAGTTCTTAATAGCATTTTTATTTGATATCTAATTTCACTTGTAGTTTATTTTATTAAACAAAAGTATCTGGAGTGTCATTTTCAATATTTAAAGATTTGGGAATCTGTTATGAATTAATATAAAATACATGTTTAAATCAAATTCCTGCATATTTTATATAACCTTTCATTGACTTATCTCAAGAATTTTATTTTAAAAATTAAATACTGGAAACCCACACTCTGTGAACGTATTAGAGGACATATAGAGAAAGGGTGAATTGTTCCTTCTGCTTGAAGCTCCAAAATTACGGATCTTTTTATCTCTAGCTTCTTAATCCCTATTGTATAGCCATTAGCTCAGCGATTTGAATAAATTATACTTTTCTAATATACCTTTTACTACAGCAGTGTATTAAACTATTTTAGAAATAACTGTCCCAGTTATTAAGCCTGAAATTAGCATGATTTTTAATGTTAAAAAACGTTTTATTTTGGGTTCCGTATAATGATACCCAATACTAAATTGTCTCCAGTGCTTCAGCTCTATTTTTGTTTCTCCTTTGTTAGTTCACTTAGTTCACAAGACATGGTGTTATCCATTTTCCCTACTCAGCCATTGGATAAGGTAGGGCTTTTTGGTCGGGGGTTAGGGGAGGTGGGAATTATGGAATAAGAAACTAATCTAATGATTTACAGACCTAATGACCCATATGGATGAAAGTGGATTAACATCAGTATTATTTCTTGACACAGGCTTCAAATTCACTCAAAGAAAAACAGAAGTGTGAGACCCAGACACTCAGGCAAGGCGTTCCTCTGCCTGGGCAGTATGGGGGCAGCATCCCGGCATCTTCAAGCCATCCCCATGTCACTTTGGAGGGAAAGCCCAACAGCAGCCACCAAGCTCTCCTGCAGCATTTATTATTGAAAGAACAGATGCGACAGCAAAAGCTTCTTGTGGCTGGTAATTCATAACGGCACCATTTGCAGGTTATTTTAGGGCTTTCATTTTATCAGCAATTCAATGTAATGTCTCTTTAACTCAAGACCTAGTAAAGATTCAGTGTCATACGTAGGTCTCCCTGATACCTACTACTGTGGAAAGACTGTTGTCTTTATTTATTCCTCTAGATCCATGAAAAAAAACTCACCTTATTTAACCTTCATACATACCAGAGTGGACTGTTGGTGAGTCATTGATCAGTTGCATATCTGCCCAATGCTTTGGCACTTTTGCCTTCACCCCACCCAACCTAGCCTTCTGATATTTGCCCGGTAGTGTACTACTTTTCGTAAAACTTACCCCATAGCTATTTTCTGTAGCTTCTTTCCTAAATTGTGTATGTGTCTGTGTGTGTGTACATATATACATGTACATATATATTTTTTTCAGGTGGAGTTCCCTTACATCCTCAGTCTCCCTTGGCAACGAAAGAGAGAATTTCACCTGGCATTAGAGGTACCCACAAATTACCCCGTCACAGACCCTTGAATAGAACCCAGTCTGCACCTTTGCCTCAGAGCACATTGGCTCAGCTGGTCATTCAGCAGCAACACCAGCAATTCTTGGAGAAGCAGAAGCAATACCAGCAGCAGATCCACATGAACAAGGTAAGTCCCCAAGCCACGTCCACATGCCATAACCACTGGTGTGGAAATTGGGGTTTTCTTCACTGATGTGTGCATACAAGAGAATGTTGGTATCCATCACAGCCAAACGGAGACTGCCCTCCTGGCCGTGCTGTCAGGTCTCAAGGGCACCATCACATTATCACTGTTTTCTCCATCACTACATGCGTAGGACATCTGTAGCAAAATTGAGCTCCTAGATTAGAAAGTCTCTTATGATTGGGTACCTATCTTAATACAGAAGCACATACAGGCACATGTGTGCTGAGCCCCATTTTTTGTTATTGTAGTAAAGGTGTGAGGCAGAGTTGAAGTTTGCACAGGTGCTAGCAGCTATGCCAAGGTCGGCCAGTTAGGTATTTCTCAGCAACTTCTATGTATGCATGTTATATTTATTTTTTAATATGCCCTACTTTATTCCAGTCAGTGTTGAAGCAGTTTCTCAGAAACTTGTGGCAGTTTCTTTCTGGCAGCCTTATTGTGGCTGAAATGGACAGCAAATGCCTGAATCACAGCACATCCTCAGGAGCCCTCCTGCTGAGGCAACCACAGTCATTCTAAAATAATGGTATCAGGCGGGCCAGCAAAGCATTTTCAATGAACTTGTAAGCAAAACTGGTCTGTACAGCTTTGCCACTACTCTCTGCTATGGTAGCCTTTCAAAGTAGAATCCTCTCATTTCTGGAGAATGAAAGGTCCTGAATATCAAAATTCTTTCTATTATCCTTTGTTACTATATCACCTCCAGATATCTTGTAGAGACATTATATTGAGAAACAGCCTCCTTTTTACTGATAAATGGATAGCTAAAAATTGAAATAGTATTTAAATGCTTTATTGTATTGCGATATAAACAAAACAAAATCTCATGGGAGAAGGTCTAATCATCTTTCTAATAGCAAGAGAAGGGGGTGTTTATCATGTGCTCACCTTATTGCAGGTGGGATTAGAGATTTTCTCTCCTCTTTGGCCTCCATGTTATGGAGCACAGGCTCCGGACACTCAGGCTCAGCGGCCATGGCTCACGGGCCCAGCCGCTCCATGGCATGTGGGATCTTCCCAGACCGTGGCACGAACCCGTGTCCCCTGCATTGGCAGGCGGACTCTCAACCACTGCGCCACCAGGGAAGCCCTGGCCTCCATCTTAACAAGGCAGAGCCATGAAGGGAGCATGGGCTGAAGACCACAATACTGAACACAAATTCTCCCAGTCCAACCCTTTGCAGCATTCAAAGATGACGTGTATGTGTGTATATCGGGGTTCAGGGTGGTTGGCTGTGCCAGCTGCCTCTCCTGTTATCGTTTGCTGTACTGCAGGTTGTATTTTACTATATTTCAGACTCTTTCTATATCATCACATTAATGCCTGTTTTATTGCTACAGCATTTCTCTAAATTTATCAAATTGTTTTGGGTACAAACAGTCTTGTCAGAGGAGAACCAACTTCCTTCTCGTATAATGGCATATAATACTCCTTGTCTTGAATGTTATTCTGCATGTGTACTATCTTATGGTAGAGTTACGTTGGTTTGTTTGTTTTGTGGTATCTTAGCACTACTTAAAACTACCAGGTATTCTCGAAACATTGTCCAGTGTGAGAGGAAAGACTGGGAATTCTACTTTTCACCTCACAATATTTTGATCTGGAATTAAGTTCATTTAGAAAAGTAGTATTGGATTGTAAGTATACTTTCTGCTACTCGGTTCTATTTCCTAGAAATATGTGGATGTGCATATTCTATTATAGGTAAATTAGGTAAATTGATCCCTTTGAAATCATCATCTACAGATGATTTCTATGAATACCTTTAAGAATACTTTGGAATACATTTTTTATGACCTAGAGTTGCCACTG
The DNA here is from genome assembly GCF_059928025.1 of Delphinapterus leucas. Taxonomy (NCBI): domain Eukaryota; kingdom Metazoa; phylum Chordata; class Mammalia; order Artiodactyla; family Monodontidae; genus Delphinapterus; species Delphinapterus leucas. The sequence goes on from NC_143137.1 coordinate 71,047,494, forward strand.
CTTCACACTCAGATGGTTTGTTAATATCAGAATCTTTGTATATTAGTATCACAGTGGAGATTTTGACAGGCAGATGCTAACCTCAGTCACATGGAAGAAACTAAGATGGAAAGCAGGCATTTGCATTTTAGCAATGAGAAAAGCAAATCTTATCAGAGACCTTCTCCCATGTGGAGCTGATTCCTTGGAATCTGTTAAGAATTCTTCCCAAAATTAGAAACAAACCTATACTTTTAGGTACATGTTTGTACAGTGGTTTGATTATTAAATCTTGTCTTAATTAGGCAAAATGAAGCCCAGAAAACTTCAAAGTACAAAGCTGATCTTTATATATTAACCTCTCTCAACTTGGGTGTTTAGATTACTCAAGCAGGTCTCTACTTGGCTTTTCTCCATGTATATATTCCATATGTTTAATCAAGATGGCATATGCACACTGGGTATTCTCCAGATTTGAAAATATTTCACTTGCCCTCAATTGTCTAAGGAAATAGAGAAGAATCTTATTAAATAAATCTTGAACTCCATCCTGTTCCATGGTATTCACAATAGAACCATTAATAAATGAATTGCTACTGTTCACCCTGCCCCATGAGGTAATGAAAACATTTAGTTCACATTAGGAGAAGGCCAAACTTAGATGCCAAAAGATAACAAGTTTCTATATAATAATATATTTATGTGTACTCTAACCATTTAGAATAACCATTAATGAGAAATAACCACAGAAACTTTAATATATGTCATTTTTTTCCTATTATCATGCAAGAACCTTTACTGAATCCATTCAAATTGGAGCCAAATAGTTGGCATCATAAAAGCATGGTTCTTACTCTTAAGATACTTATCCCAGCAGGAAATATAGGCATACATGAAGACATAGGTGTGCAGATGACATATTTTAGAATGTCTTTTCCTTTTATTCCCTCAGCTTTTCTTTATGGTTCTTTTTTGAGGAATTTAGGAATTTTGAGGAAAAATGGAGTGAGAAGAAAGAAAAAATAAGTAGGTTTATCTCTAAACTTACATCATATTAAATATGATTGGGCTTCCTGGTATGAAATTTTTAATGATTTATTTGAATTGCTAAAAATCTTTAGAAGAATTAGAAGCAAAGCTATACTTTTCAGAACAGTTTATACAATGATTGGCTTATTAAATTTTAAAAACTTTCTCATATCTTGCTATTATTTGACTGCATTTATGAAAGCGGTCATTCATGCTTGTTATAACTGTACAATGTAAATGTTATTAATCATACTAAACAATTTACCTACCTGTTACCTGATACTTTAATGACATTTACATGGGAAATTTGTGTGTGGTAAGATGTTAAGCCTCATGTAATTATGTTGTAAGTGCTTAATAGCTTAGCAGAAATACCCCAGGAATGGGTTTATGTAGCATTTGTATTGCTGTATCTACCAGTAAATAATGGGGCAAGCCTGAAAAATGAATGAAAAATGTCAGAATGATTTATCTCTGCTTATCAGTTTGTATATTCTGTTTTCACTGAAAGAGTTTTGAGAAACTTAACCATAAGAAAACCACGGCTTACAACATTTGTTCTTTGATTTTTTTTTTGAGACATTTACAAAATTCAGAAATGCATTTAAACAATTTATATTACTAATATATAGTACCTTCATGTTTCAAAAAAACCCGAGTTTTTTAATATGAGGATTTCAAAAGAAAACTGTTGCTTTTACCAGTATCTTTTGATTTTTTTATTAGAAAAAAATGGTTTCTAAAACAGAATTTTCCTTGTAAATACAAAATAGCAAACAAAAATATAGGAGGATATTGATAATTTTCTTCTGAACCGTTTTCAAGTTTAAATATTGCCACAGATTATCTGGTAAAAACTGTGATGAAAACAAAATACCACAGTTACTTGGACATTTTTACGATTTTTGAAGGAGTATTCTGACCACTGCCTAATTACCAGAAGGGTAGACCTCCAGTCACATCTCTGAATGATATACAGAAATTTTCCAAAGTATATTCAGGCATTTTTGTTGTGAGATAATTTGACATAGATCTCTGCCCCCTTCCAAATGACAACATTATTCTTTGAATTATTTCTCAGTTATAGTATTAATAGAATAGCATTGGTTGATGCCTAATTGTTTCTGTTTTAACTAGAATTTTAATAACTTTTCTAATACCTATATTTTTCATATTCATTCCATCAAATCCATATGAGAAGAAATTTTAAAATTATTTCTTCATTCAATACTTATTTATAAATAATCAATGCAAGTATCCATTTAGCAAATCATTACTGAATTCTTACTTGGTACCAGACACTATTTTAGGCACTAAGAAAACAACATTCATTATCCTCATGGAGCTTATCATATGGGGAGCAGGGGACTGAAATATTCCAGTAAACAGTAATACAATACAATGTTTTAAGTATTAGGATAGGGGACATGAGGAAGGAAATTGTTTTCTTTGAGGAAACAAGATTTGAGACTTGTTTAGTTCTTCTCAGGATTATCTTGTCCTTTTTACATCTTTTCCTCTCCCTTCTCTCTCTCTTTCTTTCTCTGTTTCTCTCTCTTTCCTTCCCTGCCTCTTTCTCTGTTTCTCTCCCTCCCTCTCTCCCTCTCTTTCTTTCTTTGTAAAATGCTCTGTGATAAATACCTTATGCATTCCTATGACTGGATATCAGCCAACACTTAAAAAAAACCCCACATAAATCATGAGATGATATCTTATACGTGTCAAGGTTCACTCTAGATATAAGTATTTATTATATATTTATTACTATGATACTTAGGCATTTTGACATGAGTGCTATTTTATCATAATAAAAATATATCTAAGACAAGAGCAGTGAAGGGGAGGGTGGGCAGATGTCCTACATTGCCCTTATTAAAACAGGTAGATTTTATGTCTGACAAGCAAGGCATGAATATAGTTAAGCTCAAATGCTGGCACGGAGCTAATGGGGAGCTTTCATCAGTTTTGGAAGAGAATTTGACCCTTTATTTGAGCAGTATCTATTGTATTCCTTTTCTTGACACAATTTTCTAACATAAATGTTACATTTTCTCCATAACCCCTCATGATTCATACCCACTCCTTGTCCCCAGCAATCCATCCAGAGCAACTCAGGGGAGAATATTCTTTCATGCCTGTGGTCACATGCAAACATAGCATGGTTGTGTGTGTGTGTGTGTGTGTGTGTGTGTGTGTGTGTATTTTTCCTTATAAAGTGTCCCTGAAGGCAGCACTAAAATATAACTGTTTTGTGCACTGTTAAGCAAAGTGTATATTTTCCCAAGGAAATTAATATGAACAACAATTATACAGACAGTTACAGTCCCAAGAGTTTATATATTTTGAAGTCACACTTCATATTAGTTTATTTTAATAAGGGTATTTCTATCCATGCCTTACTTGTAAGAAGATTAATATTTTAAGGATAATTAGGTAAGGACCAGGTACCGCTTTCTGCTTTTTTGCTACACCTATTTCTCCTAATGTATCTTTTCCTCCCCATCTTTTATGCAACATGCATCTTTCCAGAACCTTTCCCATAGGGACCTTAGGGATAGGATCATTTAAATGATGCCGGCTCTCTTTTATGTGTAGGATCTTCTAGGAGCTGGGACACCATGCTAGCATTCTTATGTGTATCATCTCCTCAAACTATAAGCACACTTTTTTTTTTTTTACTATCAAGAAAGTTAATTTAAAAGGGCTTAAGTAAGCTGACTGAGGTGGCTAGGTTAGTAGTTGACAGAGCTGAGATTCCATAGGTTGTATGACACAAAAACCTGTCCTTAACGTAAACTTAGGCTTATGATTTCAATGTTGCTTTTATCACTAAGCAGGAGACAAGGTTTTCCTAGCTTTATTTTTGCCAAAAAGTAGGAAACTTACAATAAGAAAACAAGGCAAACGAACAAAAAAAAGGAGGGTTATCTTATTTTTTAGGTTTTGTTTGGATTTGCCAGGAAGGAGAAATCCCATTTGCTGACCTTGCTTCCCAGTTCTCCACTCATTGCCCTCCATCCAGTTATTCATTTGGATGTCTTTTTATATGGACCCGATGGTGGGACTTTCAGATATCCTGTTGACTTTCCAGCAATGCAGTGTGAATGCAGTACAGAGCCAACTACAGCCAGGCCGCACTTCATTCCTTTCTTCTGTGTTGTAACATTGCCATATTTTTTAGACTGGGCAAACATCTTCTCACAGGAGTTCTGAGCAAGCCTGAAGCTGAAAGTCAACTGACTTCATCAAGTTCAAGTGAAATGCAAATGTTGGCATCTCATCGATGGGTGGTTTGGAAAATGCCTTGTTTTAAGTTTTGAAAAATGGATGAGTAGAAACTTGAACTGGGCTTTCATTTAGGAAAGTAGGCATTACCATTGTCAGGTTTAATTTCTCTCTATCCATTTGACAGCTTGTTTCCATGCAGAGTCTTTAATCACCAATTTAGGATTACATTTTGCCCATTAGATGGATAGTATGTCCAAAAACTTTAGCAGGCATTGAAAGGCAGTCTTAATTTTATAACAGTAAAAAGCCTCCTAGATTATTTATCTATCTATAGAGGTTTATAAAAGAAACTTTGACTTTACCCTTAAATAGATGCTATTTCGACATGATTAGCCCAATGTAAATAGATCCTTGTAGGTATGTATTGGGCTTAAAAAAAAAAAAAAACTACTTATGCTGCAATACCGGCTTACATCATCATAGAGAATTCATATAGAAGCATTTCACTATATAATTACAAGTTGATGGTTTATAATATACAGAAAATGGCTTGTTGCTTTATTATTAGATGTGATGAAATCCTGTGTTTGGAAAAGAAACTAAATGACCATTTCAGTGGATTAATGTGTAACATTCATAAACGTTCCCAGGGCTGCTTTCATAACTTGAAGACCAAGGGAAGGACCTCGACCTTTCCCTTTCACTCTGCACTGTTAATCTAGTCAGAGACGCTTTTATTGAATGAGAAAAACAATAGTTGGACATGACTATGAGGTAAGAAAATAGGGGAAAGAAAAGTATCTGGGGAATTAGGCCATGTGAGTGGTTTGACTGATGTTGATTCCAGGAGTTCAAAAGGAGAGGGAAGCTAAATAATTTGGTTGTTTCCCAACCTTGACAAATAGTTTCATTTGACAGAATGAAATAATTAAGTCTTACTAAGGAATTTTTAATATAACTAAGTGATTTGTGGACATGAAAACCACCGATGTGTAGCAGTCTCTTTGTTACAGATTTTGGTTGCTTATAAGTTCCTGATTTTAGGGTTTTTTTCCTCTGTATCTTTCTGCTCTTTCTCTAAATATTTATGAAGACTGAGGGATTATAGTGACCCTGAAATGTCATACAGTCTGGAGTATTCCCATTCCTTCAGGCAGAATTGCATCCAGGGCTCTGCTCCCATGTCCTAAATATACCGTTACTCTCTTGCTATCAACTTAGTTGTATCAACCAGCAATAAAAACTCACTTCTAAAACATAATTTCCTGGCATGGAATAATTGGTGTTCCACAAAGATTTATTAGCAACTATTTTGCTGCGTCCTGGAAGTGAAGACAGATAAGGCATGTTTTTCCCCTTGAATGGCTCATAGACCTGCAAATAGATAATTTTAATCAAAGATAGTTCTACAGAAGGCATAGTTCATGTGAATTGCAAAATCTAGAATGCTGGGTAGCCTTTCCAAGAGAAGTTTCTGATGCCCTGCACACTTATTTATTTGTTTTGCGATTTTGGCCAAAGTGTCAAACCTCTTTTTCCACTAATGCTCTAATCTGCACACTTCAGAGGTTTATAGTGAGAATTACATGAGAGGATGTATTGAAAGTGCTTTGTAAACATAGTAAGAAATCCTTCCATTTAACACAGTATTTATATTCTTATATAGCACTAAGAGTTATATCTTCCCAGTTATGTTAATGCAAATGGCTTTCTGGAAGTGTAGAATATTTCTAAGACACACGTTTTTCACTTGCCTCAGTATTGCATCAAGCTACCTTGTAAACCAAACCATGAAATTTTGTTCCAGCCCTTCCTTGCATCTTTGTATTCATCATGAAGCTGACCTTGTTTTCTCTTTGGAACAATATTATGGTTGGTTATTGAATTTTTTATTGAGGTATAATTCACACACTGTAAAATTTATTCCTTTTGCTGCACAGTTGAATGAGTTTTGACAAATGTATATCGTCATATAATTACTGCAATCAAGATATAGAACAATTCCCTCAACTTCCAAAATTCCCCTGTGTTACTCTTTTGTAGTCAATCCATACTCCTACCTCCAACCCCTGGCAAAGTACTTGAATTTTTGACCATGTAGGGAACATAAAACGGATCACAAGTGTGAGGGATGGTGTATTTTAAGAGCATGCAGACATCAGCCCTAAATGATTTAAACCATAAAATGTTCAAGCAAGAAGAGACATAAGGGATTCTTTGCCGAGGTCACAAGCTGATAGTCTATGGACTGGATCCATTCCATTGAACTGATGTCTTTGGCCTGCCTGGTGTCTTAAAAAGCATTCAAGTTTTTGGTCAATCATTTCAAATACAAATCTGGATTTCTGGCATTGCCTGAAAAGTCTGGCTACACTGGGCCCACTTTTCCATGTGGCAATGATTGTCTGGGGTTTACTCTTGGTTGTCTTTTTTAAGTATCGCTTGCACTGCTATCCAGTTTACCCAAGCAAGGGATTGAAGGGAGAAAGGGAGATGTTTATGAGTCAAGTGATCAGGAGCTCCCTGGCTTTGAGATCTTGTCTATTCTGAGACACAGTCCAAAATCACCAAGAGTTAGCAAAGAAAATAAGCATGCCTTTCCTCACTGTGCCTCTCTTCATTACCCTTAAAGAAGGAAAAAATAAAACTTTAAAAGAAAATGCACTGTCAACTGAAGATCAAGAAGGAGATTATCAGGGAAAAATCCTATTATGTAATATAAAAGGACATAAAATTACACAGTGCTCTAAAAGAAGGAAAAATAGCTCATTTGTGTTCTAGTTAAGAAAAGCCCCTAATAGTCTTGTTACACTCTCTTGCTGAGGATTTTATGTTCTGAAAGGCCAGTCTTCCTGTTTCCACTTTTCCCCACCTAAATCCAATCTTCTGTAGCAGCCAGAGAGATCATTTACAAATGCAAATCAAATCATGTCAAGGGCTTCCTAAAAACTCCCCAGTTGCTCCTTATTGTTTGTTGGATAAAATCCAAATATCTTTTCATGGCCCACAGGCTCTTGCCCCCTCACTGACCTTATCTCCGACTCCCCACCCTTACTCGCTGAGCTCCCACCACATTGGCCTTCTCTCCAGTGTGTGAGGAGTCTCCTTCCATCTCCTGGAATGAACTGCGAGTCACAGTTCTGTGTGGAATGTTCGACCTCCAGGTGTTCTTGTGATTCGACCTTGGTATTGGAGTCTCTCTCAGCTCAAACCTCAGCTATTCAGAGCGGCCTTCCTTGCCCATCCAAACTGGACACAGACACCCACCCCTTCCCCCATTATTCCCTATCACATTTAGTTCCAATCTTCAGTTACTTATTTTTTATTTCCCCCTGAGAGACAGAATCTTGCCTGATTGACCGCTCTCTTCCCAGGTCATGGCCTATAGCAAGTGCTCAGTAAAAATTTGTTGAATGAATGAAAGAGTGGGTAAGTTTCTCTAACTAGCCGGTAGGAGGAAATTTTCAGTCTCCTTTCTGGAAGTGAACACATAATTGAGTTATTGGAATATCAGGATGTTTTGAGAGCCGAAGAAAGGATATTTTAATTGCTGGCATTGTTTTGGATAGTCGTTTAGCATTATAAAAATAAACGCATTTTTATTAAGAATTCATTTGATCCCTAGATTAATTTTATATCTCTTCAGTATTGGCAAGAAAGGGTGTTTTTCAGTTTAGAGTTTTAACTTATGTGAATAATGGACCAGTACTTAGAAAATCTTTCTCTCTTGTTATTTAACTTTGCTTCTGCTGGTTATTTCCCTAAAATGCACAGAAGCAAAATGGCATGTAGTATTTTGGCTTGAGTCGGAGTTCTTCTCTAAGAAGACCTCTTGATTTGAAAGCCCTCCAAGCTCTGGTTGTTTTTGAGAACAGTTGGTACATACCTAATCTATTTGTGAATTGAGGCAGAATTTTATCATTATTTTTAAATCTAGTTTCCTTGGAGCTTAAGGGAAGGGTTTTATTTTCCAAAAGAAGTATTTTACATTTATTTAAAAGAAAAAAAAAAAACTTATGCTATTGCCATTCCCCAAGTAAAATCTGTCTTAAAATCTGAGGCAAAATAAGAAAGTGATGAATAGGGTTGAAGGTCATTTTGCATGGTTTAATTCAAACACTTGTGCTGAATGGTTTGTTGGCAATTTCAGAAAATCAGATGTCTATCAGAAACAGATTTACTCCTTGTATACTCCGTTCTTAGTTTGATATTCCATATCTAAAGATATTTGTGGGGACATGAAGGATTTCTGTGGCTAAAGTTAAAAATATAAATGTTGGTTTCTAGAATTTTATCAAACAATGTAACTTATACAGAGATGGTCTTAAATGGGTCAATGTGTAAAGATTAGCAGCACAGCCTTTAAATATTATTTAATGAATTTTACACCATTTGCCAATAGATTATATGATGTTCAACATGGAATTATGTTGAACATGATATAATACAACAAAGTCCAAACATTGAAATTGTGGACTTGCTATAGTTACGACCCTAGCAGGGATTGATAAGAATTCAAGAGTCGAGTTATAATACTTGAAGCTGTGAGCAGTTTGGATAAATTATCATGCTATCTGGTCTATAAACTCTCCAGTGTAAGTGTGTATAGTGTGTGTGTTACAAACCCAAATGGTGATGGACCGCCTGCAGCATTCTTAGTGTTTGGTACAATTGCTGTACAGTAGCATGGAGAATACAGAGACATGCTGACAGATGAGGAAAAGCACAGATAAAAGGAGTAGAAGAAGCTGCTCAGCCATCATCTTCTTCATCTCAGCTGGGTTCCCCACCAAAGTAACTCACCTGGTGTCAGACGAATGACACACAGTGTGTTTTACAGATGGGGCCTCAGCCGAGACTCACGCAGGCTTACACATTTATCTGTCACACAGATGTTTCTTCTTGTGTTTTCTAGCCAGCAAGGCAACAGCTCAGCTTTGCTGGGGGATCACCTCCAGATGTTCAACCAAAGAGAGACCCTGCCACCCCACTGAGAGTAAGCAGACAGCTCCTCCCTGCAGCTGGGGCCACTCAGCAACAGTACAAATTAGAAAAGGGTTTGCTCATACCTTCTTTGTAATGATCATATTTGTAGTTCAAAAACACATAGAAGAAAACATAGTCCAAACACTGGATTTCCTAGTAAATAGTCAGAAACTTACAAATAACAACAAGTAGCTTTTCACTTTAAAAATCTGAAATAAGTCAAACCTGGCAGGCAGGTTTTCTGTGACTTTTGTTTGCAGATCTTCTTGATGTTTATTGCTGATTTTTCCACTCCGGCAAATTCGACTGTTTAAATAAAAACAGCTTGAGTCAAATATCTAAAAAAAATAAGTGTAGGTTAACTCCCTCTGTGCATTTATATTTTGCAAACTGGTCTCCAGGAGATCCCATTTATTTCTTTTGTATTTTTTGAAACTTCACAAAGAGCATGTTTTATTCCATAAACGGTGAAAAAGTAGTAGTTATTATTCACGTGGATACTGGCATTCGCCTCATAACCTGGGGGGAAAAAACGTGTCAAAGCTTCGTTGCTAAGCACTAATTAAGCTTTCAGATATTTATGAAGACAAGTGAGAGAGAAACAAGGATAAATCCTAGATTTTAGACTCGTGCAACTGGGTAATGCTGTTTACTCAGATGAGAAAAATTAGGTGATCAATACATTTGGGTGCAATGGGAATAAAGGTTATCTTTGAGCTACTTAAAGTTTTTGATGCCTGTTGGATATTTTAGATCTAAGTGATGACGTTAGGTAAGCAGCTGAATATGCAAGTTTGGAGCTCAGGGGAGACATTGGAATTGTTTATATGAATTCAGTTGTCATTGGAATATAGCCGTTTGAGAGGAGAATGCAGAGTGGAAGGGTGTAAAAAGTTCTAGGTGTCTTCTCTTCTCTGTAGATGACTCGGCTTTTACTTGGGCATGAAATTTCTTCTCTATAAAATAAGGATTTGAAGAATGTTATTAGAAAATTTCCAATTCCAACATTTTACATCTATATGATCTCCACTCATAAGTCACTGTTTTGTGTCAAGAAGCATTTCTTTTACAAACCCGTAAGGAGTTCTGCCCTTGGAAGAGATCATTTTGCCGTCTGGCCTTCTTGTCCAGTTATCATAGCATTATCCATTCTGGCACTTTTCTCCCTCGTGTTTCCTTTAGTCCAGCAGAAGTGTAGATGAATCCAGAGGCACCGGAACAAACAGTATTGTTTCTGTGTTGTACACTGGAAATTGTTATACACACCTTCATGTATGTCGCTGTGTCAGTGCGGTGGTAAACAGCAAATGTGATTCATGGACTAAATGATATGATTTCTGGGCACTCCGGTGACCTCAGAAATACATTAACAGATCGGATTTTCTGTTAAATGTTTTCTGTTAAAATGTACTTATGATTTATTCTGTAACCACTCAGCATTTTGTCAGTATTAAAGATTTTCTTTGACGTATTTGCTATCTGTAGGAAATTATATTTCAGTAAATTCACATATATCTTGTCTGGTCTTTGGCTGCACCACTGTTAGTAATATCAATCTCTTACTTTCAAAGATGCTATGATTTTGTCATGTTTTCTTTTCTAAAATGCTTCATCCTGACTGCACCTGTTAATATCCTATTTCAAGTGCCACTGGATTTGGTATTTATGCAGTCATTATTGGCTTTAACGAGAGAGATTTCAGTCACATAGTGTGGATGAAAGCCTAGTTGGCGAGAATTCTAAAGAGAATGGGACAAGAGAAATGAAGACAATGAAGAGAAATAACTCAAGAAGTTTTACTGTGAAGGAAGGTACATAATGGGTTTGGGGGTGGGGGTGGTCAAGGGAGGTTTCATTTAAAATGGATGATAAGACTGAAGGTGTCCAAGTGGAAGTACTGCAGCAGAGAAGGGAAATGAATGATGGAGGACAGAGTGGATAACTGCAGGAATGGATAGGACCCAGGGCATTAAGCTGAGGGGTTGACTAAGATAGGGCTGCACAGACCTTTCTTTCACTGGAACAGGAGGAAGAGTGAGTGGGACAGCTTGGTAGAAGAATGTTGAGTTTCTCTGGTGATGCTTCTATTTGCTCACCGAAATAAGAAGCAAAGGTAGCAGGAGTGAGGAAGAAGTCTGGATATTAGAGGTTTGAGGAGAGAGGAAGTAATTTGAAATAGTCATTGAAAGAGTGGGAGAAAATTAACTAGAGAAATGTACTAGGATTTCCAGGCAGCACTGAGGGTCCATTTGAGGGTTATGATCACAAATTTGAAGAAAAACACTCAGCATGACTGTAATTTGTTTATTTGTTTCCTAGCTTATTCAGTGCTTGGGTTTGGCAGGGATTTAGTATTAACCAAGGTTAGAAGTCTTACTTATACAGTGAAATCCATATTGAAAAGGGCAGGGGAGTTGAAGATAATAAGCGAGTGATTTTTATCGAAGGAGAATGGAACCTAGTCCAGCAAGGAAGGAAGTCAGGGAACGAGGGCGGTGGCGGTGATGGGCAGTGAGAATGTGGTAGGCTCAGTAGCTTGGAAGACGCTCCAGCGGTGAGGAATGATTGGGGTCAGAATATTCTGAGGGTGAGCCAGAAGAAAGAAATGATGTTTGAAATTGAGGTTTAGGAGAGTGTACAGTTACCAACGAAGACCAGGTCATTGGGAGCTGAGGTAGGGTGGAGGACAAGACCATTGGAGGTTAGGAGGTCAAGGCAGTGAGAGGCCACGCTGGAACTGAAGCTGAGGAGAGAAATAGCAACAGGAACGCCTTTTTACTTAGCGGGTGGCATCTGTAACTTCCTCTTGGTTATTAAATACTCCCTGTAGTCAAACATCCAGAAGCCGGATAAGATGCAGAGTCACCCACAGGAAGCAGGAACTTTTTTTTTTTTTTTTTTTTTGCTGTACGAGGGCCTCTCACTGTTGTGGCCTCTCCCGTTGCGGAGCACAGGCTCCAGACGCGCAGGCTCAGCGGCCATGGCTCACGGGCCCAGCCGCTCCGCAGCATGTGGGATCCTCCCGGACCGGGGTACGAACCCGTGTCCCCTGCATTGGCAGGCGGACTCTCAACCACTGCGCCACCAGGGAAACCCAGCAGGAACTTTTGACGTGGCATTTCCTGGACACTGGTCATGTGCTCTCTGGCTGACCTTTCATGAATGGCCTTTGGTTCCTGTCCTGTGGCCACACATCCCATAGAGTTTTTTTTCTTTTGCCCTCACAGAGGCTCTTATGGGCAGGATTGTTTGACCACCTTGTGGAGGCGTCTCTGACCCACCGGTATCCTTAGCCCATCAGCTCTGATGAGCTATAGCTCCCGTGAACGTTTCCAGCGAAGCTTTGGTAGCAAGAGGGGGCCTTTCTACAGCTCAGTACATCCATCCGTAAGATGAATTGCAGCAGCCTTCTGGCAGAGAGTCTTTCTGAGGGGCTCTTGCAGCCTCCTTCACCTGACTAGTACTTTTTCTAAGTAAATCTCTTCTCCCCACAAAATCCTCTAACCTGCTCTTGTATGTCATCCTAGGTTAGTGATGGAGGTCAAAGTTGCAGGCCTGGCTGATGACCTCTCTGTCTCTCTCTCTCTTTCTTTCTCTCTCTCTCTCTTTCTCTGTCTCTCTCTCTCTCTCTGAAAAAATGAGTGGGTGTTTGTCACCGAATGTTCTTATCTCTGGTGTCCCAGCTAAAACTGGAGCTTTTCAATTAAAACCCTGCTCGTTTTCTGTGGTGTTAGATGTTTTTTTCCCCTAGCCAATTAAATGGAATTTTACAATTGTGTAGTCAGAGTCCAGGAATATTACATTGTCTCTTTCCTCCAAAATCTCAGCAGTGTTCAAGTTATTATGTATTTAAGACAAGAAGAGCTGATCAGGGTTCACGATTGGTACAAAAGTCCTGCAGATAGTTTCCTAAAAAGCACCTAAAAACATTTAAAGCGTGGTGGGATGAATGTTCTCCTGATACTAACTGTCCATAAACAATAGACGTTAAATTGTAGGCACGAAGGAAATTAATATTTAAGTCTACCTTCTTCATTTTGATATGAGTTTTGATTGGTATGTATTCTCTTCGCTTGATCATGTCTAGTTTAGGATTAGTGATGTTTAGGTCTTATATATGGTTTATCCTAAGTTAGATTTTATTTCTCTAGAAGCTTATTCACAACCCAGATATATTATAAACTGTGCTACCCTCTCCAAAATCGTCTTCCAGCTTTCTCTCCCTGTCTTCTTGTGCTCAAACCCCACTGGCCTTTCAATGGCTCAAATGCATGGGGCTCCTCTTTCAGTCCACACACTGTGCCTTCTGCCAGAAGTGCTCCTGATTTCCACTCCTTACACACACCCAACGACTCCTGTCCATCCTTCATCTTTCATGTCTCAGCCTAAACATAGACCTTCCTCAGTGAAACCTTCCTTCATACTCCACACTTCCCCTCCTATACCAACTAGTGTGTTGTTTTCTTTTAACACCCTGTGTTTCTTTTTTTTTTTCATTTACCACACTTGAAGAACAAATTTATGTATCTATTTGGTGCCTTTCTAACACTCGAAACTATAAGCTCCATGAGGGCAGGGCAGTGGCTGTTTTCCCAGTGCCTAGCAGGGTGTCTTGAACATAGTTGGCACTCAGTAAATATTTGGTGAACGAATGAATGAAAACCCCCAGGATAATTCTACTCCAGTGAAATTGAAAGGCTTTGTCAGCGTATGCAGGGCATTGGAGGAATGACATGATTTTTGTGGTGGTGTTCTAACCGTGCTGCTCATTATAATAATTGGTGTGTGGCTTACGTGGGCACTGACTCAGCAGAAAGTTCTAACCACTCTTGAAGACACAGTTCAAGATCTGCAGATGATCAGTCAATAGGGTCCTTGTCAAATAAAACAAAAGGCCTACACGAGGTGGAATCATCTTGAGAATTTTTCCCCATATACTGAGCTTTTATACTATGGCATTTTGCTATCGTTTAAGATAGGTGTGTTGTCAATTATTTTTTTAATGATAATTCATACACTTCTGAAGATTAAGTATGATTTAATTTACAAAATAAAAGGTCTAAATAATAATTTTCAAATTAAAAAGAATTCTTTGTCTCTCTCCTGTTATTTAATTTACATTTGGATATGTTTATAAAACATTTTTAGTGCTGTCAATTTTTTTTTTAATTCCACATCTTTTTAAAGTTCAGGATTTCAAAATCAGTATATCCATGTTTTAGAAGTATATATGAAGGTCTTTTATCATTTGACCATTTAGGTATAGGAAAATTAATAGGCAAGAAGAACTTTTAGCATTTGTGCTTCTGCCTTTTACAGTGGTTGCCATTTGTTGGAAAATGAGATTGTGAAAGTTTTGTGGTTTCCATAGAAAAAGTTTATTATTTACTTTTTTCCAAAAGAGTGATGTATCTTTAAAAACCACTTAAAGACTTCATTCGCTGTCTAGGACACCCATACAATATGGAATTGATGGGACTGCTTCAGATTTAGTACTACTGAGGAAGTTTGTTGCGTACAAATTCATTCTGAAAGGAATGTTCAGAGATTAGACGTCAGAGTGTACTGAAGTAGAGTCATAAGAAATCAAAGTGTTTATTGCTGCTCTGTTACCACCAAGAACTATTGAATTTTGAACCCCTGAACACTCTCTTCTAGCTGCTTTCGAAATCTATTGAACAACTGAAGCAACCAGGCAGTCACCTCGAGGAAGCGGAGGAAGAGCTTCAGGGGGACCAGGCGATGCAGGAAGACAGAGCGCCCTCTAGTGGCAACAGCACTAGGAGTGACAGCAGTGCTTGTGTGGATGACACATTGGGACAAGTTGGGGCTGTGAAGGTCAAGGAGGAACCAGTGGACAGTGATGAAGATGCTCAGATCCAGGAAATGGAATCTGGGGAGCAGGCTGCTTTTATGCAACAGGTAATAGGCAAAGATTTAGCTCCAGGATTTGTCATTAAAGTCATTATCTGAATATGAAATGCATTGCAGGCTTTGGTAAATGGATATAATTTCCTATCCTATTATATCTCTGAATGATTTGACTTTAGTGTTTAAGGATTCTAATGCAGATATATCTATATATAGATCTTTCTATATACTGATCTCTATATAGATATCAAGGTTTCATTGAAACTCTACTGGTAAGGAAATACCTGTTACACTAAAATTATACTACATCAGTATCCAAGTAATAGGGTTTTAATTCATCCCAAAGCCTGCCCCACCAATTACTTCTAAGGAAAACGAAATCACTGTTGTTTTTAGTTTATCTGTTGAGATCAGCGACTGCTGGATATAGTTTCCCAGTCTGGTCAATGAAACATTCTATTAGTTCTTGATTTTTTTGATATGCAGAATTCAATTTTCACATTGTTGTACATAATGTATCATACTACAGTCTTGAACCCTGTTAAAGGTAGTCAGCCCTTCCTTCCTCTCTCTTTTTTTGTTAAGTGAAATGTTCTGGTTACTATGCCAGTAGTCCTAGGTTATTGTATAGATTGCAACTGAAAATTTTAGGAATAGAGGTGGTTTTAAATATATAGATGCAAAGTACAGCACAGCACTATTTTAAATATTACATTATGTCTCACCTAGTACTGCTCATTTCATTTTTATCCTGTGTTATTTGATGACATTGTTTATTGAAAAAGATCAAATGAAGCAGATGCAAATGTTGGCAAGAAGTAATGTGCAGCATTATGGTCCAATCAGATACTGTATTGTATCTACAGTTGTGGAAAACATAGTAACGGTGTGATTATTATCTGATATGAAGTCAAAATCGTGTTTAAAAGAAGAAGGTGTATCATGTTTGATAATCATTGTCACTAGGATCTCTTTAATATAATTCCATAATGACACGGCATATACCATACTATTTTGGCAAATAAAAAATTAGGAAAGTTAGGTTTAACAAAAGAATCTACTTGTACATAATGCACCTTCAGAAGGACTATGTCCTTTGATGTTATGAAATGCAAACAGCTTTGAAGGCAACAGTAGACTGTTTATTTAAGTCAGTTCTTTGTCAGGTTCCTGCTGTTCTACAGAAAACTGATTCTATGAGGCCGAACAGGAAATGCCTTGTGGAAACAGGAAGTCCAAGTGATTCATGTACTGAGGAATGTAGGGAAAAAAAAAAAAAACGGAGGATAGTGTTTTACTCTCTCTGTTTTTAAAGGGCACTCTATGAATTGATTTATTGTCTAAGAAAATAACACCACAAGTAGGGAAATTGTTAAGGAAGCTTTTCACTGGAACATTTCCTTCATACTCCCTTTTGATATGTTTACCTTGTTTTATAGGTTTACTTTTGTTAAGCTAGTTAAAGATTCGTTGTATTAAGACCCCTTTAATATGGATAATCCAAATTGACCTAGAATCTTTGTGAGGTTTTTTTCTATTAAAATATTTATATTTCTAAATCCAAGGCATTTTAAGGTGTAGTATCCTGTTTCAAAGGAGATATAGCAGTTTTGCCAAATGTAGACCTTGTACAACTGTATGTTACTGGCACGTGTTGTTTACATTTTGCTGTGACATTTTAAAATATTTCTTAAAAAAGGTTACTGCTAAAGATACATTATCCTTTTTTAAAAAGTCTCCATTCAAATTAAATTAACATAACTAGAAGTTAGAAAGTTTAAAACATTTCCATATAATGAAAGTCCTGATAATTTGACAAATAGCTGTAATAGGCAACACTTCCTACTACCAACATATTTTGGTTAGTATATTCCTTCAGATTAAAATGACTTTTTGTCAGTTGTTTTGCATTAAAAATATGACATTCCTAAGATAAAATTGTTTATTTTTCCCATCTCATAAATATACATTTTCTTTAAAGTCTTTTTTCAATCTCATAAAAAAGGGATAGTGCATCTTTTAAAATACATTTTATTTGGGGAGGAACATGTGGCTGAGCAGGCTTTTGTATAATATTACTGCAAAGATATGTAATCACAAACAAAAAAAAACCCTATTTTTTATAATGTCATTTGAGAGAGCTTCATCAGTACAGTTGGTGGACGTTAATTGTTTGAATTTGATAGTCTTTGAATTTAATCAAGAAACTACCTGGAACCAGTGAAAAGGAAAGCTGGACTTAAATAATCTTAGAGCTAATTGATAAATGTCTCTTTTAAAATCTACTGTATTTATTATAATTTACACCCTTGAAGGTGATCTCTTGTTTTGTGTTGTAAATATATTGTTTGTATGTTTCTCTTCTTGCCTTCTGTTATAAGTCTCTTCCTTTCTCAAATAAAGTTTTTTTTAAAAGATCCCCTTTCATACATATGGCTTTGTGTAAACTTGATATATTTAATCGAATTTGAAGCTCATGCACTAGGTCTCATATACCAAAATATATTGCCATTCTTTGTTGAAACAAGAAAATAAAGATCTTTCGAGCAGTTACTTCTAATGCCATTAAAAATAATAAATTCAGCAATAGTGACTTTAACCTGTTTACATCAGCCATTGTCACATAGCAAACACATGTAAAATTTGTTGCAGTTTTATTTTCCCCGCGTGGCCTTTTTCGTATGTTATCATCTTTGATGTCAACTTCTAAATATAAAATTTTATATAAATAGATATCAGTTCCTAACTTTGCTCAACTTAAAAAATTATTTTTAAAAAGGTTAATATAATCCCTTGAATATGTCAAGCACTCAATAAAATATTAAAATGAATAATTTCCTGTGTATCATAATAGTTATATCTATTACAGTAAGGACCTGACCTACAAGTATAAAGTGACAGTACATAAATTTAAAGAGAAAAGAGTAATTAAATGACCTCCCCTTATATGGAAACAATTATTATAATAGTAGTGTGAAGAATAAGGAGCCTGACTCAAGTGAAGGGAACCGGACCATATACATTCCAAGGGTTCCTTTTCCTTTTCTGGTCAGTTGCAAGCAAAACTTACTAGTCAGTACTTCATAATGTGTTACTGTGTATTTGGTTCAGTAGGTTAAAAATATTTGTTTTATATTCTTTGATTCTCTTTAAACTTCAATAGTGTCACATGAGGTAAAGCTACTCTAATTCTGGAGCTAGTATCATTGAGTATTATGAAATGGCTTATCATTCCATAATGCTGTAAACTAGATAATTTGGTCAGAATTGTGAAAATACCATTGATGCTAGTCATAATTTCCTGAAAATTGCCTTTGGATGGTAAAATTACAAAATTAACTTGGTACTAGAGATCCTCAAAAAAGAGTTGGAAGAATCAATTGGATAATGATTTTATACTGTGTGTCTGATTTCCCAAATGTACAGGGACTGATAACTGCATCAATATTAGAAACTTCTTCTTCAGAAAAATAGTTTTTGCCAGGACCTGAAATGAATAACCATTAGATTTCCTCTTCTGATAGTCAAGAGCTGCCTTCTCCCTGGTGAAGGTGGCTGCTGAAATGGAGACTGCTACTTTTCATAGTTCTAAGAAAGACAGTTTTTAAGAAATTTTTATGTTGCTTCATACTTCTTTTTTTCTAAAGTATGTTAAAAAGGAATTCAGACACTAAACATTTTCTTGAAGCCTGGTACTCAACGGACATATAGGAGGACAACAGCATTTTTTAAAATGTGGCATTCCTTTGTGATTTTTTTTCCACTAGTGGAAATATACAATTGTGGGCGTATAATAATGGGTGAACAATGATAAGTAATCCAGGTGTACAAATTATAAGCATTTACAATCAGGGACTTAAGAGATACTAGAGAAGGAGTTTGAGAGGTAGATTACCATCCCCTTTATTATTGATCATTCCTCCAACTGGATTTTAAAGGGAAAGTAAGGGGTGGGTGTGTGCAGGCAATCAAAGAACTCAGGCAAATGAAGCAGGATATTGGGAATGTGACTTTACAGAACTAATCTATCTAGGTTTTAAAAGGTCTCTATTCTCATTTAAAGTAACTTCTTTAAGGCTTATAAACTGTAGGGTGTAGAAAATGCAACTTTGGGGGACCATCTTGATTTACAAAAAGATTTTTAACTATTGCAAATATGTAATGTACTAGGTCTTGTTATGAGCACTTTACATCTTTTAAAGCATTAGTCCTCACAACAACCTTACAGGGTAGATATTATTGTCTCATTGTAGAGATGAGGGTGCTGGGGCCCAGAGAAGTCAAATCAGGTCAAGGTCACCCAGTTAGTGACAGTCTAGCTCCAGTTTGAAGCCCTTGTTCTCAGCCTCTACCACTGAGCTGTATTTGTGCAACAGTTCTTCTTACATGTCCAAGTCTCGCTCTCTCTCTTGCCCATCAGCGTTTCCAAACTGTTTTGAATCCATTTTCTCCTTCAGTCATTGCTGTAAGTTAGGAGATCAGGACTCTTTTTTTATTCTAATTCACAGATGAGCAATCTAATTCTTGTACATTATGTTCAACTGTTTAGAATCATGAAAATTTGTGAGTCCCTTTTTTTCTGACCAGAGCCAGTCCTGAGATGGGGTGAAACAGTGACTGCACTTGGAATTAACTTTTGGGGAGAGTGAAAGAGACAAGATTTCAACCAGCTCACAGCTCTCCCTTGCCACTTCTTACCTTCATTCCCCAGCGAAGGGGAGGAGACTTCAATTTCTAAGCAGTCAGGACACTGCCTTTAAAAACTTTTTTGACGTATCAAGGATGCACTTGATAGTCACTTTGACATAAAATAGTCTGTATATAGTATCGTAAAATAAATAAATAAATAAGGATGTTTTTCTTGAGTTCTAGACCTCCTAAGTGGTTTTCCTATTGAAAAGTGCATAAAAATTGTCTTGAGGGAAGACGTTGACAATTGAGATTCCTGACCACACCCTGCAGAGGTTCTGATCCTGTTGTACTGACTAGGAGCCCAGCAATCTGCATTTTTCAAGCCCCTTGGGAGAGTCTGATTCAGAAACAGTGCTCTGGAGACGGCCAAGGGCCCTAAACCACTTCTTAAAATATGTCTTGATTTTTAATAGTTTTTACCTAAGATTCTTTGATTCTCTGATTCATTGTTTTCATAAGACTGTCTTGTATTTCTTGTATATTTCACCTGCATGTTAATTATAGGTCAAGTATAGTTGTAGTATAAATATAGGTTACTGTATTTACTGCTATTAGTTCTTTGATAGTGTTTGTCTGTTTTGCTTCTCTCTTCTAATAGAATAATTTCCTAGTCTATTATGGAGTTTGCCAAGATGTGGCAAATTATTTTTCCTCAGAATTTCTGAGCTACTGTGGTATGTTGTTTTTTGTTTTTGTGTTTTTTATTGAGATAAAACTCATATAACATAAAATGCACCGTTTTATCCATTTTAAAGTGTACAATTCAGTGGGTTTTAGTATATTCACGATGATGCGCAGCCATCACTACTTCCTAATTCCACAACATTTTCATCAACTCAAAGAAATTCTGTACCAGTTAAGTGTGGACACTCTTCATCTCCCACTCCTCCAACCCCTGGCAGCCACTAATCTACTTTATGTTCCTATGGATTTTCCTTTTGTGGACATTTTCATATAAATGAAATCATACATTATGTGGCCTTTTATGTGTCTGTGTCTGGCTTCTTTGACTTTGCATAATATTTTCAGGTTCCTCCACATTACAGCGTGTATTAGTACTTCTTATGACTGGACAATATTCTGTTGTATGAATATACTATGTTTTGTTTATCCGTTCATCAGTTGATGGACATTTGGGTGGTTTTCACTTTTTGTGTATTACGAGTAATGCTGCTCTGAAAATTCGTGTACAGATTTTTATTTTAACATGTTTTCGGTGTTTTGGGGTATATAGCTAGGAGTGAAATTGCTGGGTTATCTGGTAACTCTGTTTAAGTTTTGAGGAACTGCTAAATTGTTTTCCACGGTGCCTGTTATATTCCCACCAGCAATCTATGAGGCGTTCCAGTTTCTCCACATCTTCTCTAACACTTGTTATTTTCCTTTTTTTTTCTTAAATTGTTGCCATCCTAGTGGATGTGAAATGATCATTGTTGTTTTGATTTCTGTTTCGCTAATGACTAATGATGTTGAACATTTTTTTCATTTATTTATTGGATATTTGCTGATATTTGCTTATCTTCTTTAGAGAACTGTCTATTCAGGTCTCTTGCCCATTATTTAATTGGCTCGTTTGTCTTTTTTACTGTTGAGTTGTAAGAGATTTTAAATATATTCTGGATACTAGACCGTTATCAGCTATATGAGTTGCAAGTATCTTCTCCCATTCCGTGGGTTGTCTTTTCATCTTCTTGATAGTGTCCTTTGATGCACAAACATTTTTAATTTTGTTGAAGTCTATTCATCTATTTTTTCTTTTGTTTTGAATATGTTGCTTAATCCAGTGTCACAGAGATTTGCACCTATGTTTCCTTCCAAGTATTTTATAATTTTATAACTTACTTTTAGGTCTTTGATCTGTTTTGAGTTATGTACATTTTAAAATATTCTTCCATGCTTTTGTGTTATTTTTAAAGAGATAAGAACTTACTGATTAATGAACTCCACTTGCTCATCCGTCATCTTCATTTTCCTCATTCCTAGTTGATTTTGGTCTTGCTTTTGCACCGTTCCTGATGTTGTCTCTTGTTGCCTTCTAGCTTTTGATGGTGCTTCTTTTTTTTTTTCTTCTCAATTAAATGCTACAGTCTTGATGTTTAATATAGCTAATATAAACTGAGGAAAATACTAAGTTTATTTTTCCATTAAGAAATGCTTTTTATTTTTCCTGGTGATCTTTAAAAGCTAAAATCAAAGTTATTTTTCTTCATTTATGTGGCTTTAAAATTCTGCCCTGGTTACTCATTTATACTTATGTCTACGTTGCACTTAAATTGTACGTTGAAGTTATTACGTTCAAGTCTTTGATCTTTGTTCCTCTGTTGACAGAATTTCTGCAAAGAACTGTGTATTTGTACTTTCAAACTGATAGCCACATGTAGCTAGTGAGAATTTAAAATGTGACTGGTATGAATTGAGATATGCTTTAGTGTAAAATAAACACCAGATTTCAAAGACATAGTATAGAAATATATTAATACTTAAGTAATGATGACATATATTCATTACATATTAAAAGATAGTATATTTTAAATATGTTATATAACATTATTAAAATTAATCTTACTTGCTTTCTTTTACCTCTTTAATGTGGCTATTAGAAAATTTAAGATTATATATGTAGCTTACATTTGGGGCTCACATTACATTAATGTTGTACAACACTGCTTTTAGATCATCTTCCTCTCATGTTAATAGACAGATCTCACTACATCATTTCGGAAATAGGTAGGCTATAAAATCTGAACAAATGAGTATTTGCTCTTGCCAGTATCTTTCTATTGCTGTAATTTAGTCTAACATAAAGGTATAAAATGTTGTGTTAGAAGAGATCTGTGGCATGTTAATGGTTTAAAGGTTTAAAGATCTCTTTCTTTTTTTACCTTAAAGACAACTCAAAGTCTATCACATGTTTTATTAATACTGTCAGTCTTAAAGACAGTACACTCATTGCTCCACTCTCATCTCAAAGTCAGTAAAAGTTCATCCTCTGTAAAATGTGCTGTTTTTTCTCACTCTTCCATTTCTGTCTTTGGAACCACCATTTAGACTCTGGGATGGATTATCATGAAGCCACCTTTGATCATCTCCTCTTCTTTATCTCTTATAAGCAGTTGGTATTCCTATTTCTGATTTCCAGCCATCATATCTCTTCACTCTCTCTTTGGCTCTGCTTTCCCTAGTCGCTAACATAATTAATACTAAAACAATTTTTTTTTTTATCATTGCATGAGCTTCCTTCCACATCCGTGTCCTCTTTACACTAATTCAGTTAGCTTACTGTGAAATTCCAATACCACTTTCCCATTCTCTATGGCAGAACATACAGTAATATCTTCCTAATATCTTTATCTAAATGTTATCATGGAACTTCAGTCCTCATAATTCGACCTTTGTATTCTGACCAGGCACTTATCCCTCCCAATCTAACTTAATCACTTTCCATGCAAAGCAAATTTCCAACTTGGGATTCCAATTGCATGAGTTTCATCAAGCTTTTTTCACTATCTGGAAAGTGCTTAACTTCCTTTTTCAAACCTTTCTTTGCTTTCTCCTTTATGCCATCTCTTATTTCTCTAACCCGCCTGAATTATTCAGTCAACTTAGAAATCAGTTCCATACAATTTATCATGTAGTTTTTTCTTTCATTATTACCTTTTGCCTTTTGAAGCCAGGGAAAATATCAGGGTTCCTGGAACCACACAGGGAACCTATGAAGTTCTCAATTAAATGCCATTTGAATGATTTTTGTTTTACATTACTCTTATTCAGATTCCTTAATGGCTAAAGGACATTTTCTTCCCTATTATGATTACAGGTTCACTTTTGTTTTCTAATGTGAAATGTAGACTCATTTTTTACTTGTTGGACTATTTCTTGTGCTGAATGTCTCCATTAGTAACATTTTCTTTAAGGTGGCTCTAGTAATAATTGTTACTGTTTAATTTTCATTTTCAACTAGGGGTAAATGGTGGAAATTTTTTTCTTGATGAATTTATTATTTGATATTACTCAAAACTTACTAATTGTTTTTCATAATTT
Source organism: Delphinapterus leucas (assembly GCF_059928025.1). Taxonomy (NCBI): domain Eukaryota; kingdom Metazoa; phylum Chordata; class Mammalia; order Artiodactyla; family Monodontidae; genus Delphinapterus; species Delphinapterus leucas. The sequence goes on from NC_143137.1 coordinate 71,071,320, forward strand.
GTATTCTATATCAATCTTTATTCTATTATAATATCTGACACACATTTTTAGATAAAAACACAATATCTCAATTTTCATGGGCTCTTTATAATACAGGCATATGAGAGATATTGTGGCTTCAATTCCAGACCACTGCTATAAAGCAAGTATCACAATAAAGTGAGTCACATGAATTTTTTGGTTTCCCAGTGCCTGTAAAAGTTATGTTTACACTATAGTCTATTAAGTGTGCAATAGCATTATGTCAAAAAAATGTGCATACCTTAATTTAAAAATAAAGCTGTCAAAAAAAATGGCGCCAGTAGACTTGCTTGAGGCACAGTTGTCACAGACCTTCAATCTGTAAAAAATACACTATCTTCGAAGTGCAGTAAAGTGAAGCACAATAAAATGAGGTTTACCTGCATTATTTTTTCTATATCCATGTAATCTATATAATTTTTGAAAGTTGGAGCTTGGAAAGAAAACATAATGATTCGTACTAATCTTAGAGAGTAAATCAACCTCATCTTTATGCATATTTAATTAAGGAAAACTATTTCTGAACCTGGAAATTGTGTTGTTTTGACTATGTATACAAAAAACTTGAACAGTGGCATTTCTCATTGTCTTTGAGATCCATGTGTGAAATTACATTATAGGTGTCACTGCCTAGTGGTGACAATGCTGATTCTATAGACTGACTGAAGGAGTTCCAACTCTAACTTCATCTACCAGCAACTCCACCTCCAGATTACTTAATTTTGCCAAGCCTCAGTTTACTGGTTTGTTAAACGTGATTAACAATTGTAATATTTATTAGGGTGTTTAAGAGATTTAAATGGGTTAGCCTGTGTAAATACCAATGTGTGCTAGCAAAATTGAAGCAGAATAAAAATTAGCAAAAGCTAGTAATATCACTATTAATAACATTACTAAGACCTTCTTGGAACTTTAGTTACTTTCTTCTCCTTGGCTGGAACCTACCTCACACTCAGTTTCACTTTTTAATAATGCATAACTTTCTCTTCAGTAAATAAAAAAGTAGAGAACAATACTTCCCCACCTTTTCCATGTCCCAACACACTCAAAAAATGGCAATAAATATACAGCGTAGGTCCCTGCAGGAGGCTGCTTGGATTGCCCTTCCCTGTCCCAAGGACTGCGAGTAAACAGTCCAGAATTTAAGTGATTGAACTGCAACCCTTTCATGACTCGTTGGGCAATACCCAGTTTGGATTGTTCTTTGGGAGACCCTGTGAGTACATGACTTTTCTTCTTCCTCTCATCCCCTTTCAATCTATCTCCTTTTATCTCCCGTAAAAAGAACCCCAGATTTTTTTCTTCAGATTTCAACGAAGGATTCATCAAATTTAAATCAACTCTAGGTAAAAATGATCCACATGATCTTCGTGCCAAAGAGTGTATTAAGAAAATATATTGATCAAGGGAGGGTCTTCGGATAAGCTGTCTATGCCCAGCTCTCCTCTACCGTTAATTCCCACCCCATTATCAGCACCAGGAAACAAAACTCTGAAAGTCTGCCTTGCCAGTAGCCTACAGGACAGATTCTCTTCTCACGTTTTCACTGGGCTGTGTCTTTTTTGAGGTAGCATGAAATAAACAAGAGTAGTGAAATTTCTGTGTCTTTGCTTTTTAACAAAATGCTCTGAGAGCATTTTCCTTTGGTGTGGGAGGGGACAAGAGGGGGTTTCTGTTGTCTCCAGTTTGCTGAATGCTAAATTCATTCCATCGTGGAACAAGAAATCCTGCAATGATTTCTTGATCTTAAGTGAATTGCTTGCTAACTTTGAATAGTCATTAGTCCTCTCTGTTACTTTCATTTAACATGATAAAGATGACTTAACACTATATTTTTAGTAGCTTAGGTATGTTTTGGTCATGATGGTGGTGCTAGCAAATCCCTTTTTTTATTTATACTTTATGAATTAAAGTAAATGTAACATGTAGTTTTCTGGTGCATATTTTAAATGGTTTGATTTTTATTTTATTGCTTGAATGGCCTGACAAACTTGTGAAAATATCCAACTTGATTCCTTTTTTATTTTCTTTACCTCATACACATTTTTAAGTATTTTTATATATCTTACAGCTTTATGTACACTGGTTAGTTGTACTTCAGTATAATACTCTTTTTTTCCTTTAATTTTTGAATTCTATTTTATTTATTTTTTATACAGTAAGTTCTTATTAGTTATCTATTTTATACATATCAGTGTATACATGTCAATCCCAATCTCCCAATTCATCCCACCACCACCACCACCGCCCGCCACTTTCCCCCCTTGGTGTCCATACATTTGTTCTCTACATCTGTGTCTCAATTTCTGCCCTGAAATTTCTGCCCTGCAAAAGTTCATCTGTACCATTTTTCTAGGTTCCACAGTTATGCATTAATATATGATATTTGTTTTTCTCTTTCTGACTTACTTCACCCTGTATGCCAGTTCTCGATCCATCCACGTCTCTAGAAATGACCCAATTTCGTTCCTTTTTGTGGCTGAGTAATATTCCATTGTATATATATACCACATCTTCTTTATCCATTCGTCTATCGATGGGCATCTAGGTTGCTTCCATGACCTGGCTATTGTAAATAGTGCTGCAATGAACATTGGGGTGCATGTGTCTTTTTGAATTATGGTTTTCTCTGGGTATATACCCAGTAGTGGGATTGCTGGGTCGTATGGTATTTCTATTTTTAGTTTTCTAAGGAACCTCCATACTATTCTCCATAGTGGCTGTATCAATTTACATTCCCACCAACAGTGCAAGAGGGTTCCCTTTTCTCCACAGCATCTCCAGCATTTGTTTTTTGTAGATTCTCTGATGATGCCCATTCTAACTGGTGTGAGGTGATACCTCATTGTAGTTTTGATTTGCGTTTCTCTACTAATTAGTGATGTTGAGCAGCTTTTCATGTGCTTCTTGGCCGTCTGTATGTCTCCTTTGGAGAAATGTCTGTTTAGGTCTTCTGCCCATTTTTTAATTGGGTTGTTTGTTTTTTTAATATTGGGCTACATGAGCTGTTTATATATTTTGGAGATTAATCCTTTTTCCGTTGATTTGTTTGCAAATATTTTCTCCCATTCTGAGGGTTGTCTTTTCATCTTGTTTATGGTTTTCTGTGTTGTGCAAAAGCTTTGAAGTTTCATTAGGTCCCATTTGTTTATTTTTGTTTTTATTTCCATTACTCTAGGAGGTGGATCCAAAAAGATCTTGCTGGGATTTATGTCAAAGAGTGTTCTTCCTATGCTTTCCTCTCAGAGTTTTATAGTGTCCGGTCTTACATTTAGGTCTCTAATCCATTTTGAGTTTATTTTTGTGTATGGTATTAGGGAGTGTTCTAATTTCATTCTTTTACGTGTAGCTGTCCAGTTTTCCCAGCACCACTTATTGAAGAGACTGTCTTTTCTCCATTGTGTATCTTTGCCTCCTTTGTCATAGATCAATATAATACTCTTTTAGATAGGGAAGCAGATTTAAAAAGCTGGGGGTTTTTTTCCCCGCCCAGAAAGAGGCTTTCCTGGAGATTTAAAAAATGTTCCACTTCTAAAGGTCTGGGTTTTTTTTCCATCATAATTTGGATTAAATTTTTGAAATGAGATTTTACTTTGGTTACTTTAACTGCCTAAACCATATTGGTTTTTTAATCTATTTTATTTGAAGTATAATTTACATACAAAAATCTACTTATATATGTACATTTGATGAATTTTGACAAATGTGTACGCCACGATCTAGGTGTAGAATAGCACACTAAAGAGTTCTCTCTTGCTCCTTTTTACTCAACCCTTCACCCCCACTCTCCACTCAGCCACAAGCAATCCTTCGTCTGTTCTCTGGCACTGTGCATTAGTTTTGATTTTTCTAGAATTTCATATAAATGAATTATATAAAAAGGTTCTGTGATATTTTCAATTTTTTTTTTCAGTCAGAAAATGCTTCTGACATCCATGCATGTGTGTATCAGTAATACGGTCTTTTTTTAATCGCTGAGCAGTGTTCCATTGTATGGACATGACACGATTTGTTCATTCATTGACAGAAATTTAGTTATTTCCAGGTATAGACAATTATAAATAAAGCTGCTATGAATATTATATTCAAGGTTTGGTAAACAGTTGCTTTATTTCTTTTGGGTAAATACCTAGGAGTAGAATTACTGATTTGTATGTTAAGTATATGTTTAGCTTTATAAAAAACTGCCAAAGAATTTTTTGATGGGGTATTTTACAGTGTCGTCAGCTATGTATGAGGGTTCCTGTTGCCAACACTTGGTATTGTCAGATTTTTTTTTAACTTTATATGTTCTAGTGGATGTGTAGTGTATTCTCACTGTGGTTTTAATTTGTGTTTTCCTGATGTCTAATGATGTTGACCATCTTTTCATGTGTTTATTGGCCATTTGCAGAGCTTCTTTGCTAAACTGTTGATTCAGCTATGTTGCATGTTTTTTGCTTGGAGCATCTGTCTTTTTGTTATTGGGTATGGGAGTAACATATATTCAGGATACAATCCATTTATAGATGTATATGTTGCAAATATTTTTACCTAAACCTATAGCTTGTCTTTTGTTTTGAAGAGTAGAGTGTTTTAATTTTGGTATGTCCCATTCTGTCAATTTTTTCTTCTATGGTTAGTGCTTTATGTCCTATCCGAGAAAGATTTGCTTTTATATTTTCTCGTTCTAGTTTAGTTTTTACATATAGGGCAAAGAAACATTTTGAGCCATACAACTTTGTGTATGAACTAAAAAAAGGTTGAGATTCATTATATTATATAGGTAACCAAAGTTTTCCGTACCAGTTTTTGTAAGGATTATCACGTTCCTTTGAATTATTCTCATGCCTTTGTTAGAAATCAATTGAACTTTGAATTATTCTCATGCCTTTGTTAGAAAGCAATTGGACATATATATGTGAGCAAACTTCTGAACTCTTTCCTTTATTCCACTGATCTGTATGTCTTAACTCTACACCAAGATCACAGAATCTGGATTAATGTTGCTTTATAGCAAGTCTTGAAGTCAGATAGTGTATTTTTTCTTCTGCTTGTTTTTAAGATTTTCTTGTTATCACTGGTTTTCCACAACTTGATTATAATTTGCCTCAATGCTGTTTTCTTTGTTTGTATCCTGCTATTGTTCACTGAGCTTGTATCTGTGGATTTGCATTATTTTTTAATTTTGGAAAATATCAGGCATTATTTTTTATAATATTATTTTCACTCACTTTCTTTTGGGACTCCGGTTACTCCCAGGATAGACTGCTTGACACTGTCTCACAGGTCTCTAAGTCTCGGTACATTTTTTTCTTATTCTTTATTCTCTCTGTATTTGTGTAGTTTCTGTTGCTGTACTCATCTTTTCTTCCTGGTAAATAAACTTCTTTTAGTCACACCCAATAAATTGTTCATTTAAGACATTGCATTTTTCAGATCTAGAAGTTTCATTTGGTTCTTGTATATATTTTCCATTTACCTCCTCATTATATTTGTGTTTTCTTTTAAATCCTTGAGCATATTTATATGTATTTGTTTTATTAAAGTCTGTTTCTGCTCATTCTATTCTCTGCCATTTCTGTGTCTGCTACTGCTGCTTAATTTTTCTCTTGAATATTGTTCTTGTCGTCCTACACCATTTACTGTGTAGTAAATTTTCATTAGATGTCAGATAATTTAAATTTGTCTTTCTTTAAACAATACTGATCGCTTAAACCTTTTCAAGACTTGTTTTTAAGTTTTGTTGGTGCAGGTATATAGTAGCCTTGACTCTAATCCTGGTTTTTCTCTCTCACTAATTGGTGAACTCTGGGCCTCTAGTGAACAGTCCTAGATGTTTACAGGGATGAATGACCCTAGGGAGTTATCAATCTTAGCCTAGGGCCCTGGGGCAGGGATGAGGATGGAAAAGGGAGGATGGGACTCAGTAAAGGTATGAAGAGATAAATACAACTATCTTGGGGAGGGGGAAAGAGCTGCTTTAGCTCACTCTTAGGTCTTGGCTTCACTTTAGAAGCTGGTCACTTACTGGCTTCTATCAAGTCAGTTCTTCTATTGGCTTGACTATTTTCTCTTAGGCTTTGAATTTCTTGAATTTTGGCTGTCTTTACACTCAATTCTTAATTTTGAAGGCATACATGGGGGAACAATTGTTAATAATTTCTTATCTATTTCTGGCATATATACACAAACATAGTTTGAATGGGCATTGCTAACCCATGTATATTAAATGAGTTTTGGCATCCTACAATTACATAGAATAAACCAACTAAAAAATAATAATACCAACTAATTTTCAAACACCTTTCAAACCTCAGTTTAAAGAGTTAGTTCCATCCGTCTCACCCTCCCTCACTCCCTCCCTCCTTGCCTCCCTTTCCCCAACTGACCCCCCCTTTCTTTTTTTTCTGCATAATATTGAATCCCAATAAATTGAGTGTGTTTTTGTAGTTAAAGATTATACTATAATCTTACTAGATCATTGTCTTGAACAAAAGCCTAGAACTCAATGGAAAACTTAGAGAAAATTATGGTATTGGGTGAGAAATTGTGGGAAGCATGGAAGAAGAGTTTTCTGAAGAGACTCCAAAGGCTCTATTCCTTTTTCAAAAGATCTCCTAATTTCAGTTGTGCAATGGGGAGGGAGGATATAAAATTGGTGGAAAATGAGCAATAGATTTAATTTTAACTCTGATTCAGAAGTATTGAGGTTTTGATTTATCTTTGTGTAGAAATGTGTCCTTAAAGCAATCAGAATATTGACTAAAGTAAAAATGTTGGTAAACCTTAGGGGGGTTTCTTTTTCATCCTTTTTAATTACCATGGGCTTTTCGATAGCTCCTAAAGTGAATTAGGAAGTTCTTAGGCATTTGGCGTTAAAGTCCAGGCCCAGGGAGTTTATGTGGATATGCAACTTCTGATTCTTGGATGGTGTGTTGATACTGTATATTTTTTAATGGTTACATTTTCCTTGACTAGTATAAAAGATTTACTGTTACAGTTTGTGTGTGGCCAGGCCATGGCATATGGAAAAGCTGTTTCCTGCTATTTAATTTAATTAGCCAAATCACGTGCCAGCCTTCGGGCATGTCACTCCGGACCTCTGAGGCTCTTTGTCTGTCAAAGAGATGGACAATATCTTGGCTTTGTTTGGTTGCTCCGCATGCTGCAGATAAAACCACTGAAATTCTGACTGTTTGTTTAACCAAATCTTTGCATTTTTACCATTTGGCTTTGATTTTCTTTAAAAAAAAAATGATGACATTTTGGCCTTGGGAAGGCGAAAAAAAATATTGAGGATACGAAGAAGAGCTGCTGCTCTTCGTGGTTTAATATTGGGTTGAGAATGTTATCATTTTCTAATCAGAAATTTTTAGTTAGTTTGTTACTACCTTGTTAGTAGAAACTCAAGACAATTATTATTGAATTATTTTAACCCTAACTTGGCTGACAAACTGGGATTTTAAATCAAGCTTTTTTTCCCTTTTTTTGTTCATGAATATATTTAATGTGATTTTTTTCATCTTGCAAAATCTCTAAATCTTTCATTGTGAATTTGTTGTTGAAGAAGAAAATATTTCATTTGATATTTTGAACGAGAATATTTTAGTTTAGTTTTGGTTTCACAGAAAGGACAGTGGTTAAAACATTCAATTACTTCAAGACTTGTTCCCAATATTTTAGTCTTTCTTTCAAGGTCAAAGATATTTTTATTTCTTTAACTGATGCGTTCAAATTTTAACAATTATCTTTAATTATATTTAAGTCACTATTCCAAATATTGTTCAAGCTTTAAAATTAGTGAAGAATATTTGAAAATAAACAGAAGAATAAAAATTATATTCTGCAACTGATTTGCAATGAGGACTTTTGCCTAAATTCCCAGCTGAATTAACAGCAACTTCCATGAGTCAAAGTGACTTGTCCAAGGCAATAAACATATCTGAATATCCACATTTTAAAATTAGGTATCCCAGATTTGAGATTCTTAATTAATTTAGATACATGCACAGTTCAGAACTTCAAGAGGATTTGCGTGGTTAATAATGCACTGAGAGAGTTCAGTTCAATTACACTGAGCATTTAGTCAGGGTGTACTACTATCCTAGGTGTCAAGATATAGCCCCTACCTACCCTCTGACATCGCTTGGCCTTTGGAGCAATGCTTAGGACGTATACTGAATACATGACAGTCAGTCTCTAAGAAAATATCTTTGTTCTAAAGCTAATAGATCTATTACATTTGAGTAGATGAGGAATTTTTGAGAAAGTTTATTGTACATTTCACTTTGATAGAATTTGCAAATAAGATCTTTACCTTTGATCATTTTTTAAATAAAAAAAAGTTAAGTGGTAAAGAAAAAGGGAATTAAAACCTAAATAGGTAAATCCTCTTAACCAACATGATTCTTACAACATAATTTACATTTACAATACAGACATTTATAATGGCCTCATAGTTAACATGGGTCCCATATTATGAGCTACATAGATTTTGAGTTTTGTTTAAGGGCAAGAAAACTTCAACAACAAAGTGAAAGCTGTGCTTTTTATCTTCTAATGCTTTTCATGATCAGTTCTTCAATATAATTGTACTTAAATATTCAATATTGTATCTATTTTCAGATTCATTATTGTATCCTATTCTTTATGTATGACTAATTTTTCACTTAGTTTTCTTTTAAATCTATGTTAAGAGTGTGATTTTTCTGTGGGCATGCACACACACCACCACACATTGATTTTAGACTGAAGTAGTATCCATTCAAGAGAATCCACATTGCTGGTAACTTTTTAAGAATGAATATATTTTTAGTATCAAGAAACACTCATATTCTCTACAGAAAATAAACTTATGGTAGAAATACAGTCATTTTTCATAAAGCTCTGTTTTTCAGTATTGATGTTGAAAATGTTATAGACTATAACATGATTGAGGTTTGAAATGAAATTAGCAATGAGGTGACAGTTAACTCAGAAATAGAGATCTTTTTAAGATTTTCTAAGGAAAGAGTATTTGTTATTAACTTAAACAAAGACTCTTGAATATAGGTACAACCTGGTACAACTTGGTTTCATCTAGAAAATGTAACCCTTGTAAAATTCTGGTATTTTTTACAAAAAAAACCCGAATAACCACGGTGAAAGTAATTATGAGATTTCAAATAGATACTTTTTTCTGTCTTTATTCCTGTCCTGCCCCTAGGTTCATCAGAACCTTTTTTTTTTTTTTTTTTTTTAGATTCCATATATATGTGTTAACATACAGTAAGAAATCACATTTTTAATTGTTATATTTCAACTCTATTTGTTACAAGGTATAGTTATCAAAATTTGAGCCAAGATATGGGGGTTGAGTTTTCTAAGTGTAATTAAGTATAAGCATATGTAAATATGCTTCCATTTATGGAACTTTTTTATTGTGGTAAAAAAAAACAACATAAAATTTAACCTCTTAACCATTTTTAAGTGTGCAGTACAGTAGTGTTAATGATATGCACATTGTTGTACAACAGCTCTCTAGAGTTTTTTATTCTTCGAAATTGAAACTCTATACCCATTGAAGAACTCTCCAGCTTCCCCTACCCGCTAGCCCCTGACAACCACACTCTACTTTGTTTCTATGAGTTTGACTATTTCAGGTGCTGCATGTATGGTATCACATAGTATTTATCTTTTGTGACTAGCTTATTTTACTTAGCATAATGTCCTCAAGGTTCATCCATACTGTAGCATGTGACAGAATTTCCATCTTTTTTAGAGTTTAATAATATTCCATTGCATTTCTTTTTCTTTATGCATTCATTCATTTGTGACCATTTAGGGTGCTCCCACCTCTCGGCTATTGTGAAAAATGCTGCAGTGAACATGAGTGTGCAATTGTCTCTTTGAGATCATATTTCCGGTTCTTTGGGATATCTACCAAGAAGTGGTATTGCTGGATCACATCATGATTACTCTTTTTTTTGAGGAAAGTTCATATTGTTTTCCACAGGGGATGCAACATTTTACATTTCTACTTATAGTGCACAAGGGTTCCGATTTCTCCACATCCTTGTCAGCATTTGTTACTTTATGTTTGTTTGTTTTGATAGTGGCCGTTTTGTTGGGTATGAGGTGGTGTCTCATGTGGCTTTGATTTGCATTACCCTGATGATAGAAATGTTGAGCATCTTTTCATATGCTTCTTGGCCATTTGTATATTTCTTTGGAGATATGTCTATTCAAGTCCTTTGCCAGTTTTTTAATCAGGTTGTTTTATTGTTGTTGAGTTGTAGGAGTTCTTCATATATTTTAGATGTTAATGCCTTGTTGGATATATGATTTGCAAATATTTTCTCCCATAGATTGCCTTTTCATTCTGTTATTTCCTTTGCTTCATAGAAGTTTTTAAGTTTGATATAGTCCAATATGAGTGTTTTTTACATTTATTGCCTGTGATTGTGGAACTTTTCAATTTTTTTTCAAGTTTTATTTGCTCTAAAGTAAGAGAGTAGCAATAACTCACTCATGTAGATCAGAAAAGCAATTGTGATCAATTTTATTGCCAACTAAGAAGTTTCATCAAAGCTATAATGAGTTACTGAAAGCACCTTGATTAACACAGCAACTGATACTTTTTAGGTGATTTAAAGGCATCTTTTGAACTATGTACTAATAATTGTGTTTTTTCTTTGAGTAAGTTATCCAATTTTTAAATAATGCCTTTCTTAATTTTAAACGTAAGATCAAGGTCCTAAAAGCTGATATGGATTGGTTATTCTTCATTGGTCTTGGGAATCTTATTTCCTACCCCAAAGGACAGTTGGCATATAAAGTAATCTGACACATAAATACATATATGGATACATATTAACATATGTATGTGTATATATATGTGCGTGTGTGTGTCTGTATATGTATGTGTATATATGTAACCCAGCCTGACATATAAAGATAAAAAATATTTACTTTTTTTGACAGCTATCAGGCAGATAGACCATGTTGAATGTCCATTTTATTTTTAAAATTTCTTTTTTCTTTTATTTTCATATGATTTCCTTCAAAGTTCTTTTTTCTTCTTTTTTTTTTTAAAAGGCTGTTGAGGGCTTCCCTGGTGGCGCAGTGGTTGAGAGTCCGCCTGCCGCTGCAGGGGACACGGGTGCGTGCCCCGGTCCGGGAAGATCCCACGTGCCGCGGAGCGGCTGGGCCCGTGAGCCATGGCCGCTGAGCCTGCGCGTCCGGAGCCTGTGCTCCGCAACGGGAGAGGCCACAACAGTGAGAGGCCCGCGTACCGCAAAAAAAAAAAAAAACAACCCCCCCCCCAAAAAAACAGTAAAAGGCTGTTGAATGTTTAAATATAATAAAAAAGGTCAAGTGAATACTGATTTACTTTTTTTTTTTTTTTTTTTTTTTGTGGTACGCGGGCCTCTCACTGTTGTGGCCTCTCCCGTTGCGGAGCACAGGCTCCGGACGCGCAGGCTCAGCGGCCATGGCTCACGGGCCCAGCCGCTCCGCGGCACGTGGGATCTTCCCGGACCGGGGCACGCACCCGTGTCCCCTGCAGCGGCAGGCGGACTCTCAACCACTGCGCCACCAGGGAAGCCCTGATTTACTATTTTTGAAACAGAATTGACAGATTTTCACCTAAAGGAGAGAAGATGGGAGAAACACATTCTGTACTGACAGAGTTTTTGATATTCCTCATGAGTGAAAATAACCCAACTAAATTAGTCATAAAATATATGCAAAAATAGTGTGTGCCTGTATTTAAAGTTTTATAGAAAACAATATAAAAATAGTACAGAATAACAAAATATTATTATTGGCAAAGATGTTAGATAATGAAAATAACAATAAAGGTAGTATGTTTGAGAATTAATTAAATGCCTGTCACCTGGCCCAGCAGTTTACATGTATCATTTAATCACCATCTCTTATTTACAAATGAAGAAATGTAGGCTTCATCAGTGAAACAGTTGCCTAAAGTCATACATCTAGAAAATGAAAGAGCTCAGATTTCAACCTCAGTCCAAATCCAGAGAGGTTGAGAGATGGTTTGGAGTCTCACAGCCAATTTGTGATAATGTAACAGAGACTAAGATCTGACTCACAGACCACTGAATAAATTCAACTCATAATTCCTTCATCTGCATATCAGAAAGCCATTTCCTACTACGTTAAATTTTTAACCAAGTCTTTCTAACTCCTCCCAATTATTTTGATGAGACTGTGCTAGCACTTATAGAAAGAAAAGTCAAAGGTGAAAAATGAAAGCTAATTAGAGTCAGGATGTCATTGTATGAGTGTCTTCACAGTTGTAGCCCTGCTTCTTTTCTTCGTACTAAATATATTCCTTATTATTATTTAATTCTTCTATTTAACTCTAGTTCATAAAACTTAGTGGTCATGGCTTAGAATACACTGCAAAATGTCATTTATGGGATCCTCAACTCTTTAATGCTTACTTTTCATACTCGATGTGAGATTTACTTTATTTACTAAATATGTTTTTGATTTACAATATACGTTTATTCCCTTTGCCTCAATATATATAAAAAACAAAAATTTAAATACTTAACTTGGCATAACTTCTTCGCAATTGGCTCAAATATCCTTAACCTGCCCAAGGGATTATGCAGTCTTAACTCTGTCTACCAACATTTAAACAAAACCGTTCCCTCTCTCCTGTTCATGATTATGAAGCACTAGGTTTAAAGGAAAGGTTGGAATCCTCTCTCTTTTGCATGTAAAAATACTCATGAAACAATGTTAACTAAGCTAGTTTAAATCTTCATTTCTTTGTTTGTTAATTCCTTATCATGCATCCATAATGTGTAGGACATTGTTTTAAGTGTTGGGTACTACGATCCTGCCTGGCTCCAATAAGTTTATAATCTGGTAGGAAGCAGATACATCACATATACAAATATTATCAGATAAAAGAAGTTGGGTATGTATGATAGGTACAGGTATAGTAGTACTTTGGGAGTTCATCTGTTTATAACGTAACTGTTAAAGATTGAATTTTCCAAATGCCCTCTGATTTAATATAAATAGTTAATGAACATCTATGCTTTTCAATGCCATCAAAATTCTTAATTTAGCTTTGTCAATGTTATTTGTATGTGTATGCATTTCCTAGGTCAACACACCTTCCAGCACAGGCAGTAAGCCGTTCAGTGTATGAGCTAGTAAGTAGTCTTAACTCAATTGCTTTAAGTAAATATAATTTACATAAACCTTCCACTCACGTCACCCGACATGCTGGTTCCCTTTATGTATATTTGCATGCAAAACCACAGACTAGTTTAAGATTCTTGAAACAACAGATATTCAAAGGTGTAAGATTTAATTATGACAATATTTTTAAGTTATAATTGATCCTATCATAGAACTCCCATTGATGAGAAATTTCTATATTGGGGTAAATAACACCTGTGCTATTCAAAATTACTTTAGTGAATTTTGTATTCTTTCATTTTTACAACTCAAGGCATTTTAGCAGATGTAATAAATCATTATTTTGGCAACCTAGTCAGTATTCACATATCTTTAATATTCACTGAGAAATAAAACTTCTCCGGATATGGAGAACAGATCCAAAGAGGTGACCTCAAGGGCCCAAAGGTTAATTAATGGCCTAAGATAGCCTGACTCAAAATAAAAAGGAATTCAGAAAGGGAGGGAGCAGGGAAGCTGTGTATTTCTTCAGGGTTTCACAGCTAGTTGGATGGACATATTTTATTATGTTTTCTCACAAGGGAGACATTTTCCTCCATTGCATGTTGAGGTGTGGTCTCTTGTAATAAAGATCGTTTTAGTCTTTACCCAATAAATTTTCCCCATTATCTACTATAAAGTCTGGCTAGCTACTCTTTACTTTATAGAGTTTTTCCATAGTGTAATGTGTGAAGGAATGAGGTGGCTATCAGATTTCTCTTTAAGCTAACTAAAAACATGGAAACCCCACAAACAGCCTATATAACTTGAAAATTGAATAAAAGTAACAATATGTGTGAGGTTATGTATATATACATCTATACACACACACATTATGTGTATATATGTGTGTATACTATATAGAGTAATTCTTTTTTTCCATTTGTCATTTTGATATTATTCTATTATTAATTCTCTTAAGTTTGTTATCAAAAAGGGGAATAAACAATAGAATTTCAAAAGCAATACCAAGAAGTATAATATTCTCAGAGATCAAGAAAAGATGGAGGGAAAATGCTGTTGTATAAAGCTACCAGTGACACAGGAAATGCTTTCCTGCAACCTAAATAATAAATGCTCCATTTCTAGTGTATTTATAGACAGATTTTATGAATAATATGTACGTGTACAAAAGATGATTTGCTTAACTCCAATTCCAGTCACATATTTAAATCGATTGTTTTAGAAATATTAGCACATGCCTACATATATTGCTGATATTATCTCATAGTTTTCCTTTACTTATTTTGATATTGAATTCTGGGCTCACTTCTTAGAGATGGCACATCATATTTTTATATTTACCTCTTTGTAAATTTCCTTCTTCCAATACACAATTACACACCCTGCAAGTGCTTTCAAATAGGAGGTAATTGGTTAGACAACTAGATCCAACTGCTTCCACCAAAAAACTAGAAGAAGCACACATCCAGGGGAAATGTCTTTTCGTTTATCTTTAAATTGGAGCAGGGCAGAGGTCACTAGCTGAAAGGAAGTCAAAATGACAAGGACCCTAACAGTTGCAAAGAAAAGTTAAGACAAGTAAATATCTTTCCATGAGACTCTTGGACTGTTGTTAGCTATCTGGCACAGACCATTTTCTATTGAAATAAATTAAAATATCACTGACTTAGAAAAAGTAAGGGAAAGGTAGTCTAACTTAATGGAAGTCTCAATTACAGTCTACTTTAAAATTGATTTCATTTTATTGCTTCTAAACCTGCATTCTCTCACATAGTTTAAAACTAATATGTAGGAGCAGCTAAATTAAAAATAGGGTTCACAAACCATATTTTACATTGAAACGTAGCTTGTCATAAACATAAACACCATTAATACATAAACATTTGTTGCTAGAGCCTGCCTGAACCTCTAGGAAGGAATCCTTAATTTGGATTTGGGGAATTTTCTTTTCTAAGCATTGTAACAAGTTCCCAATAAATATATTTTCCTCTTTCACTGTGGAATAAATAATGAGCTAAATTAAGCCATGGGAGGCAGCAGAGAGATTCCAAGGACTATGGCCTCCATTACAATTTTCAAAATCCGAAAATTTTGAATTTTCAAGTAGGCTTTTCTGATAGGGTCTGGCTGAGAAGCAGTTTCACGGGGTAAATGGTAATTGCTGCAGAAAATCTAAATGGTCAGAGTGGAATGATTCAAATTCAGAGAGGAAGAAAAATAGTTATAACCAAAGGATCCCATCAGAGCATTTTAGAAATGCGCTGAAAATGCTCTAACCAAAGGACAGTGCTTGTTATTCTTGGAGACATTTTCACACTAAGGGTAAAGCTTTTGTTGGTTTATGGGTTTACAGCAATGTTGGTTCTATAGCCAATTGTGTGCAACCATGGTAGCAATAAAGACTAGTGCTTAGCATGATGGATTTATGGTCAGTGTTTTGTTTATGGCCATTAGGATCATGAGCAGTCTAGTTTCCTTTGATTTAAACAGGATATCGTTGGTTTGGTTAGTGGTATGTTTTTCTGTGGCTATGGCTGACTTCAAATAAGCATTTTTAACGTACTTGCCAACTCTATCTCTAGGGAGAGGGAATAATCCAAATTGTCCAAATGTTATTAAGAAAAGGAATCACATTCTTGGATATATTGTGTAAAGGAGGATAAGAATTCCATCATGATGTGTTTAAGGCATTCTTCCATGGTTAATTTTATCACCTTAAATCAAGATTTATTGACATCAAACAGTAGTATTTCATCCTATGGCCTGAACATCCTTGAGAAAGGCATAGAGGCAATGACTGGAATGAGGCACCGCTTGATAAGCAGCCCTGCCAGTTCATTTCCAGCACATCGCTGCCTGTTTGTCATCTTTCTGCAAGAGCCCCCTTATCTGATGGTAAAGGAGGAACATTTTATTCATATTTCATATTCAGGAAGGCTAGATGTGAACTGAAGTGCATTTTAGCTTTTGAGTATATGTAGTACGGAGACATTACTGGCAATAATATGCCAAGATGCATTGGCTGCAATTTGCAATGTTATGAAACTCAAGTATTTGCAAATCATAGCCCACAACTGTTCATAGATTGTATGATAGGACTATTGGGATATTTCATTTTTGTTTTGAAGGCTATGTCCATGTTCTCTTCCTCACTTAGAGATCACTTTGGATTTTTGCTGCTGTTCAGAAAGTGAGAAGCTCTCTTTCTGTTCACCAAAGTCAAATTGCTAAAGTACCACCCATGCAAAAAAAATGTTTCTATAATATATATTATGCATTAATTTCCTCCTAGAGAAAAGACAATTGTAATTATTTGGAGAGAAACTGATCTTTTTTAAATTTATTTTTTTTATTAGTTATCTATTTCATACATATTAGTGTATATATGTCAATCCCAATCTCCCAATTCATCCCACCACCACCCCACCCCCCTGAAAAACTGATCTTTAAAGTTGAACAAAGATAGGGTAATGTAAATAATTTTGCAAACAAGACATAGTGTAAATAGCTAGCATATTTCATCATCGTGCCTTTTTTTCCTATTAAAAGATATATCAGCTTTGATAATTAAGTTGATTAATGTCCTTTTGGAAATTTGCCTGTTCTCACTCATGAAAAAGGCATATTTCCACATTATCTGGTATCAAGTGATTATACTTTTCCACTAAGGAATTATAGGGGAAAGTTTTAAAAAATTACTGATATTAAAAGATATTTGTTTAATCCATATTTATTTCTGAATGATTCATGTGAAATTTTCCTATCTTGGAGAATCCTGAGGGGAAAAAATGGTAATTTTATTTAGTTTACAATACTGACACATGTGTAGAAAGTCTTTTCTTACCTGTGAATGGGACCTACATAATAAGTGGTGGAGAAAAAGTGACTGAGATAGGTTTTGAGAAATGGCAAACTGTTCAGATCAATTTGTGGACTCAAACTCAACTTCCTGCATGTGAGGGTTCTCTTTTGTATCCTAATAGAAAAAAAATATATCTGCAATGTAAGAATTTAACATGTCCCAATTAATGCTGAGAAGATGATCCAGAAGTTTGAATACGTTTTCCCAAAACTTTTCTGAGGGGTTAGTCACTTTGCATTGCTCTTTTTGATTTTATATCCATTTTAGTACCAAAGAGTAGAGGGACTGAAGTGAACAGAAACTAAATTATATGTTGATTTTTCCATGGGATATTAATATGTTGTTACTTTGAGATGGAAGGAGTTGCTTGGTGGTTTCCCGCTTGGTAGTATTTGGCTTGTAGGTAAACAGGAGGAAAACACCGACCACCTCTGACATGAATGCTGATTTCCAACTGCTCTTTAACATAAATTTCTTTTGGTTGTTTCCAAATTTACCTTTGATTAGTATCTTAACATGTATGCATTCCCCATCTTACTCTGTGTGTTATAAATGGCAGTCCTTGAGAATGGGTACAGTTGTAAGTAAAATTATCGTCGATTGTACTGATTTGTCCATGCTAGAGAGGATTCAAATTAGCATAGTCTGCAGTGGTAAAAGGTCAAACCATTAGGATTGCAAATGCAGGGTAAACCATCTCAATCCCAATGACCTTACATGACCTAGGCACACCGGAGAAGCCACTAAAGAGTTTCACCAAAAAAGAACAGTTCTTTGCAACACAGTTTAAGGGGAGGAGGGAGGCCTTTGCAGTGAGCACATCTTCTGTATGAATCCTGGCTCCATCACTCCCTTGTCCTCAGAACTCTTAAACTCTCAATCTCAAGTTCCTCCTCTATGAGATGGAGTTGATAACATCTATCCTCCTGAGGTCGATGTGAGCTTTAGATGAGACAGCATATTTCAGGCTCATTCACAGAATGAACTCAGGTTACCACACTTACCTCAACTTACCACACTGACTTACCACACTGGTGCTCCGTGTGGTAAGTCAAGGTTGGAAATGAACGAACTATCACTTTCCTTAAGAGCACACGGATGTAGAAAGGCTGGATGACTTCAGAGTTAATTTTTCAAACTGTGTTTTTTGAAACATCAGTCCAGAGAGAGTTTTGGAAAGTCTGCATTTGATGTAAGCTTTTTGGAGACACCCAATATACTTTAGGAAATTAATGGCTCTGATAAGTCCTGCAACAAAGCAACTTATTCATGTTGTTTAATCTGACATTGAAAAATATGACCATGACATTTTTCAAAGTTACTGTTCCACTGAACATACTTTTTGAAACACTGACCTAGGACGTTAGCTCCTCCCATCCCAGTCTTTAGGTAACCTGTAATTGAAATGAAATGTAACCTACAACAAACCACCTCTCTTAACTTTCTTGTGGCATGTGGGAAAAAGAAGATTTGGGTCTAAGTCCATTTATCTTAGACCACATTTGGCATTCCTCGTTAATCTCTCTTTAAAGAGACTTTGTGGGCCACAAAAAAAAACAAATGGAGATCTGGTTAGTATATAATACTTTCTCAGCATGGTGTGGCTAAGTTTGGTTGTTTGCTGATTTTCTGTATAAAAAGGGCACTTAAAGCATCCAGAGCTGACAGTCTGGTATCTTTTGCAAGCAATTTATAAAAGTACCTATTTATACTTTATCTTGAAAAAGGAAGTGCATCATTTGGGTACTAGTAAATAATGAATTGTTCTTGTCCTACCATTTTTTGGAGAAAAAAAATCCTACTTTATAGTTAGATGTTTGCAGTGAAAGAAAATAGCCATATTCACTAGCTGGTGATAAACACATTTTCAATGTGATATCTTGTCTGCTAATTTGTTTGGCTTTTTAATTTGTTATTGTGGCAAAATATACAAAACATATAAAGTAATTTATTTTTAAATGGTAGCTGAGAATGAAAACTAGATCGACTTAGATATTATTAAAGCCTTGGGACCCATAGGAAACAATAAATTGTGATAAGGGTCATATCTGAGACTTATTGGTTAGAAGGAGAGACAACCAAATCAAACAAAGATATCTTTATTTCTATTTTTCTATTTACTCTATTGCAACATTTTCCTAATGTTATTAGAATTCTAAAGTACATTTATAAAAACCAACAACATTCTTTGATTATTGTGTACAGAAAATACCCTTGAATGAGAGAACAGATTAAATTAAGACTTTTAATTGAATTATTGAGTAAATATAATACCATTCATATCAAGAAGGTCAATATGTCTTTATAGGATTGTGTGGTGTATTTGTCTCAACCAAATATTCAATATTAGAAAAGCAAGTGACATAATTTACTTTTAAAGAGAAAAGTAAAAAGTACCACCCCCTCACCCCCATTGGAACGAGAGAGAAGAGAAAAAGGAGAAAGAATAGATGCTTGTAGCCTAGCAGCAGCACACATCAATCCGTTGTCCAGTAGGGGCTGCTCATAGAGCAGGAAGGCTGATTCTTCTAGCTACATGTTTCACAACTTCAAGGAGGCTGGGATTTCAAGGCCACTCCAATGTCTGTACTTGAAATAACCTCTTCACATACTCCTGAAGTGACCCAGCCTCTGATAACTACTCGAATAAAACAGTATGTATAAAATTAAAGAATCATTAAATGAGTCATTTGCATCTTGTCATCTGCCTTAAAATGCCATGTTACACACCACATAACTGCATTTCCAAAAAGAATCAAAGTGTTGTTAAATTGTTTTTAAACACAGATTTAGAGAATGAAATGGGGGGTAGTAAACTAGTAGCCAACTAAAGCAAAACAGGCTGGAATGTTGGTAACCGATTGTGGACACAGGATCCAAGCAAAACATCTTGAATTGCTAGTACCATAATAAATTATAGTTTTCACATTTGTACTTTGCAAGTGAAAACAGCACTAAGTCAAACTTGTGAAATAAAGACCCAATGATGGTATTTTAAATTCACCCACACCTATGATGACTGGGGAGACCTGAGGCATCATGGAATAAGTTGGAAAACCGAGGTTGAGTAAAGAAAAGGCCAAGGGACAGATCCTCTATGGCCAAAATGCAACTGTAGATGGAAGAAAATGGCTGAGGTAGGCAAAGGGTTAATTGTCACATAGAATCTAATGAATGTGATGATTTCTTCTCCTCACAAGAAGACCCAAACCACTTCACCTAACACCCAAGGGGCTGTTATCTCATTTTCTTCAGACTTAATTTTCTCTCTTTAACATAATGAGATAAAAGGCTGAATAGGGTTAGTGTCCCGGGAGTGTTCAGAGGGCAAGAAGTGGTCAAGAACTGGTTTATCTCCAAACTTCATTAGCCTATTAGATAACCGATGCAGGGGACCCCAATTAACGTAAGGAATGAGAGACTTCTAAGGGATGAGGGTCAGTCCTCACAATAATGGAACTTGGCCTCCTGCTTCAGAAAGGAGATTGGAAAATCCCCTTGGTGGAGAGGTATTCTCCTGGGTGGAGATGATGGGCTGATTTATTTCTCCCTGGTGTCCTGGAGTGTATCTGCCCTGATGACTCCCTTGATCTTGACATCAGTCACTTTGGAGTCAAGATAATGAAAACTGCATTAAAGAGGCCCATCCAGTTTATGCAAATGGAACTTTATCTTCAAAGAGACCATATCCTTGGAAGAGTTTCTTTGCTATTTAAAAGTATTAATAAAATGTGTTCAATATTTTCTCCGTTCTACTCCTTGTTTTCACTAATTTACGTAGGCATGGGGGTGAGCTTTTGTTTTTCTTTATTTTTTAAACCCAAAGCTTTCTTGATGTTTTATCTAAGAAAGTCAAATCGTATTTAGTTTGAAGATTGCTGTATGGAATTAGCAAGGACACAAGTGAGGCATAAACATTATTCTAAACAAAAGAAGTCACGCACTTTAGTGACTTGGGACTGGGTCTCTTGAACCGAGGTGACTGGAGGAAATTGAGTTTTGCACTTGAACAGGCGTTCTTAGGGTGGGAGGGCAAAAATGATAGCGCCATTAGCAATTACACCCGCAGATGTACCTTGGGCTACCACCCTAATTAGAAATGAATCATGTTATGTCTGTACAGGGACTCTTTGGGGAAGGAACATGAGATAATGTACACGGAGGAAATATTGGAATCATGGGGGAGCTTTGTGTTTCCCTATCTTTTCTGCCATGTCATTTACCAAATAACATCAACATAAAAATGTTGACAATAGATGAGGACTGTGTTTACCTGACTCAGTCCATGTTTATTCGACGTTTTAGCAGATTGATTTTGAGGGTATGTTTCCCTCGAGATACACAGAAAGAGCCTGTTACACAGCCTAGTGACACTTTCAATAACCAGAATGGGACTTTGAGAGCAATGGTGAAAGAATGAATAGAGTTTGCTCAATAATCTCTCTGGTGTTTTCAAAATGTTGCCAACATTAGAGATACAAGATTTATTTTTACCTTGATGTCAGGTCCGTGTTCTTTAGTATTCTGAATTTGGAATGAATGGGTGGTTTATGACTGTGTAACAGAAGCTTATCCTCACGTGAAGTTTAACAACAACCAAAAAAAAAAAAGGAAAGAAAGAAAAAAGAGAAAAGCACAACCTTAAGAATTGTTCCTTTTCCTGAGAAAAATCACTTATCTAAAGAATGATGTCTCAGTTTTCTCTCGCATTTGTATTTATTTTCTTGCTAGTATTTCGCATATATTGTACCTAGGTGGTGAAATGTTCCTCTGAATATTTCACAGACAACTATTCTGCTGAATGCACTCAAACTGTTACTTTATTTTTGAAAGTTAGAATCTTTAATATCTTTTCTACCAACACTATACTGCTTTAAGAAATATATAGTTAAAATGTGATAGAATGCTTTCGCTTTTAATATCTTTTTTGTCTTTTCAACCAGGTAGTGATCATTCCCTGGATACGTTTACACAGTATTCCAAAATGATCACTTCTTTCAACCAAACAGACTTTTATTTCAAACTAATCACTGAAATAGATTGGCTGTGAAATTATAATTAAATTATCTTAAAGCACCACAAAATATAAAACTGTATTATAGTTGCATATTTATATAACTGTATTATAATTATATGTTGTAATTATTACATAGTAGAATAGAACATAGTATATATTGTGTGGTCATCTTATAGTTATATAACCACTATGATGATTAACCTGAGGTCATTCTTATTACTACCTGAATGAGGAATTACGGGGCTGTACAATTCCAGGTGGTATTCACAATACTCAACAACCATTTGGCATGGGCAGTGATCAAACTAAACGGATAGGAGCAGTAACAATCTCACATGCTCATTGAACGTCATCAGCCTTGGGCAAGAGATGTGACTACAAAATATTGACGGAGTTATCATTCTTCCCACAAACAAACAAAAACAACTTTGCGAGGAGAAGTAACAGAAATCAAGAGAGTTCTTTTGCTAACGAAGACCCAACTGCAAGGTCTTAGAGTTGGACTAAGAGTAAAAGACTGCCTGAGGTATGCTTTCATTCAGATCCGAAATACTGGACTTGGAATAATAGCCTTCTCGAAACGGTCTGGCAGTCTCTCTTCAGCAGCCAGTAAGTCCTGGAGCAGCTTCTCTGAGATTTTGTCAAGTATGACAAGGCAGTTGTTCATCATAGCAAGGCCTAGCCTATAAGAGTTGGGATCATTGGCATGCCTTTTACATTCAAAAGGCCTATGTGCCTTCCTACTCGTTTGTGTATTTTCCTCCTCTTTTATTTTTTATTCAGAAGGAGCACATAATCTTTGCAGAAAAATTGGCAAAAACAGACAAGTATAAAAACTGGTGAAAAATCACCTATAATCCCACTACCCAGAGGCAAGCACTGTTAACATTTTTTCATGTTTCTCTTTCTCTCTCTTTCTCTCTCTCATTACCTCATTGTTTTGCAAAGATGGGGAATATTTCTTTCTTTGAGTCACATCTAAAGTTTTCGGTAAAAATATTGTCCCCTTCCAACTCCTTTCAACTGCAATGCCACCTACAGTAAGACTGGTTAAAGTGGCTAATCTTTTAGACGCTGATATTCCTAATGTGTTCAGATGTCTATTATCTGTCCCCTGAGTCACCAGTTTTGCTCAGTCTTCATAGGACCTGTGAGGAAATTCCTCTCAGGGATCTTAGCACGAGCCAAGGTTCAGAGTTCAAGCATTCCTTTCTCTGGTTCAAAATGGAAGTAAACAGATTTTTATTTTGGTATGCTCATCGCTGCCAACATTTTCATTTTATGATTGGATAGCACATGGCGAGTGTGGCCAGTGTTAAAGCCTTGTCTTAAAAAAAAGAATTTTAGCGGTAGTCGTGGAAATGTCTGGTGAACCCTAAACACCTCGTGAACCAATGATGTCATGAATAATGCTAAAATTAGAGCCACTAGGAAAAGATGCACAAACAAAAATTATGTGATTATTAAATCATTGAAGCGGGAGAGAAACTCATCCATTATCATAAATACAGATTACAGCCCTGGGAACATTTCACTAAATACAATCAAAAGTATGTTTTGATCAGAAGTTAATATATGCTCAGCAAGTTGATAATGTAAGCCCTATGCTCCCCCTCTTCCTCTCCAGTGAATGCCTAAATAAACTCTATTTTGCAAGTTGAAAGGACCTTCTAAAATTCCTCATTCTTAATGCTCTAAAATGCCCGGGTTCAGAAAATTAAATTACACCATTTTTATCTGTTCGAGATCAGCTCTGTTTCCTCCTTCGCTTTGTGTTTACTTTCCTGCAGTAGCTGACATCAAAATGTTTTCTGGAATGCTGGGACTAAATAAGTTATGCTTAACTCAATATCTAATACAAATAGCCCTGGGGAGCTTCAGCGACACAATCATAAAAGCTATAGTTTCTTTTAATAGCTTGCCACACTTTGCCGATATAGTATTTCTCTAATCACCAATCTTTACGTGCCTTCCTGACCTTGCAGCTCTCAGCCCAAACGGCTTCGTGGTATCAAAGGCCTATGTCATTGGAAGAGTGAATGGCTTTCATTTTTCCCCTTGAAACTTCCGGTTCCTAGCATCTGTAAAGAATTACTCCGAGTGGTGTTTTGCTGCCTTGCGGCCACTGCCCTGTCCAATGGAAGTGACTTTTCCCAGAAAGGTCACAGTGGTCAGTAATAGGTGGATATTCAGGGAGGAGGCAACTCTGATTTCTCTGGGTTTGTGTTACAATATTCACTCTTCCTGTATCACATGAGCTGTTAAAAATCCAAGTCGCATTTCATTTGCAAAATATTTCATCAAGGAAGGGTCCACTCTGTCACGTAGGAAGGCTGAAAGGATTAGCAACAAGTTTCATAAAGTCATCCTATCTGTTGGGAAAAAAGTAAACTCCCCATTTGCACCTTTGGGGAAGATTACTTTTTGATGGCGCACATGAATTCATCTTCAGAATATGTTACCCTACAGGATCTAAAAAGCACACACAAATGCGTGGTACTGCAGTAATTGAGGAATCGCAAACCTGCAGATTCTGTCCTGTAACTCTGTCAAGTGGGGCAACCATTGAGACGCAGGACTTCTGATTCATGCCTTATTTTAAAACTGAATTCCTCAACACCATTATGTTTTAAGTCTTCTGTGTAGTCGGTAGTGGGGGACTTCATGAATGTATTTCTAGACTACCGGCTTACACTGAAGTCTGGCAAACGGATAACATTTCCAAACGTTCCAATAATTGAGTTGTTCTCAAATAATTTCTTACCTTCTCTGTGCATGAGAATCTTAAAAGGGAGAGAAATGTGGTGAGGGGGGACAGAAATAATATAGAATATTAGTAAGAGCTGTGAAGCGATTTGATATGTTTCCAATGAGGGCTTTTTTGTTGTTAGTTTTTTTTTTCTTTTTTAATGAGAGCTTCTTATTTATTTTTTAAATTTTTAAAAACTTTTTGGCTGCATCATGTGGCATGTGGGGTATTACTTCCCCAACCAGAGATCAAACCTGTGCCCCCTGCATTGGAAGCACGGAGTCTCAACTACTGGACCGCCAGGGAAGTCACCAATGAGGGGTTCTTAACACAAGCAAGAAATGTGTATTTAAAACAATCAGTGTGTAGAAGAACATGATTACAAACTTAGAAGTACTTGTATGGCATGCAATTTCATCTATCAGTCTATTTATTTATACAAAATCTGTACATGCTTTTACTACTGTAATGAACATCCGCTCACCCCTGGGAATGTCCATGATCTATAATTTTATCTAAATTTCTTGATTTGTTTCCCTAAATGGTTCTTAGAATATCATTTTATAGATAGTCTCCCATTGATTTCCAGTTTATGCTAATTTATTTTATATTTTATATATATTAATATTACTGAGGATTAAAACTAGAAAAAAAAAACCTCCTATAATTCCATGAAGTCCTTTACTATTTGGTTGCGTTTTCTTTAAAGTCTTTATTTTTTCTTATTTTATACATAAAATACATAGGATCCTTACAAAATTGAATTCATATTAAACGTACAATCTTATAAAGTGGGTTTTTTTCTGTATCCACTTTATTTAGCATTGTTTCATGTTACTAAATATTCTTTAAAACCATGTTTCTCTGGAATTGTCAGAATACCTATTTAAAAAAATAAGTCTCACAGATGATGGTGACAGAGTAACAGGCAAGCTTGTCCTGGCACTGGAAGCTACAAGAAGAAGAAAAAGTGTCTCCTTGATGAAGAAGTACCAATTCTGAACATTTTGAGGTCTTAGAGCAATTAGGGAATTTGGATGTTTCCTTTACTTGCTCAGCCATGTGTGTATGTTAGAGAGAGAGAGACAGATGACAGACAGGAGACAGAGGGAAACAGAGAGAGAGAGTATTTTTGAAGTCTTTTAATTTATGTGAAACACACGGAGTCTTATGAATGAACTGCCTTGTCCGTACTATCTTAACTTGACACTCTCTGAAACCTCTCCACATCCCCTGTAGCCTTTGGCATAAAGATTGGTGACCGTGGGGTTGTCTTTCTAGAATTTAGTTTCCTGGAATTAACTGAGATAGCTAATGTATTTATCAAGATGATGAGTGAGGTCGTCTCTGAGCTCTGTGAGGTAGGAACAGTTTTCAAGCACTCTAAACCTTAGTTGGATTTATATTTACATTTTTGGCGGAACAGTATTGAGTTGGTTACATTTTGCTCTGTAACTAGCTTAAAACACAGTGCCTTAAAACAGTTAACACGTATTATTTCTCATCAATCTGCTGATCAGCTGGTGGGTCTTCTCTTCTAAGCCAGCTCAGCAAGGGTGGAGTGGTCTAGGATGGCCTCCCTCACTGTCCCTCTGGGAAAACAGCCATGGCTGGGAATGCTGGGGTCTCTCTACTCATGGTCTCTTAGCTTCTGGAGGGCTAGCCCTGGCCTGCTCATACAGTGTGGCACAAGGGTTCTCAGCACCCAGAAGCGACGTGTCCCAGTGGGCAAGCACTTTACAAGTGTGTGCTTCTATCACACTTGCTTTGTATTATCTCATTGGTCAGAGCGCATCGCATGGCCAAGCTCAGAGTCACCATGGGAGGGGGCTATTTCACGGCACGTATATAGAAAGGGTGATTCACTGGGGCCCTTACTTCTACGTTATACCAGCACCGTCTCCTTAATTTCTGAAATCCATTTCAATTAGACAAATACAGGACCTAATTTTAAGTTTTTAATAATTGTTTCATTTATGTTTCTGCCAAATTCACATGAGGGTCAATACACCTGAATATATAGAAACTTGTTTTTGAGAAGAAACATGGCATAGTGTTTTTTTTCTCTTCAAGCAAAAACAAAACAAAACAAAAATCCCAACCCTGTGAGAGAATTAGGCTTTCTCCCAGCTTTGCCCTATCACTCTAGTCATTTGAGCTTCTTAGGAGAATAATGAATGCATGTGTTTTAACACAACTGTGATCTGGCACAGCAGAAAGACATTTTTAAATCTCTTAAATAAACAGAAATTACCCTGTAATGCCATGTGTTTAAAAAAAATACAATTTACTGTACACTACTGCTGTGAAACTCCACTGATTACATGTAGTTTTAGATGAAGGCAGTTTCTTAAGGATAAATGATTTCATTAGCAGCTCTTAAATATATTTTATATATATATGTGTGTGTGTGTGTGTATATGTTTTTCCTAACAGAAAATGCTATGCTGTTTCAAAGTTGTAATTTTTCCCTTATTAGAGTCAATTACAAATAGTCCATCTTGGGAAGACAGAACCCTGGGTAATTTGTAGATAAAGGCATCTCTCAATAACATGCCTAGTTCATATATGAAATCGATAGGGAACATCCATTAGATGTCCGGAGACATTCTAGATTCCCACAGATCTGTGATATCCTGTCAATACGACTTCCCTACACCTATCTGGAAAGGAGGAGCATGTGTACTGGAGACAGACTTGGCTTAAAATTCTGGCTCTGCTAATTACTGTTGTAACCTTGAGCAAAATCCTCTAATTTTCTGTGTTTCCACAGGGCTGATGTGGAGTTAAATAGGTGGCAACTCAAAGGGTTTGTAGACATTTTCAGTGCTAGTTGCCTTTCCTCCTCCTTTTTTCACTCTTTCTTTTTACTATTTATTGACTTCATCTACTGAAAGCAGTTGAAAACTTCCTGATAAGCTGCACGTCAGGCT
Source organism: Delphinapterus leucas (assembly GCF_059928025.1). Taxonomy (NCBI): domain Eukaryota; kingdom Metazoa; phylum Chordata; class Mammalia; order Artiodactyla; family Monodontidae; genus Delphinapterus; species Delphinapterus leucas. The sequence goes on from NC_143137.1 coordinate 71,099,048, forward strand.
TTTTGGGAGCAAAGAAGGAGACCGGGAGGGTGACTCTGGGTTAGTCTGAATGTTCCTGGCCTGAGTCAAGGGACGGGCTGTTGGCGCCGGTGCCAGACCCATCTTTCCATGGCTGTTTCCTCCTCCTTCCAATTTTCCTGTGTCTGCTTTTTCAGAGACTGCTAAATTTTGTTGCATACTGATAACCAGCTTGCTCTGCCTGCCCCTAGTGCTATTATTACTTCAAGGAAAAGGCACTCTGGGGCTATAACGAGAACTTAAAACACATCAGCAAAAGCCTTAAGGGAGTTTATGGATACAGCGGTGCTTGCAGCACCTCCAGAAAGTGGACGGGGTGAACAGGATGAGAGCCGGCGACAGTCTGGGATGCCGCCTATAAGGCCTTACCGTTTCTGTGACTTAAATTTGTGTTTTCGCTAAACATTAGCTGGCTTAATTTGTCAGTGCGTCGGAATCAAAAACACTTCAGGACAACCATAATGCTACCCTGAGAGAACCCAGGGACAAGCTAATTAGGAATAAAGAGGTGAGATGGAGAAGAGTGGGTATCTGGGTTACTTCACAAGGTGAAATCCCCACATGGGCGGTGGCAGCTCGGAAATCTGCATAGTAACAAACCTGTCACAAATCAAGGACAACTCGATGGAACAATTAGAATTAACATTTCACTCTGACATTTATCAAAAATCTCTGCCCACATTTTACTCTTTGCAACAAAAACTGTGGTTTTGTCCTAACATTTAGTAAGCTGTTGCCTAATTGTAAGCATCCATTTGTAAGATAGGCACTGCCTGCTACAAGAGTAAAGTTACATCTTTTGAAAACCTTACCTCTCATTTGAATACTGCACTTATTCCATTTGAATGACAATTACATATTTTGAAATGTATACATACTGTCTGAATCTTACACTTATTCCATCTGAATCACAAATGCTTTAAGAATTCAAGAAAATATTATTTTACGGTAGATGACATCTGTTTCAATGACCTCTTCTGCAAAACCTTTTTCATTTTATTTTTTCCTTAAAACTCTCTAAATTGAATGAAAGAAAACCAGATAGTCTGACTATATTATATATGTTTTCTTAGTTAAAAAAACCACAATTCTGATTTTCTAATGTTCATTCACTATAAAACAATAGATGTTTTGTTTCTGAACGGAAGCTCAGAGGACACCAACAAATCGTGATATTTGTAAGGTATTTTGTAAGCTGTAATGTAATTATACCCCTGACTTCCTGTTTTCATCACATTGTAATAGATATTCATATATCAGGATGCACAAATAACTAATTTTGAAATTAAATAAAATACATCAAAAGTTACAATGAGGGTAAAAGGCCATTGTTAGATGTCCAACTGTGCAAACTAATAAGATCTTTAAGAAGATAAAGACACGGTAGAACAAATCTATGTTGGCATTGCTTTGTCTGAAGTTCTTGCCCACTTTTCTACACAGAGGCACACACTGGTATGTTCGCAATTCCATCTTCTTACTATCATCCAATTTTTCAAGACCTAATGAGCTAAGGCATAAAATACTATAGCATATTTACAAAGGATTCCAGAGTGTAAGCATTGGAGAGAAAACATTGCAATGAGATTAGCAGACGGGTCTGAACACAACAGGCGGGGAAGACTGTGACATTGACACCCCAGACCTCTCCCTCCCCTCTGGCAGTTATATTCCTACTTCTTCCTCCAGACAGAACAATCCAGATGTGATCTGGAGTTGCTCCTCCACTGTTTCCCCTTTCTCCACAACACAGGCGCACATTCAGTCCATTACTAATTTTAGCCACTTCCTTTACATATACCCCGGCCACACTTGTCCTGCCTTGACTAATGTGGCAACCCTGCCACTCCCGGGCTGGGGCAGGAGGGCAGCCGGAGAGAAACAATATCAAAAACAGCCCTTTAGAACAAGAAGCATACCCTGCTTCCATGCATGTAGCATCCGTTACATCCTCTCAAGACCCCAGGAGTGTCCATGCTGTCATTAGGACCCAGTGGCACCTGCGAGCTCTTCCTGGCCTGCCTGCAAGCACAGCCTTAGCAAGATCTAACTTGCCACACACGGAAAAAAGAAGTCTTAGGAGTGCAAAGGCAAAGCTCTTAAGCTGCCCCTACTTTTTCTCATACTCTTCTTCCTCCATGACTTGTTGACTTTGGAAGATTTGGGACTTTCCTTGTTTAAAAATACTAGGAATATTGTGGGGTCTCCTTACCTTCTGTGACTTTAAAGAGTTAGCATTTTTCCATGTACTACATAAAGCCTTATTGCAATCCATTTTTTCGTCCAAAATTTTAAGAAGGGATTCTAACTACTTAACTGCATTTGTAGGTCCAGATTCTCCTTGAATGGTTGACACATTCTCAATGACAGCCACATCCTTGGGTGACAATTGGATATTCACAAATGACATTCTCCTCTGCTCCAACCATGATTTTCTATTCCTTTTAGGTACTTCAAAAGTAAGACAAAAATAGAATTTGGAACACGTAGAAAGTCAAGAGTTTGCCTGAAATCTAAACACATCAGTGATTTCAATAGCTGATGAAACACTCTAAACCTCACTTTATATATCTCAGCAGTAGGAGTGGTATTCTCTTGCATATACACAGATTAGATAATAATTTTTTAACAGTCTATATAGCCCACCTATGACTAGCAGTTAATTACTAAACTACAGTATAATAAATTAAGATAGAGGGATCTGAGGAGCAAAAGATCAATTTCCATTGGTTAAAAGGCTTTCAACATTTTATAGACAATGGAATACTTTTTTTTTTTTTATTTTTAGAGTTTTACTTATTTTTTTTATACAGCAGGTTCTTACTGGAATACTTTTTATTACTATGAAGAAATGGACAGATCTGTGCTATCCGATAGAAATGTAATGGAAGCCACATATGTGATTTTATATTTTCTAGTAGTCACATTAAAAAATGAAAAGCAGGTAAAATTATTTTAAATAATGTATTTTTATTTTACTCAATATATTTTACCCAATACATCTAATATATTGTCAGGTTTCGTGATAGAATAACCTGGTGAGATCCTGTGTTTAAAGACATTACATCAATATTTACTATCTATCTATCTATCTACCTACGTATCTATTTATTTATTTAACTACAGGAGTCCAGGTCCTTTAACATGCTAATTAGTGTTGTGGATCCATAAGCGTGGGGTAGAACAGGGTTTCCCAACCTAGGCACTACTGACATTCCAAAATGTCAGCCCAGTAATTCTTTGTTGTGGTGGGCTCTCCTGCACATTATAGTATTTAGCAGCATCTCTCACTTCTACCTACTAGATGCCAGTAGCACCTCTTCCCTATCGCCTCACCAGCTGGGACAACCAAAAATATTTCTATGCATTGTTAAATGTTCTTTGGGTTGCAAAATTCACTCCCCCGTTGAGAACAGCTGGACTGTGTGGAGTGTGATTCCTCTCATTTGCTCACATCTGCTTATCTAAATAGGTCTGCATCTTGTATTCCAATGATTAACTGAACTTATATATCCATGCTTATTAACTGAATTGAATTAATTTAAAGCGTTTTATACCGCTAGGCATTATAATGTATTTCACTGGAGCAAAACATGAACCTACACTTAGTAGCTAAATTAATCCTGTAGTTGAAAGGAATAATCTCATTGATGTCTGGGCAGTCTTGTGTCCTTGAAGACCTAGACCCTAATCCATCTGTTTGAAACCATTCCCCAGTCTTTCCCATATGATTGGAAAACATCCTATCCCTCTTGCCTCCATGCCAACCAGGTCTTTTGTTCACATATGGTAAAAGATCTAGCTCTCCTGAAAGTTTCCCCTTTTTGCTTTCCTCTCCCTGAACTGTAATAAATTTCCAAATTGCTGCAGAAAACCTAAACATTGCATTTGTATAGTTAAGTTTCCACATGCATGCTGACTGCATGTTGGACTCATTTCTTTCCTCCAAAATTGTAAGCTCCTTGAGGTTAAGGACATTGCCAGTTTTTAATATCCACCATGGATTAAGGAAACTTGTCAACAATGATATCTGCTTGGTGGGTGAATAAAAATTGAATCATTTATGTGCTGGACACTGGGCTGGGTGATGGCAAAAAGTGATGAATACACAGGTCCTACACTTGCAGAACTCACAGTCTAGCACAGTGGTTCTCAACCTGGGGGGGATTTTGTGTCCAGGGTACCCTGACAATGTCTTCAGACATTTTGCATTCTCACAACAGCCGGGAGGTTCTACTGACATCTAGCTGGTAGAGGTGAAGGATGCTGCCAAACATCCCGCAATACACAAAACAGAGGCCCACAGCGAAGAATTATCTGGCCCCAAATGTCAATAGGGCTGAGGTTGAGAAACCCAGGAAAGAGGAGGGCGAGTCACCAACAGTTTAAATTAAAAGCGATACATGCCATGATACAGTTAGGTATGGGGTGCCATAAGAGCTTAGAAAAGGGAAATCATTCAGAGTGCATGACTGAGAGGGAGAAAAGTCTCCCTAGAGGAGATAAGCAAAGGTTGGATGTGCAGGTTTGAAACCAGCAGCATATGAGAATGAAGGATGAGGCATTGGTTACCCCCAGGAAGAAAGTATAGAGATAGAGCCAAGAGGTAGGGATGGAGCTCCAGGGAAGCAAACTTTCACAGGCAAGGCCAGGAAGAAGCACGTGCAAAGGGGATGATGGTGAGGAACTAGAAGGGCGGAAAGCAGGAAGATGGTTTCTTTCCAAGGGAAATAGAAGCCAGATAGAAGATGGTTTCGAGAAGGGAATCATCGCTAACAATGTCAAGTACCTCAGAGAGGCTGAGTGAGATAAACCAGAAAAGTCTCTTTAACATTGGTAAATAGTCATTGGTAACTTTAATGAGAGAAATCTCAAGGGAAGGAGGTAGAAGATAGATTGTCTTTGGCAGAGACGTGAATGGGAGGAGAGCAAAAGTATGGATTTGTCTTCAGGAAGCATGTTTATGATTATTTATAGAAAAGAAAAATTGAAAACAATCTAACGGTCTAATAAAGAAGGCATTTAAATGGTTACAAATATAATGCAATAATATACAACCACTAACAGACATGTTTGTATTTAAGACTATGGAAAAATGGTCACAAAAGTGAAAAAAAAACCAAGATGTGAAACTTTGTGCAGTATGATGCCCATTTTTTTTACGGGTAGTGAAAAATAAAACGAAAGAAACAAAACCACAATATTAGCAATATATTGACAACTAACAATATTAGTTGTCATCCCTGGGTGGTGTATATTATGGGTAGTTTTCTTTATTTTCTTTGAAAATCTTTATTCTCCGAATATTCTAAAATGAGTGTGTATTACCTTTAAAATCAGAAGGAAGACATGTTTTAAGAAGCTTGGCTGAGAAAGAAGAGAAAGTTTTGCAGTAACTTGAAGAGAATACAGGGAGGGTTAAGGAGTGTGTGTGTGTGTGTGTGTGTGTGTGTGTGTGTCTGTGTTGGAAGCAATGAGAGCATTTTTGTCTGTTGAGGGGAGAGGAGAGAGCCCGTGCACCTTGAGAGGCTGTAGATACAGGAGCACGGATGATTGATGGAGCACGTCCCTGAAGGAGCGGGAGGGGATGGAATCCAGATCACAGGTGGTGGGATTAGTCTTGGTTAAGAGGAGTGACATCACTTCAACTGAAAAATGAGGAAGAGAGGTAAGGATGGATGTGGGTGCTGATAAGAATGTAGAGGAGGGGGCAGGAAGTTGAGGGAGTTGCTGTCTGTTGGCCTCTATTTCCTTTGTGAAGTAGAAGGTGAGGTCATTTGCTGAGTGGGGTCAAGGGTTTATGGAGAATGATGGGGATTTGGAAGGGCTGCTAAGGGGAAAGAGGGAGGCAGGGGACTTGGGACACACAGACAGATTGTCCAGCTAACTTGAAAGACCAGCTGAGGCTGAAGACTGAGGTTTGAACGAAGGGCACCTACTTTTGTAACCATGTGGCTTTCTCTAGAAGCACTCTGTAACATTAATCTAAAAATTAAGAAAGTAAATAGATTGATCAGAAGGTTGTAGATTTAGGGGGAGGCCCTGCAGAAACACCATTATTTTGAGTGCTTGGCGTGATAAACAATGGAATTTACGCTGGAAATAAAGAGACAGAAATCAAGCCAGAAGAGAGCTGAAGGGAATGGAGGTCGCAATGAAGCCTACAAATGGAAGGAGGGGGAGACAGGGAGGGAGAGAATTTGAATAATGGGAGGTTGGGCTAAGAATGGGGTGTTGGGAGGTAAGATTCTAGGGATGAAGGATTACCACATGGAGGTGAGAGTGGAGGTCAGCTGGTGTCTCCATGGACTCTCCCTGCTAGGATGCTCACTGGACAGTGAAAACACAACTTCTGGTCATATGTAAAATGCAGAAACACTTATACAATCAGACAAAAATTTCATGTAGATTAAAATACTGTCTCCCTCCCTCTCTGTCTCTCTCTCTCTCCCTCTGTCAATCTCTTTACACACACACACACAGACACACACACACACGTATGCATATAATTTGGAATATTATTAAGAAAATAGCATAGATGTTAAAACAGACTGCACACCAAGCAAAAAGAACACTGGATCTTGTTTCAGTTCCATACACTTAATTGCTCTATATCTTGAACAAGTCACGTTCACATTAGAAAACAATTATCTCATTGGTAAAATGGGTTAAATTAGATCGATTTAACAAGTTTTCTTTAAAGAACTAGATCAAAAGTTTAAAATATACCTCAGTTTTAGAAATTCCAAATACTATAGTTTAATTCAGTGTATATTTCTTGAGCACTACAATATGTGATTGGAGAATCTAACAGAAAACGAAACAGATGGACTCCTCTCTCTCACAGGTTTAGAAGCAAATGGGGGAGTTTAAAAGATTACTGTACAAATAACAGGACACCTTCCTTGTCCTGTGATTCTGTTCCCTACCGCATCCCAAGACTTATGTTGGGGTTCTGCCAGGGCCCTCCTAGACACAGATATGTCTCCTGAGATATATCAGGGATAAAGGATTTTGAATATTTGTGATCACAATTTGTTAATGTTTCCTCTTATATTACTTTTATATCTATTTGATTATTTGAAATCCTGAATGCAAGTTTATAATCTCACTTCTAAACTGCTATTTTCACATGCCTATACACACAGGCACATGCACAAATGTATACAAACACACACATATAAACATGTGTATGCATACACACATACATATATACACATACATATTCTGGGAGGAAACACTTCATGTATAATCAAAGCCTAAAAGATTTTAAATATTCAGAATATTAGCCTATCAGTAGTCAGCATATTAGAGATAGCATCTAAATACATCTGTCTATCTAATAGATGACTAGCTTCATACCTAGGAGTTGAAAGTACGTCAAATGCTCTTTGATGAGCTAAGAAAAGTGAAAAATTATAAGGCATGCCTCTAACAAAACCACTGAGTTTAATTAGCAACACAGAGCCCACAGAATAGAGAGAAAAGTCCATGTAGCACATTTTATTGCTTAACTATTCAGTGGTAAAGTTAGCCAGGTATACATATGTATGCACATGTGTTTATTTATTCACATAAATACATATGAGTTTAAAACTAATGCTTGTAAATAGCATACATTTCAAATTGGAATACAAATTGGACTTTCTAATGTTAACAATTTTATTTACTTGTAATTTGATTACTCTCTGCAGGTATAGTAATAATTGTTAATATGTTCTGAGTACCCAGAATGTGCCAAGCACTGTGTTAAATATTTTTAGTGGATCATCTCATTTAACTGTGACAAAAATCTCTAAGAGGTAGATACTATTATTATTCAAAATTTACAAATTGAAAAAATGGGACAATTGAGGTTTCAAAAAGTTAAGTAATTTACCTAACATTGTACATCTGGTGAGTGATAAACCCAAAGCAGTCTGATTTCAGAGCCCAGGCTCTTCATCATTGCTCCCCATCTCCCCCACATCATCATCTTCCCAATTCATCAAATTTTGTGGATTCTGTCTTCTAAATATTTCATGGGTCCATTTTCCTGTCTTCAACCCACTGCTGGAATCCTGGCTCTGACCATGTTCAAAAAGATTATGCCTATCTCTGGTAGTCTGACTCCTTGGGTTCATCTGTGACCCATGAGTCTGGCCAGTGGTTACAAATTAGGTCACATTAGCATCAAGTACCCACCTTCTGCTATCATGATAGTCCCTAGCACCATCATTCTGGAAAAAGAGCCTGACTCACTGCCTCTCCTGTACTTCTGGGTTTTCCTTGAGGGAGTCTCGCATGTGTTCAGGAATGAGTCTCTGCTCACTTGAGAACCACCAACACCTGCCATGATCTGCCATGTCTACACCCACCACCCACACTTTGGTTGCTGCCTCCCAGGTCCTCAAAGCCTTACAGTCCTCAGAGTGCAAAATGGCTCTTCATTGCCTTTAGCCCCTCAATTTTATCTTCAGCCAGAAATGAGGACAGTGGCCTCCTTTGAATTCTATGCCCCATTTTGCCGCAGGAGGCACAAAAGAACAGCATTTGTGACCTAAATCTCACAGGGAAACAGCTCATTCAACCTCTACCTGAAAGCCTGGCCTCCTGGAGCTCAAATAACCACTCACGAGGGCCAAAGAGCAGACTGGTTTGCTTCTCTCTATTCCTCATCTTTTCCCATCTCTTCTCTCAGATCTCACCAGAATTCCTTTTTCCTTCACCAAACAAACACAAAGCAAATTCGTATCAACCAGTGCAAAGGTCCATTGGATACAGGGGACAATGGGCAGGTGAAGCTATGTGGTTTACCCACTGACCCACTGGTCGTGGCTCATCAGCTCTGCCAACGGCCAGTCTTTGAATCCCCTAAGTCCTCCTTACATGCAAATATAATCATGCTCTTGCACTGATTCAAACGTACCAATGAGTGCTCACTGTCTTCAGAATGAAGTTAAAATTCCTAAAAATGGTTAACAAGGTTTTTCGTTAACCAGACACTTTCAGTTTTCTTCTCCCTCATCTGTTGCAACCTCCTCCAACAACCTTACTTCAAACACCATGTTCTAGAGAAGGACTGGATTATGGCAGGTGGAATCATTATAGGACAGGCTAATAGCAGTCCATGGAGCTATTGTAGAATGCCATATTTACCAATTCTGTAAATTTACAATAATGCCTCTTTTTTGTCAATTTAAAAATAACTACTGTTTACTAAAAGCATGATTTTAAATCTCTCTTGGGTATAACTAATAACAAATGTACCATCTAATAGTGATAAGAACTCTTTCAGTCTTGTGAACAAATATTATTATTATTTACTTTTTGGCTGAAGAATCAAGCCAAAAAGTAAAGAATCAAGCAGATGAAAAATAACACTGGTAAACACTAGGTATTGCAGGTTCATTGACATAAATCAAATATAATAACTTTGGTGATAATTGACTATAACTGCTTTTAATATCTCATTCATATTTATTGCATATTTTCAGGTTTGTATTATAAATATAATTTTCCAATAGCAATTTTTAATATTCTGAATGTATAATATGTGCATAAATGTGAATAATCATAACATTATTTAAGTTTTTCAGAGATAAAATAACTTTTAAATTGAAGAGTTTATTCATGTAAGCCAGGAATTTATATTAGTGAATGTACTTTGTCTCTGCTCATTCTATTTAGAACTGATTCCATTATACTAAAGCCAAATTACCAGACAAGATTTTAAACTAAATTGTTAAGCATTGTCTAATATTGTATTATCCATTTGTTCTTTGTAGGCATTTTAAGGTTTTTGCTGATACTTATAGCTGTATCCCCTTTTGAATTTTAAAAAGAAATCTATTGGTCTATATTCATAGAAGTAGGAATGGATAAATGCTGATCAATTAACATTTTAAATGAGTTAAGTGTAACAAATCGGACAATCTCAGGGAATATAGAATCATTGAAGACCTAGAGTAAAAAGAAAACTGGGAAAACTTTTTGGAATCGAGAAGTATTATCATTTTGCTTTTAAATTGTATGAAAATAGTCATTTCTGATATAAACAAAAAATTCTTACAACAGGCAATAAGATGATTGTACCTACTTAAGTACTCATTTGTTATCTCAAGCTGCAAACGGGAAGGCCTTCTTATATACCATTCGAATGTTATTAACAAACATTGCCCTGCTTATTAGTTTCACATTACAAGGTTAAGGAATTAATTCCAAATGATGTCTGATATTGTGGATATGCTCTGGTGAAACTGACCAAACCATTATAACTACAGCTAACATTATGTAGTGTTCAATATATGTGAGGCACCATTATGAAATTTGTACATTTACTCTGAATCCCATGCTCTTTTTATGAACTTTAGTTTGCTAAAGAAGGTGCTTGAAAATTAAGTTATCTACCCTAAATAAAATATAGGTTATTATTCTGCTGGAATGATCATTCCAAAATACAAAGCTGTTCTTATCAACCAGCTCCACTAAATGCCCAATCCCCAGGCCCAAATCCTTGGGAGCTTAAAACTATTCATTGACTTGCCATTGCTCTTAGGATTAACATTCAGCCGCTTTAGATAGAACACCTCCTTCAGCCTCAGCGGCCTCCTCTCATTATGAATAGCCACGCTGACCTGCACCTGTTCCATGGTACTTACCAGGTACCCTACCGTCAGGGCCACTCTGAACATGCTGTTCCCTCCACATGGAACATTCTTCTTCCTCTCTTTGTCAACTTAAATCCTTCTCATCCTTCATCCTTTGGCTCAAATATCCCTTCCTTGGAGAAGCCTTTCTTGACTCTTAAATTAGGACTCTATACCACCCTTTCTCAGGCCTTACCTTGGTTGCTCTTTTATATCTCTTTGTGCAGAACTTTGATGACTATTTGTCTCCCTCACTGGACTGTAAACTCCACAGGGGAGTGACTGTTATCTGTCTTGTTCACCATTGTTTCTTCTGGTATCTGACACAGTGCCTAACATCTAGTAGACTCTTAGTACAGTGAATGAATGAACAAATTAATTAAATTCCACCGAATGATTAAATTCCACCAAATTAATTAAATTCCACCGAATGATTACAGAGTTGTTTTAAATTCCGGTGCCTTTTTTGTGATATTTATTTTTAGGTTTGAGCAAATATTTACAAAGGCATTCCATTCAAAAATTAAACATCAAATTTGGAGGTGTGCTATGTTTTATTCATCTTAGCAAATGTACCCTAGGATTATTGTTAAAGGTCTAGTTCTGGAGGAAACAGCAATTTTCAGCTCTAAACCTACAGTGACAAGTGTTTATGCTATTTAAGATGCTTTTTTACATGCTACAGTTTGAGCTGTGTGCTTCCTTAAACACTTGTCTATTTTAAGCAGAAAACCTTCTGCTTTAAGAGGATGCATGTGGTAAAATACCAAAAGGAATACAGGTTAAACAGTATTCTTTCTCCTTCTCTTTTTGTTAGCCAAATATTTTAGCAGGGAGCTACCAGTAATTGGCTCTAGTTCAGTGACTTGAGACTTGGAATACCTTGCCTTTGACCCATGCGTGCTTTGGGAGAAAGAGTGAAATGGACATAACGTTACACATATTCTGGAAGTTGACATTTTTGGTAATTTGCACACAAGCAATTGGATCTGGAGACGAGTGGTGAAATATGGTGACTCTCTTAATGCTGAGTTCAATAAGATACTTTCTCAAGCTGAGAGATGAGGGTTTAAAACTTTAAAGCCTGATTCTGCAAGGATTCTGATCCTACTCACTTGACCAAACTAGTGATATGTTTGAACCCAAGGGTTTCCAAAAAATCCATTCACAACATATTGTTAAAACTGGCTTATTAATAGAGACACCCAGAAGTTGTAGTTAGTGGGATATTATTTTGGCACTTACTGCATTTTTTTTCTTAGAGCTGTGATTCACAACATTTTTTTAAAAAATTAAGGACTTTCTGATGAAAGCTATGACTGTGTCCCCAGAAAATTCACACACGCACATACTCATACAATTTTGTACACAATTTCAGGGGTTTATTTCCACTAGAGTTCTTCCAGAGATCTTAGACTGAGAATACCTATCCAACATAAATCCATCTATTTCATGTGTCTTAAGTAGCATTGATTTATATTGCTTGTCATCTCTCTCCTTATGAGCTGTTTTATATCTGGACTCTAATAATCAAAGGGGGAAGAAGAAAGGAAATGCTCAAGAGATTCATCATGGTCCAAAGAAACCTCATTCTCCCTTTTCTTTATCTTCAGGCTATTATTTCTAGACCAGAGCTCTATTGTTCATGCTGTACTGTTCACTGGCTACCAACCAGACAGAGGATACTAGTCTAGGCCATTGCACAAGTTCATCTTCCTCTGGGCTGTTACGTAATTAAAATAATTTCAACCCACTCTCTTGAACAATTTTTTTCCTACAGGCAATTGTAAAAATGTAGAAGCTGAAAAGCAAATAAAAGAACAAAAATGTAACTTGTTTTCTTTACTTTTTATTGTGAAATAAATTACTCATTATGGACTTGTTACTTATTTAATTTCAAAATTCAAATGTGGTTTCTTTTGTTTTCTGTAGTGGAGTAAAATCCCCATTGGTTTAAAATGGTCATTTTCCAAGATTGCTCCAAAGTGGCTGGGTCTTAAACATTTCTAAAGCAACCAGCCTTTCACAGATATAAATGCATATATAGTGCATTTATATCTGTGAAAATAGATATAATGCATATATAAATGCAGATATAGTGCAACTGAATTAGTAATTTATTTTCTCCTGGAACTCATATCTGAGGATATCTATAAATGAATCTGAAGCAATTTATATACTCTGTACATAGGTAGTAAGTTTTACCAACATTCTACCCAGCTGAGGAACGATGTTAATAGATAGGTTCAGCTTCACAGCAGGTCAATAGCAGTATTAGAATAAACCTTTAAGCCTCAATCCAGAATCACAGGTTAACTACGCACCACACACATTCCCACTGTGCTAGATATAAACACTGGTTACACCTGAAATCAGTTCCCTGGTTCTGCTGCTGATGCTTTAGCTGAAAGCTTTGTAGTATTTGGATACCCACAGCACTGCCTTGTGAGTCATATTATTGTTTATTGATTCCTCATGATTTGAAAATGAGGATATTATTTAATATACAAAACTGTACCCTTCCTTTGTGCTTTTTTTTGTATAATTGTTTGCTGGCATGAAAAAATATGCTAGACAAAGACTCTTGTTTGGAATGAGAAGAACCTAAGAAGAAGGGAGTGAGACTGACCTGACCTCACTGGAAATAACCAGTGAGTACATGAGAGCAGTAAGTCAGCTACCTTGAGCCTGACCTCTGCTACAAGGGGCCACCACTGGCACTGGAAGGAAGGTTCGTAGAGAAATACTGAGCAGTAACCTCACTATTAATCCAGCTATTAATCCACCTTCTCCTGGATTGTGTGCCACTCACTCTTGCATACTAGAATTCAGAAATACTGCCCATTGCTAGAGGAGAGGGGGCATAATAAAAGTCTTACATGTTTGTTAAAGGCACCCTCTAATCAAATTTATACTTAACAAAAAAGGAGCCCTCCACCTTTCAACTCTTATGCACAGGTCTAAATTTTTTTATCACAAGCAATAAAAAATATTTTAGCATGTACTTGTACACATAATCATTATATAGATATACAAAGAAATATAAAATACATTTTCACAAATTATATAAGTGTATCACTACATCAGTATATTATATATATTACAAAGCGTGCACAAAAACAGAAATAAAGAAAGGTGTGATAAAAATTAAATAATCATGATCTGTAAATAAATGTTATCTTATGAGGTAACCTTTTATACTATGATGAAAATAGCGTTTTTGTTTCTTTTTCCGGTATGTGGGCCTCTCACTGTTGTGGCCTCTCCCGTTGCGGAGCACAGGCTCCGGACGCGCAGGCTCAGCAGCCATGGCTCACGGGCCCAGCCGCTGCGCGGCATGTGGGATCTTCCCGGACCGGGGCACGAACCCGTGTCCCCTGCATCGGCAGGCGGACTCCCAACCACTGCGCCACCAGGGAAGCCCAAGTGTTATTTTTAACAAGTTTTTTGTTGAGATGTAATTCACAGACCATATGGTTGACTCATTTCAGTGTACAATTCAGTGGCTTTTAGTATATTCACACAGTTGTGCAACCATCAACACAGTCAATTTTAGAACAATTTCCTCACCCCCAAAAGAAATTCTGTGCCCAATAACAATAATTCCCCAAATGCCCCCGCCTCAACTCTAGGGAACCAGTAATCTACTGTCTCCATAAATTTGTCTATTCTGGACATTTACGTAAATAGAATTGTACAACACATGGTCTTCTGTGACTGTCTTCTTTGATTTAGCATAATGTTTTCAAGAGTGCATCCATGCGGTAGCATGCACCAGTGCTTCATTACTTACTTTTTCTTTCAAATATGCAATACAGTATTATTAACTGTAGGCCCCATGCTGTATATTAATTATATTCCCAGGACTTATTTATTTTATAACTGTAAGTTTGTACCTTTTGACCGCCTTTGCCTCCTCCCCGCCACCCACCAACGTGTACTCTGTGGCACTCTGGCGGGGCTTGCTGGGATCCTGACGGAGAATCACTCCGGGCCTCCAGAGGCCTCCTGGGGGCGCTGGTGGGGGGGAGATGCGCAGTCGCAGCAGCGCCCGGCTTCCCGCCCCGCCCCCGCCTCAGCGTCTCGCATCGCGTCCAACGTAGGCGGCACCTACTTCCTCAACACCCCCCAGATGCACTGTCGGGACCTGAAATCTTTCCTATACCGTTCGTGCCAGGCTGACCCCGACCTGGACTCCGACAAGGATGCAACCGGTGCCTATTTAACCCACAGCGAGCGCACCTGTTTGGGGCCCGTGCTGAAAACTCTCTGAGACTCCGAAAGCTGGTCATTAACAAAGACCTCGCGGAGGAAGGGGTGTAGGAGGACGCGGAATTTTACCACATCACCTCACTAGTGACACTTGTAAAGGACAGAGAGAATGGGACAGCAGACCATCACAGGTACGGGTGAAGCATGCATACCGCCGGCTTCAGTTGAAGAGGCGCTCACGCAGGTGGCGCCCACCATGTATGAGGGCGGGAAATTAGAGCACCTGGGCATCATCAGCTCTTCCTGCAACTGGGGGGATGGAGACCAGGACGAGTTCCTCTGCGTGCCCTCTAAAGAGCTGCAAGACTCGCTGTCCGGCACCACAGTGAGCCCAGCGAGAAAGGCAGGATTTTTGCAAGAAGGATGTAAGAAGCACAGGGCTAACAGCCGAAGAAGTCTTTTATCTTTTCCCAAGATGCAGCGAACCACCTTCTCAGGAAGAGACCTGCGTTTGACGATTTACCTGGAGATCCAGGTGTGAGTCCTTTTCTGCCTCTCAATTTGGTGCTGCGCCACGGAACCAGCCGTCCAAGGCCGCATGCGCCCTTGAACAGGAAGCCTGCTTGGCGGTGGGCGTCCCTTGGAGGCCCTCCCTCGGTTTTTCCAAGTGCAGCCCGGGCCTGAAACTGCCGAGTCACCGAAAATCATTAAAGGCGACGTTCTTGGTGCTACGTACAGTCCGTCATGCAGCGTGGGCCTCCCTGGTAGGCAGAGGCCGCAGCACAGTGGCTCCGGGGACTGAGTCCTGGTCTGCGGTCAGGCTCCCAGGTGGGAACAGGTGGCGGTTTCTCCCGGCCTCTGCGAGCCGCTCCTCAGAGGGGCGGCCTCTGCCTTCACTACTCCCCGGTCTCTGCTCTGGGGCCGGGCCTCCTTCAGAACCAGGCTCCTCCACCGGGACCCAGGCCTGGAATCACATTCAAGCCTTCTCAGTTGTGTATTTTCCTGGCGAGAGACCTTTGCATCCTTCTTTCCCAGGGTCCATAGACTACCCAGTGTTTGTACTTTTTAGAAATGCCTGCAAGTGTTGCGCCATTTTGGAATGATCTGTTACATCATGGAAAGGGAGGCAGAAGTTTGGCCACGTCTCTCCCACCCCCAGGCTCCTGGGGGAGCTGGTAGCCCTGTCGATATGCCTCTGTCTGGCCTGGGATGGAAGTCGGGGCAGGGGCCTGGCTTCTGGATTCCTAGAAAAACTTGTGTATGCCTGCTTCGAGAACAGACGGCTCACCGGGTCGTGGGGACTGTCAAGAGTCTGGGGGACCTGGCCCAGATGAGTGGCTCTTTGCTTCTTGACCTCTGGCTTCCCATGGGAGCTGTGCACACTGATCACCCTGGCGGCCTGCAGGTAGGTCAGAGGTTGTGACCCATCTAGTTTAAAATGCTTCTGGAGACTTCTGCCTGTGCCCCTTTTTCTTTTCCATCCCCCCAAACCTGATTAACCAAGTTCTTCAGAACCTAGGACTTAAGTCCTCCTCTTTGTAAGGTCTGTTGTATGATAAATGTTTGGCCTCAACATTTTATAACATGCTTTTCTATAGGACACATTGAAACACCAGCAGACCAGTTCTCCCCAGTGGAGCCCCAGGAGGAGGGCGGCCTGCCGTTGGCTTTGGGGTGTCCCCCGTGGGGAGCTGCCAGCCACTTTGCCCTTGTTTGATCTCCGACCCTGGCATAATACATAGGCTTGTCTTTTTTAAGATCTGAAGATAATAAGAATTAATGCAATAAAATTTATTCTAGGAGGATATTTATACTTTTTTAGGTATTTGTATTTTATGAGCTTGCAGTTTAATACCTAAGTTTTCCGCTGAAAATAGCAACTATGGTTGTGGTTTTGCAAATGAGGAAAAAACAAAACAAAAAACCTTTTTATGGCTGGATAGCATTCCATTGCACAGATATACCATATTTTATTTATCCATTCATCAGTTGATGGATATTTGGGTTGTTTCTACTTTGGTCTATTATGAATAGTGCTGATATGAAAATTCATGTATGAGTTTTTGTGAGACATATTTTCATTTCTCTTAGGTATATACATATTACTGAAATTGCTGGGTCATAAGGTAGCTCTAAGTTTAGCTTTTCAAGGAACTGCAGAACTGTTTTTCAAATTGGCTGCATCAGTTTGTCGTCCCTCTGACAGTGTATGACAGTTCCAATTCCTCCACGTCCTCACCAACACTTATTAGCTACCTGGTTTTTTTGTTTGTTTTTTGTTTTTTTTGGTACGCTGGCCTCTCACTGTTGTGGCCTCTCCCGTTGCGGAGCACAGGCTCCGGACGCGCAGGCTCAGCGGCCATGGCTCAAGGGCCCAGCCACTCCGCAGCACGTGGGATCTTCCCAGACCGTGGCACAAACCCGCGTCCCCTGCATCGGCAGGCGGACTCAACCACTGCGCCACCAGGGAAGCCCTTAGCTATCTTTTTTATGGTAAACCATTCTAGTTGGTATGAAGCTGCATCTTATTGTGGTTTTGGTTTGCAAATCCCTGACGGCTAGTGATGTTGAACATCTTTTCATGTGCTTATTGGCCATTTGTAGATGTATTTTAGAGAAATGTTTATTCAGAAACTTTACTCATTTTTAAATTGGGTTGTCTTTTTATTATTGACGCATAAGAATACTTTAGACATGCTGGGTACAAGTCTCTGATCAGGTATATGGTTTGCAGAGATTCTCTCTGATTTGTGTATTAACTATTTACTTGATGGTGTCCTTTGAAGCATAAAAGTTTTTACTTCTGATTATATCTGTATTTGTGGGGGGCACTGTTGGCTTTGGGCCTTATATCTACGAAGATTTACTTCTGTATTTCTTCTAATAATTTTATAGTTTTAGCTCTTGTATTTATTCTGTGGTCCATTTGGAGTTAAGTTTTGTGTTTGGTGTGAGGAAGTGGTTCAATTTCATTTGCCTGTGGGTATGCAGTTGTCCCAGCTCCATTTGTTGAAAGACTGTTCTTTCCCTTTTGAATTGTCTTGGCACCCTTGGTGAAAATCAGTTGACCATAAATGGAAGGGTTTATTTCTGGGTTTTCAATTCAATTCCAATTCTGTATGTTTATCCTTATGCACACGGTTTTGATTACTGTAGCTGTGTATTAAGGTTTGAAATTGGACTCTCATCCCTAACTTAGGATATCTCAGAGAGTTTGTGCTGTATGACCCTTGATGCAGGGACTGGGTGTAAATGCTACTGTCTATCCATATATCAAATATTAATATAGTTAATTTGCTTTCTTGTGTTTTTATTTAAAAATTAAATACGAGTAGCACCTCTGCTATTTTCTTCTGCGCTCACTGGGTGCATGTGTACTCCCAACTTCGGAGACCACTCCTCTCAGGTACCATATTTGGGTTCTATTAGGCACTATTCCAGTTTTTAGCCAAATGTTATCAACCAGTGGCCCGCCCCTACTTCACGCCCCAAAGTAATATTGAATTACTTGTACACACCCAATAACAGCTCCAGGAGAGTAGACTTTCTCTGAAACTTCATCTCAATCACTCTGTTCTAACTATGGTTCCAAGTGGATAAAATGATTATTCCCCTACACTGGTGGGTTAAAAACAAAATACTAGAGAAAATCTTAGTGACCTAGAGTTGCTGATGGGTTTGGGTTTACCAAAGTGTTTTCTGAAACAATGTGAAGAAGAAAACAAGAAATTTAAATTACATTGAAAAAAATTAGGTAGGTTTGTCAGCTCAGTCAAATACATTAGAGAGTCAGATTTTTCCCCTAATCTTAGGCTAGAAGCAGTTATATTTCTATGGTATAATATATACATTCTCAACATTTAGTGAGCCCTTGTGTTCTGGGCTCTAGGTTTAGGACTGAGAGTATGAAAATACAGTCGGGTTTCTGTTCACAGGTATCTAGCAGTCTCTCTTTTTCCGAGTCCAAATTAATATCCATTCTAATCCCCTTAGCATATTTAACCACTTAAAATATTGATATCACAATAAAGTGTAACATTTGAAAATAACTTTAAAAATAGAGTTAAAAATGCTGTTTATTAGGCAATTTGGAAAATACAGGTCAGCCAAAATATTAAGAAAATAACAATAAATCAGTCATATTATCAGTACTTAGAAATGATTGCTTTTAAGTGTCTTTATATTTCTTTAGATAGTTTCTTAAAGTTGGCACATTTAAATTTGTTTTTCTTCTGTTCCAAATCATCATTTCAAGTTTCCAGTTTGCATTTTTCTGCACTAATTTCTCAGTCCTTTAAGTATCATTGTTTTCTCATTGAGATGAATTTAATGATAATATGTTGAAATTCTAAAGACTAAATATACTTAATTGTACATTTTATTGTATTCATTTATCAATCAGTGCAATATAGTACAAATTAATTGGTCTCTTATGAATATATGACCTAAAAGTAAATTAGCATACTTAAACTTACTAAAAAATAATTTTTCCTACTTATTTTTTTCTCACCTACTTTTACTTTATTTTTTTTCTCTTATTTTTTCTTTTTTGTATTTTCCAGTGAATCTTTGTTCCCTCCCTACAAAAAATCTTTTCAATAAAACCAATTTTATGTTATAATAATATTGGTCTTTTATATGTGCCAGTTTATTAAACATTTTACACTTATTTTAAATGTATTAATATACAGAAAAAAATAATAAAGATTATATAATAACATCCAGCTTGAGAGATAAAACATAATATATATAAAGTTTACTATGTATCTCTTTCCTATTTCATCCTCCTCCCATTCCTTCTTTTCTGAATTTGCTTTTTATTTTTCCTGTGCATTTCTTTATATTTTTATTATATTCATATATACTTAAACAATGTATATTAACTTGCATATTTTTAAACTTAAATAATTGACTTCATATACATTTTTTGCTTGCTTTTTTCACTCATTCACCATTTATACTGTACGTTTACTGTCCATCTTCACTGTTACTAAATATTAGTCCATTGTTCTTTAAGGTGGTTATAATGATTTATTCTCCTACAAGCAGTCTATGAGTTTCTTTTGCTCTATGTTTTCTGTAATGCTTGGTATCATGAGACTTTTAAATTTCTGGCCAATCTCATGAGTATAAATTGATATCTCATGTTGGTTTTAAGTTGCCTTTTTCTGATTACTAGTGAGGGCTTTCTATTCATGTATTTATTGATTTATTGAAATATTTTATTATTTAATCTGGGAATTTCCTGTTCATACTTTCTGTCCATTTTCTGTTCCTATTTATTTTTAGGAGTTATATAGGTAACGTAGACATTAAGCGTTGCCTTATTCTATGTTTTGCAAATATTTCTACCCAGTTTCTGGCTTGTGTTTTTCTGGCTTATGATAAACAGAAGTATTTGAATTTCTTTCCTTCCTCAAGTTTAGAATGATATTCTCCATCTACTTCCATAAAACTTTAAAAATTGTACATTTACATTTTTCATCCACTTTCAGTTGTTTTTTGCATGTAGTGTTAGGTAGGTATCTAAATTTGTTGTTCCCTTATGGGTAACCAGTGTTCCCAACATCGTTTATTGACTATTCTTTGTTTACCTGCTACTCTGTAGATCATCTCTGTTATATATCACAAGTTTCCATATACTCATGGGTCTGCTTCTAGGCTCTCTATTCTCTTCCATTAATCTATTGTGCTAATATGTCTGAAATAGTTTAGTTTTTAGTATGTATAGATATCTGGTTAGGCATATCTCCCCAACTTATTCTTTATTTTCAAAATTCACTTGGCTATTCTCTGCTTTTGCTCTCCTATGCAAAATTTAGAATCAGCTGAAACATTCCAGAAATTATAGATTCTTTTGGGAAGAACGGTTATCTTTATGATAGTGATTCTATCACAGCATATAGTGTATCTTTTCATCTACCTAGTTTACATCTCTGACTATAATGTGGTCCTCATATATGATTTGAATAATATCAGTTTCTCTTTTTTTCTGTAAAATATATGTAACAGAAAATTTACTGTTTAACCATTTTTAAGTGTACATTTCAGTGGCAATCAAGTATATTCACATTGTTGTGCAACCATCACCACGAACCATCTCCAGAACATTTTTCCTCTTCCCAAATTGAAACTCTGTAGCCATTGAACAATAACTCTCCATTTCCCCTTTTTGCCAGCCCCTGGCAACCACCATCCTACTTTCTGTCTATATGAATTTAGTAACTCTAGGTGTATTATATAAGTGGAGTCACACAGTATTTGTCCTTTGTAACTGGCATATTTCACTTAGCATGGTGTCTTCAAGGTTTATTCATGTTGTAGCATATGTCAGAATTTCCTTCCTTTTTAAGGCTGAATAATATTCCATTTGGAATATTAATTCTTTAAAGTTTGTTGACACCTCCTTTATTGTATTGGTCAATTTTGCAGTTGTTACATGTGTGCTTGAAAGAATATGTTTGGCTGCAAGTTTCAGTATATCACCAAGGAATTGTGTTAATTCAAATCTTTTGTAACCTCACTCATTTTGTTATACGTTTGTGATAATCTCCTTCCATGATGTTGATTTTTCTTTATAGTTTTTCTTTATAGTTTTACCAATTTATGCTTTTTACATTTTGAGCCCCTGTTATTAGTTTTAGAATTTTTTTTTGGTTAATTGAACTTCTGTATTATTTTATATATACACCTTTATATGGTCTCTAATATTTTCCCCATAAAGTCTATTTCATCTGGTTTTAACAGGGCTGCACAAGGCTTTTACGTCTTTTTGTTGTTGTGTTGTTAGTATTTTCTTATATCATAGAACCTTTTAATTTAATCTTGGTCTGCCAAAGAATATAGCCTTTGTATTTTTGAAATTCAATTTGACTGTCTTCATCTTTTAACTGGCAAATTGAGTACATTCACATCAACTGTGTTTAGTGATATGTGGGAATTTGTTTGTAGCATCTTCTTTTGTGAATTATATTTGTACAGCTTTTTCAGTGCTTCATTTTTTTTCTCCATTTATTTTTAGACTGATTGCTTCTTCGTTTTGTCTCTTTCTAAAAATGTCTACTTTAAAGTTATGCATGTTATTTCTATTTATTTAATAGCTACTTTTAAATTACTAACATGCATGTTCAGCTTTAAAAAGTCTAAAGTTAACCACTATTTCTACACCCATACTGAATAATACAAAGACTTTAGAACATGTAAATTCTCTCTAGCCCTTGGCATCTTATAAGATAAACTCTAGGGATATTTATGATTCTAATTTTCTGTAAAAGCAAGACTTCTTAAATTCAAAGCACTGCAAACCAAAAAGAAAATTCAATTTTCTCATAATGCCAAACCAGGAGGAACATATTCTTTAAAGAAATGGCTTTAGAAACAGAATTTTAATATTTTTTCTAATTATTTTCCCATGATCCTTTTTCCTTTATTTTTAGGTCATATCTTTTATTAAACTAATTCAGATAATTTTGATTATTTCAAAGATTAAACACTATAACTTATGATTTCTGTATTTGCTTTTGCTGAGATTGCATGATGATATTGATTATAGCACAAAATGAGTGATATGTCTGGAAGCAAAGGTAACCATCCAGAACAGAGTGAAAACCCAGAAGCCATAAAATAGATCCCTGAGCAGTGGCAACAAGAAAGCAAAATAAAACCAAACAGAAGCAAAATAAAAACTCACTGCTTTCACAGAAAAATAGAACCTTGAAGTCTCCTCAACCCAGGGGCTTTATCATTTCATAATCTCCATTAGCAAGCCACTCCCAAATATTTAACTCTAAGCAAGAATATTGTGCCTGCCACACAGAGACCTATATATAGAGACCCGCTTTCCAAATAGATGGCAGTGCCTATGCCCCACAGCTTAGGAAGGCCCAGGCCCCAGTGACATTGATATCCTGCTAGGTATCATTGAAGAATTTATAAAGTAGGGGCATAATAACTCTTCACTGAAAGTACTTTGCAACTTTTATCAGTAGGAGGAGACAGATGATGTTCAGGCGTAGTGGCCTTAGGCCACTTCATATAGAAAAGGTTGTCCTACACATCTCAGTAGCCTGACAGAATGTCCCTGAATAACAATCTGGCAAAGTAACCAATCAAAAGCAAGTCCCTAGTTAAATCACCTGAAAAAAGAAAGACCATGTATGCATAAGAAACAGGCTCAAAATACTATATGTATTTTAAAAGCATTTTAAATAAGAATGCTTTCGGGGGATGAGGGCATGTTTATTAATCATTTATTGGGCATGACACATTTTCCAAAGGCAGTCAGTAGATGACAGGTTAATTTGGGTATGCATGCAATTTTTAGTAGCAGTAGGTTCCGAACTGTTAGACATTTTATTTTTCTGATGATGCAAGAGAGAAACATGCATTTTTGTCCTTACTTCGAAGTATGGGAAATAACCATGAACAAAATTCTCTCATTAAAATTGCTAATAGAAAAAAATGTTTAATGAAACACTTTTTTGGCTATAAAAATACTATCTCAATTTTCAGCCTCATGAAGGAAGCTTTTTATTGGTGAGGAGTAATATCCATCTGAAATAAAAGTGGCCTACTGTTTTGTGATACTTTGGTCACTAATATGTACCATAATAATCATTGCCTTACTGGATTGTCAAGATTTGCCCTATACATTAAAAGCTATACTTCATTTGTAAAGGCATATAATTGTAGTCAACTCTTTTGAAAGTGAATAAACTTTTCTCTCTTTTATAGTCCTTTTTTGGTAGAAGGTTCAAAAATATTTGATCCATGTCTGCTCTTAGAACCAATGATTATGAATCTGTCCCAGTGAAGTGTTTGAAAGATTCAACTATTTATTTTAAATAGCATTTGCCAATTTTCTTAATTGTGATATGCAGAAAGTTTGGAAACCACATAAAAGCACAAAGGAAAAAAATAATTCTGAAATCACTTGTTTCCCTCAGCTCTTGGCTCCATCACTAAATAACTTCAGAGTATTGTACTTTGATAGTTGTTTTGTCTGTTCTCCATTTTCTTATATTTTCATTAGCCATTCCTTGGTTCTTTATATAATGATCGCTTATAAAACGCTTTCTTATTTTATCCTTGTAGTGAGATCTGAAAGATGGCCATGTATCTCCTTTCTATTCATGTATTTATTCAACATATATTTGTTAACACCTACTCTGTGTGTGAAACACTGCATGGGAATATATGATTCAGTAGGCAAAGCTCATATCCTTATGGAACTTACTGTTTATGGACAAAGTGCTTGAATTTGGGTTTCAACCTATAAGATCAGGAGCCATGCTTAACTCACTTTCCTATCTATACAACCCAGCATGAGATCTATCAGTATTTTCTATCTGCATGCACAGTAGATATTGGAAGGACACTTACATGTGATGAATAAATAACTACTATTGAACAAGTAGTTGTTTGTCTCTTACCTATATTGCCGTATTCCTAATAGTATGGATAAGTAGATTAGATAAGTAGAATTGAATAAGTAGAATTTGCTTGCCTGTTTGTAAGGGTCTGTGTTGAGGTGTAACATTTGTATCTTAGTTATGAGGTAGCAAACTGTAATTCCATTATCTCAAAGGTTCCTGTGAAGTCCAAGTAAAGCAATAAATATGCTTTATTAGCAAAGAAAGAAAGAAGGTGGCAGTGGTATTTACATGGAGCTCTTGCAGTATTGAGTTATTCATTAAGAGTTAAAACATTTAGTAACCCCAGTCATCTAAAACATGGTTATGTTATTTGAAAAAAACATGGCCTTTAACTCTCAAATGTCTGTTACATATGCTTTTGCTAAAAATTAATTAATTAATTAATCTAGCATTGTTGCATTGGGTCTTCGTTGCTGCGCGTGGGCCTTCTCTAGTTGGGGCTAGCGGGGGCTACTCTTCGTTACGGTGCACAGGCTTCTCATTGCGGTGGTTTCTCTTGTTGCAGAGCACAGGCTCTAGGCACGTAGGCTTCAGTAGTTGTGGCACATGGGCTCAGTAGTTGTGGCTCGGAGGCTCTAGAGAACAGGCTCAGTAGTTGTGGCACACGGGCTTAGTTGCTCCGTGACATGTGGGGTCTTCCCGGACCAGGGATCGAACCTGTGTCCCCTGCATTGGCAGGCGGATTCTTAACCACTGCAAGTCCCATGTTACATATTCTTAATGCGCAAATAAATATTTAGCTTTGAGAAAGCATAAGAAAAGATACAAAATGCAGCAGAATATAAGTTCACAGATGATATAGATCCAGTCCCTGGTTCAAAGAGCTTTCAATATTATACATGGAAAGATGATTTTTCACACACACACACACACACAACCTATCTAGAGCCTTCTCCCCACTTTGCATCCGGCTAATGGAATTTATCTTTTACATATCAGGTTAAATGTCACTTTCTTAAAGTTCCCTCAACCTCTAAATTAGGTTCTTCTTGACAGTTTTTCATGGTACTCTGCATTTTCCCCATATAGCACTCATTATATTTATAATTACATTATACTTAGAAATATTTAGTATCTGTCTCCTCACTAGACAATAAACATAAAAAAGACTCAACACACCTGCAAAGTGTCTGGCTCAGAGTGTGACCTCAATAAGTAGTTACCGCATGCCGTAACTCTAAAATATGAAAGATGGTGGCAGGGAAATGGAGAGAGAAAAACAAAGTGTGATGGGAATGTAGTGGAGAGGGAAAGAGCATGTAATATATGGGCTTGAAAAGGTTCCATGTAAAATTTTAAGAGGATTTTAGAGGTAGTGAATGGTTGCTGAATGTGAAGCTTCATGGACACACCTAGAGGGGGTGATACAGAAAAGATAGATTGGAAGCACGAATGATCAGAGCCAACATGTCCGTTAGACACAGCAGACACTGTGCCCAGAACCCATGATACTCTAAGGGGCCCCCAAAATGTTTTAAATGTTAATTTTTAATCAGGAAGAATGAATGTTATAATAATGATTCCAATGTATGCCAATATTAGCATAAAATTTAATTTTTAATTTTTTTTTATACAGGAAAGAGCCCATGAATACAGCCCTGGGGTTGGTATTTGTTATACAGTAGATAGGATTTGAGCTGGAATCTGAAAAAGGAATAGAAGATCTAACATTGAAATTCAAGTTGGCCTCACTTAGGGAGATTCCAGATGACAGGCTGGCGAGGTTCTTCAAACTTTGCTTTACCTTCACAGACTTTCTATCAGCTTTTTACTTATAGGAGAGCTTTAGGAAGAGAATTCTTGCAGCAAAGAATTGGATAGGTTGATTTTAGAGGTACGGTGATCAATCAAGGGCCTCTGCATTAGTTTAGATTATAATAGAAAGCGACAGAAGGGATAGATATTACAAACATCCAGGTATATATTTACCCAGGCATTTTAGATCATATGCAGAAGAGCTCATTTTCTCTATAGAAAACTCCCAAAGTCATAATTACACATTTACATTCCCTGTATAAGTTTCATGAGAGGAGAAACCATGTCCATCCTACTGCTGTACCTTAGGGAATTGAACATGGAGATGCTCAAGAAAACAAGAGACTTAGACTCCTGTAGATGTGTTAAAACTATTAGAGCTAGTACTACATCCTGGCCAAATCATTCTAATCATCAAAGCAAATGCCCAGAGCTCAATGACGTGACAAATGCCTTCCAATTGATTGATGGTTCAGTTATTCTGCAGAGCAAAACTGAAGTAACACCATATACACATACATTAATTATAACTTATTTTAAAGTTAATTTTAAGGGATTCTTAACTTTTTTCTCAATTGGGGAATCTCTATGGTCTATAACTAAATATATGTTCATAATCATAACTCATTTTTATATACAGCATTAACTCATACAGAGAAAGTCATACTGACATAAAACCATGTAATATGCATTGAATACAGTTGTGTTGTATGTAGATTTGTTAGCATTCTCACTAAGTAAATAATTTGTACACTAAGGATGTACCAAGCCTTGTGCTAGAGGAGCAGCACCCTAACAGGAAGGTTAAGGCAGGGCCTTACTAAGGAGAGGCGATGTTTGCATTCAGTCTTAAAACCGTACGTGCCTGGCAGGCAGACCAAAGCAGAAGAGCGTATACATTTTTTTTTTTTTTTTTTTGCGGTATGCGGGCCTCTCACCATTGCGGCCTCTCCCGTTGAGGAGCACAGGCTCCGGACGCGCAGGCTCAGCGGCCATGGCTCACGGGCCCAGCCGCTCTGCGGCATGTGGGATCTTCCCGGACCGGGGCACGAACCCGTGTCCCCTGCATCGGCAGGCGGACTCTCAACCACCGCGCCACCAGGGAAGCCCAGCATGTACATTTTAAGAATTATAGCAATTTGGCTTGTATTTTAAAGGCTTTGTTAACCTTTTGGAGTGTTCGTTTCCTTATCCATGGGATGTGATGATCATCCTTTGTATCACTGTTCAGCTACTTTTCACGTTTGTTGGGAACATGGAAAAGGAAACAAACATAAAAATCAACACGAAGGTTATGAATCCCTTGATGTTGAAGAGAGGAAATATTCGGTGTGTAACATTGATAGTTAAATTAACCACCTGTCTCTATTTTAGAGATTGTCTTTTTTGGAGACAGAGGAATAGACCAAGTGAATCTTTCAGGAGCTTCCAAATTCTGGCTCTTTGATTTCATAACTTGAGAAGTATGAAGAATGATAATGTTGTTAAGTCACTGAGATTGTATTTAATACCTTATAAAGAAACTAAAACTTTTCATAGTATTGAGATTATACCATGCAACCTGTGAAAACGTCCTTATTCTGTACCATCATATGAAGACTGAAAGTTGTCAAATATAGTCATTTAATTGGCAATTTTTAGGCTCCCATAAATGTCATTGACAATATTACTGAAATAAATTCAAGATAGGGTTTTCAGAATTGAGCCTCGTTGGCGGTTTGAAAGCAGTTGAATTGTTCTCCCACTTTGCATTGTAACAATTCTGGGGCTGTATTCAAAACGTTGCTATCAAGGTAGGAAATGAGTCTAAGTCAATGTTCCTCTTGAGGTTAAAGGTCTGTTTCTTTCAATCAGTTCAAACTGACAGGCCTCCTGCCATCACCTCCTCCTTAGCCAGGCAGACAGGCCCTGGCCATCAGTGTGAAAACATCTGTTGAATGGATTTATTGACTAGATCGTGTTTTGTTTCTCCCTTTCTCTATTTTTTTTCCTTCACACCGTTTATTATGTCTCTGACCTGATGAACTTAATTGGTTGCCATGTCGCTCTCAGTGTCTCCCTTAGCGCTTGTCTCACGTTTCTTTCTACTGTGCTCTTCTCTTGGCAGCAGCCCTTCCTGGAGCCGCAGCACGCACGTGCGCTTTCGGTGCGCCCAGCTCAACCGGCTGCGGATGGCATGGACGGATTAGAGAAACATCGTCTTGTCTCCAGGACTCATTCCTCCCCTGCTGCCTGCATTTTACCTCACCCAGCAATGGACTGCCACCTCCTGCCTGGCTCTGCAACTGGTGAGAATCCCTAAAGACTCGCCCTAATAGGCAGGCTAAATACACCGTTCTTGTAGGATTAAGCGATTTAGATGCTCTGAATAACTCCAAGAGCAGAACACTCCATTTTAACCCAGTGCAACCCAAATTTTATGAGATTATATTGGCACAAGACAAACAGCACATCTGATAAATCTTGGGCTTAGTATAAATAGCCTCATAAATTGTTACCATTCAAGGGCCTGGAAAACACATCAACAGGTGCATGGGTCCCTTTTGGAAACAAAAATCCCTACAACATTCTTTAGCAGTGTTCCTCAATCTCTTCCTTCTAGTAGTCCTGGCCACTAGGAAATTTATGATGCTGGCTTCATTTGAGTCTAAAGAGTGCCCCTCTTCCAGTTTGTTTTTCTTGCTGTTTTGTTGGTGTTCCTGTTTTCTTCTGACTTTGCATACAAATGACTCATAGGAGACAGTGGTGCCAAGGCAAACCTTGTTTAATTCTACATGCATGAGTTCCATTTCCATTTATTATGGCACTGATGGGTGGGCTATTTGACTACCCTCTTCCTTTGCCTACAGCTGTGTTTGATATTTCAGAACCTGGCTACAGAGGAAAACAAACCAGATAATTCCAAGGCCAAAGGAAGGTCAAGTCCGGAACACACACAAAAAAAGGGTGCTGTTCTCTCACAAAGGAGCTGTACCATGAATATCCATGTGGATAAATATTCCTTTAAGTCTGCTGGCCCCTGTTCTTGTTCCATGCACTCAAACTGTGGCTCATCAAATGAAAGATATTCTAGCCCTAAGGGCTCATAACTTGGATGCAGCAAGGGGAGAATTCAGATGTACCTTCCCCCAAAGTCTCTCACAGGTTATCTGATTTATTTTTGAAGCAGTTTTTAGGATTCAGAGTTTGTTTTTGTGGCTTCTGTGACCTCAAGCAACTCTTTGTGCTTGGAAAAGTTAAAATACTTTTTCTGAAATCACGTTCCCAAGCCTTGATATCATCTTTTATTTAAAAATCAATGAATGAAATGGCCAAGTTATTTAACTTTGACAGACATCTTAATAAGTATGCATAGGAGCTACTTTTTATAATGTGTTACACCACAAGCCAACATTCCATACTAGGAGCTACAGTCGTTATATTTGGATATATTTCCTTCACCACATTAGCCACTGCCTCTGATCCCTCTATAACTTGGAGCAAAGCAGACCTGTCCTGGTGTCCCAGGCAACCCAGGACTGTAGCCCACTGTCAGCAGAAGCCGCGTGGATCAGTCAGGCCTGGTTCTATCCCTGGTCTTCAGAGAATTTTTGCTCAAAGCCAGATACATGATGTAGAGAAATACTTTTTGTAGGTGGTGAGAACAGCAGCCTTTAAGAATTAGATACTTCTCAATTCTTTATACTGAAAGTGTTTTTTATTCATCCATAAGTTTTCAGAGACACAGGCAGCCTATTGTAATACAGGTTACATTCACTCAAAATCATTTCCTTAATTTAAAAGTGAGCTTGATTATAAAGTTTTGTGGTGCTGTTTCCATGTGCTCTGCTGTCTACTATTGTAATTCTACTGATAGTTTCTTTTCTTCGTTGAGAGGGGTGACCCTTTCCTGACATGCTGTGGTTTCCTCTACTTTTATATGTTCCTTCCATATGAACGAAGCAAGATCTCTGAATATTAGAATGATCCTACTAGTTTGAGAAAACATGTTGAACAGGGTTTGTAGGCCTTAAAAGAATCAGGTGAAAGGGTGGACTGCAAACCAAATAACATAAGCATGACATAAACATAACCTAATCCTTCAGACTGAAGACTGGGTCATTTCACGTGATTAGTTTCTTTCTCATAATGTCAACATCCTAGTATTTATCAGAGTTTATTCCAAACACAAATAGGGAAATCAGCTTGAGTTTATTTTCATTTTTAATGTACGTGATGAGGCACATTTCTTGCCTAAATGAGAGATTATATAAACTTATATTTTAAAAAATACAGGATTTTATACTTAGTAGGTATTCAATAAATTTTAGTTGAATGAACAAATACTAATTTGTAGTATATGTACATGATATATGTACGTATAAATCGTAAACCCTTAGGAATTTACTAGTTCAAATTTGAAAACATAGAAAATGAAAGTTACTTTGTAATTATTGTTCTGTAACGAACGACTAAGTGATTTCAAAGTTACATACTTCAGTAGAGAAGAACCTTCTTATTGTCTTATTTACCTTAAGAATGTTGCATCCTAACACTTAAAGTAAAAATATTAGATATTTTTTAAAAACATGCAAAATATATAATTTATGTATCTGTTAATAGCCCCTCCACTGTCATTGGGACTAAAAATATATATTTGATTGGTGACTTTCATTTAGTGCTTTTCCAAATCCAGAGGAAATGAAATGCACTGTCTTCAATCTGCTCTTCCACATATTATTCTGGCTTTAATTCAAACTTAAATTTCCCCTGTAAGCTACATACTCTTACAATCCACATGATCTCAAAATTCATTTTAGTATTTCTAACGATATTTATTTTAGAGGAGAACTCTTAAGGCTTTCATTTGTGGTATGTTTGAAAACAAAATTTTTAAGCGTTAAATGCGTTTCTTTTGGCTTTTTAATATCTGGTGTAGATACATCAAGAAAAATCAAGTGACATTTAAGTCACTTTGAAGTCACATGTTCTTTGAGAATATTTAGCTTTTTTTTTTTCAAAAGAAAGTCATAAATCTTAAATACTCAGTGGTTGTTCCACTAAAAAGTAAGGAAGAGAAAACAAGTTGTAAGGGTAGGCGATTTGCTTAATTTCATTCTCTAAGAGCTATACATTTTGAAACAACTAAAAAGTTACTCAATACTAAACTCACATAATTTTCAAGGCACAACATTCAAACCTTTACCTTCCATGTGATCCTCAACAGTCAACTAGAGTAGCCACACCATCCCCTTTTTGTAAAGAACAAAGCAGTGGTCCAAGGGAAAAATGTGGTCTGAACTCAGTCAGTTGTTGAAAGATGATGTCTCTAGTCCATTTCCTGTGAGAACTTGAATGGACCAAGAAGCAGACTAAGATGCAGCCACTCCCTGGTGGCCCTACAGAGAGCCTGGTTGCGGATATTTCTGGATGGACAAGAAGATGATGCACCTGCTGTAGTGCTAATGAAGAATGTGTATTGTAGAGCCAGGTTGCCACATATTCAAATGAATTTTGTTATATTGGAAAATGAGTAATAATATTCAACTTTTATATCATATTGAATTTAAGAAGTGCTTTTTTCCTTCTATGGAAAGCCAAGGCATGGTGTTTGTATGAGTTCTGATGACTAAGGAAAGGGCAATGTATGTCATTTTCTCTGCCATAGTCTTCCTTTCTACTCAGCTGTTCCTAACAGAGATGAGGCTTGGTCATGGCTCACAACAGACCATTGAGAGTAGATGATATAATTGTGCTAAGTTTATACCAAATGGGATTCATTGACAGAAGAATTTAGTGGCAAATAAATTTGATTGGCTTTATCTTCCCCATCACCCAGTACCATTTAAGGTCTTCTTTCTCCCAACATTAGGTTCCTTTACATATTCTGTGAGTAAATTCTTTCTTTGTAATATTATCTTTTTAAGTCAGTGTCTAATGTGAAGTAGAATTGTAGTGCTCAAACTAAACCAGTATTTATGAAAGCCATTACAAATAGTTTAGTTAAAAGAATTTTTAAGTTGATGTTTAGTGGGTGGCACATTGTGACAGAAAGTGAAATACATTTGAATATTTCAGTGTGAGAATAGCAAAACTGGCCTTTTTTCCTGTTTTTTTTTGGTTTGTTTTTGCTTTTTAATTAAAGATATTTTCCCAAGTCAGGCAAACTCCCGTTAATCCTTCAGGTTTTAGTTTACGTGTTATTTCCTTCATGAAGCCTTGTTTGGCCAGCTAAATCCAAATTAAATCAATTATGGTCCCTCATAACAAACTGGATTTCTCCGTGAAAGATTGTAATTATTTATTTGGGGGATTGTGTTCAGATGGGCTCTCTGTGTGGGAAGAGATTGTGTTTTCTCTTCTCTCTAACCCTAGCACATAGGTATATGGCTAGCCCAAGGAGGGTACTCAGTGTATGTACTTACTGTATAATAAACAAATGAATATCCGAATGAAATGAGAGTAAATAGACATGAATTACATGCAGCTACACACAGAAAAGATTACTGGTGCATTAAGTGAAATTTGGGAGTAACACTTATATTTTTTTAATTCAAAAAAATGTTCATTGAAAGTAATTTGGTAAATTTGGAAAACTGTAAAGGAGAATCACCTATTATTCTGTCATTCAGAGGTAACCATAAGTAAAATATACATTTATTTATTCCAGTATTTTTTCCTCTTCCTATGTGCCTCTCTTTAACAGAGTAAAGAAAAGTTATATGTGTGTTTGTGTTCACGTCTGTGTGCACGTGTATATCTGTAAATACGTATATGTGTGCGTGTGTAATCGTGTGTGTCTATGTATATGTGTATGTGCATGTGTTTATGTGTGTGTTTTAACACCTCTCAGAGTAACTAATGTTACCACCTGTATCAGAATGGAGAGATTAATTTCATTTGGGTAGATAATCAGTTTTGAAGTTACTGTCCTCAAATATATGTGCTTGAAATTTCTCCTGAAAAATTCCTCCAAAATTTGTTTCTCTAATTCTCACTGACGATGATAAAATAGCTATCTTTTTTATTTAGGAGATTAAATGGACTTGGTCACATATATATTATAACATTTATTAACCTAAGTTATAGCATATATTTTTAAAGTATATATTAATATACATTAGTTATACATATATGTATATATATATATTTTAATTTAAAAAATTGTTTTGGCTTTTCCATGCCTGAGAAAGTCATCCTATTACCTTCATACACACTTGGGCACAGACTTATTGGGGCACGCTTTTTGTCTGGAAATGTGGTTAAATGCTCAAGTATTTGACATTCAAGAGGAGAAGTCTGAGGTTAGCACTGAGGAGAATTCAGAGGCCATCTTAGTATGTGTTCCTTTGTGGGCAGCTTGTTCATTCTTTTCTGGTGCCTCATAGTATATTTTCTTTATCCTGTTAATCCAGAAAACAAAAAAACAAAACCAAAAAAAAAGACCCCAAATTGTCTTTATGATGAGCATTTGCAGTTACATACTCATGTACATTGACTCTTTCTATTTATGGAAAAATTCTTCAGTTATTCCAATTATTCAGTTAAATCTGATTTCTTCCTCGAGAACAGTCTTTTTGTTCAGTTGTCTATTCTCTGACCTCCATACTCTCTGTAAATCTCTAAGTTTTTATTTAATGGCACTTTTCTGGTTTTCTGAAATGTGAATTCCTTTTTTGTTCTCCAGTGTAGATTTTAATCTTGCCACTATGTATTTAGTTTTCTTGCCATCCTCATTTACCTTATTCATCTTTCTTTTTACTCGTTAATTTAGCTTGATTTCTCCTTTTAGCTGTTGGCTCCTATTTTATAGGATCAGTGTCTTTTGACGTTTGAGGATCTCAAAAAGTTTCTAAAATCTAATTTTTGTTCCTATAGTAAATCAAATTCACTGAGCTAAGTAGTAGGAATGATGTTTCCTTTACAGTTTCTGTAGCATATTCTCATAGGCCCAGTTTTTGTTTTTTTTGTTTTTTATTTTCTTCTGCTCACTCAATCTTTTAAAAACAATTTTTTTTTGAAGCATAGTTGATTTACAATTTGGTGTTAATTTCTGCTGTAGAGCAAAGTGATTCAGATGTATGTTTTCTGACTTTCCTTTCATTATAGTTTATTATAAGATATTGAATGTAGTTTTCTGTGCTATACAGTAGGACCTTGTTGTTTATCTATTTTATATATAGTAGTTTGTATCTACTAATCCCAAACGCCTAATTTATCCCTCCCCCCACATTTCCCTTTTGGTAATCATAAGTTTGTTTTCTATGTCTGTGAGTCTGTTTCTGTTTTGTAAATAAGTTCATTTGTATCATTTTTTAGATTCCACATATAAGTGATATCATGAGAAATTTGTCTTTGTCTGACTTCAGTTAGTATGATAATCACTAGGTCTATCCATGTTGCTACATATGGCATTTCATTCTTTTTTATGGCTGAGTAATATTCCATTGTGCATATATACACTACAACTTCTTTCTCCATTCATCTGGTGATGGACGTTTAGGTTGCTGCCATGTCTTTGCTCTTGTAAATAGTGCTGCTATGAACATTGGGGTGCATATATCTTTTGGAATTAAAGTTTTATCCAGATATATGCCCAGGAGTGGGATTGCTGGATTGTATGGTAACTCTATTTTTAGTTTTTTGAGGAACCTCCATACTGTTCTCTATAGGGGCTGCACCAATTTACATTCCCACCAGTAGTGTAGGAGAGTTCCCTTTTCTGCACACCCTCTCCAGCATTTATTATTTGTAGACCTTTTGATGATGGGCAGTCTGTGACCGGTGTGAGATAGATAGTTACCTCATTGTAGTTTTGATTTGCATTTCTCTAATAATTTGTGATGTGGAGCATCTTTTCATGTGCTTTTTGGCTATCTGGTGTGTCTTCTCTGGAGAAATGTCTCTTTAGATCTTCCACTCATTTTTTGGTTTGGTTGTTTGTCTTTCTGATATTGAGTTGCATGAGCTGTTTGTATATTTTGGAGATTAATCCCTTGTTGGTCACTTCATTTGCCAATATTTTATCCCATTCTGTGGTTTATCTTTTCGTTCAGTTTATGATTTCCTTTGCTGGGCTCACTTATTCTTGAAAGCTTGAATGTAGAGTGATCTTTCTAGATATTTGCCAGTAAATACGTAGTGAATTGTTTGACTTCACTTTTTGCCAACTTACATACTGGTTGAATCTCCTTCTCGGTTATATAGTTGAATGGCAACACTTAATCTAGTTCCCAGGTTCTAATAGACTTGCATATAGTGTTAGTTGGAAGCCCTAGGATGGAATTTCTTCCCCCCAGTTCCCTTTTAGCTGCTGATACGATGATTTACATAAACGAACAAATCTGAGTCTTAGAAAATGCTCCTTATGTACTCAGAGGCAGAATTTAGCAAGTTTTAAACAATTATTTTTGCATATTTCATTTGCCTGCTCGACAAATCAAGTTTAACACATAATTAAAAATTGTACTATCTGGAGGGAACTTACCTCAACATAATAAAGGCCATATATGACAAACCCATAGTCAACATCGTTCTCAGTGGTGAAAAACTGAAACCATTTGCTCTAAGATCAGGAACAAGACAAGGTTGTCCACTCTCACCACTGTTATTCAACATAGTTTTGGAAGTTTTAGCCACAACAATCAGAGAAGAAAAAGAAATAAAAGGAATCCAAACTGGAAAAGAAGAAGTAAAGCTGTCGCTGTTTGCAGATGACATGATACTATACATAGAGAATCCTAAATATGCTACCAGAAAACTACTAGAGCTAATCAATGAATTTAGTAAAGTAGCAGTATACAAAATTAATGCACAGAAATCTCTTGCATTCTTATACACTAATGATGAAAAATCTGAAAGAGAAATTAAGGAAACACTCCCATTTACCACTGCAACAAAAAGAATAAAATACCTAGGAATAAACCTACCTAAGGAGACAAAAGACCTGTATGCAGAAAACTGTAAGACACTGATGAAACAAATTAAAGATGATACAAACAGCTGGAGAGATATACCATGTTCTTGGATTGGAAGAATCAAAATTGTGAAAATGACTCTACTACCCAAAGCAATCTACAGATTCAGTGCAATCCCTATCAAACAACCAATGGCATTTTTCACAGAATTAGAACAAAAAATTCACAATCTGTATGGAAACACAAAAGACCCTGAATAGCCAAAGCAATCTTGAGAAAGAAAAATGGAGCTGGAGGAATCAGGCTCCCAGACTTCAGACTATACTACAGAGCTACAGTAATCAAGACGGTATGGTACTGGCACAAAAACAGAAATATAGATCAATGGAACAGGATAGAAAGCCCAGAGATAAACCAACACACATACTTTCACCTTATTTTTGATAACGGAGGCAAGAATATACAATGGAGAAAAGACAGCCTGTTCAAAAAGTGGTGCCGGGAAAACTGGACAGCTACGTGTAAAAGAATGAAATTAGAACACTCCCCAACACCATACACAAAAATAAACTCAAAATGGATTAAAGACCTAAATGTAAGGCCAGACACTATAAAACTCTTAGAGGAAAACATAGGCAGAATGCTCTATGACATAAATCACAGCAAGATCCTTTTTGACCCACCTCCTAGACAAATGGAAATAAACATAAACAAATGGGACCTAATGAAACTTCAAAGCTTTTGCACAGCAAAGGAAACCATAAGCAATATGAAAAGACAACCCTCAGAATGGGAGAAATTATTTGCACATGAAGCAACTGACAAAGCATTAACCTCCCAAGTTTACAAACAGCTCATGCAGCTCAATGTAAAAAAAAAACAAACCACTCAATCCAAAATTGGGCAGAAGACCTAAATAGACCTTTCTCCAAAGATATACAGATCGCCAGCAGACACATGAAAGGATGCTCAACATCACTGATCATTAGAGAAATGCAAATCAAAACTACAATGAGGTATCACCTCACACCAGTCAGAATGACCATCATCAGAAATCTACAAACGATAAATGCTGGAGAGGGTGTGGAGAAAAGGGAACCCTCTTGCACTGTTGGTGGGAATGTAAATTGATATAGCCACTATGGAGAACAGTATGGAGGTTCCTTAAACTAAAAATAGAACTACCATACGACCTAGCAATCCCACTACTGGGCATATACCCTGAGAAAACCATAATTCAAAGAGTCATGTACCACAATGTTCATTGCAGCTCTATTTACAATAGCCAGGACATGGAAGCAACCTAAGTGTCCATCGACAGATGAATGGATAAAGAAGATGTTGCACGTATATACAATGCAATGTTACTCAGCCATAAAAAGAAACGAAATTGAGTTATTTGTAGTGAGGTGGATGGACCTAGAGTCTGTCATACAGAGTGAAGTAAGTCAGAAGGAGAAAAACAAATATCATATGCTAACACATATATATGGAATCAAAAAAAAAAAAAGTTAGGAAGAACCTAGGGGCAGGACAGCAATAAAGATTCATATGTAGAGAATGGACCTGAGGACACGGGGAAGGGGAAGGGGAAGCTGGGACGAAGTGAGAGAGTGATATGGACATACATACACTACCAAATGTAAAATCGATAGCTAGTGGGAAGCAGCCGCATAGCACAGGGAGACCAGCTCGGTGCTTTGTGACCACCTAGAGGGATGGGATAGGGAGGGTGGGAGGGAGGGAGACGCAAGAGGGAGGAGAAATGGGGATATATGTATATGTATAGCTGATTCACTTTGTTATAAAGCAGAAACTAACACACCATTGTAAAGCAATTATACTCCAATAAAGATATTAAAAAAATTTTTGTACTATCTGGTACTTTGTTTTAGGTGTTCCTGTTAATAGATATTATAACAAATAATTCAGGTATTAGAATGTAAAGAGTATAGTAGAAATAGAAAAAATTAGGCAAGATAAACCTCATGGATAGGTTAGAATTATGGTTAGAAAGTATAACAGCTGCTGTGGGTATGATTTAGAGGTTATTAGAAATGACCCTTACTTCAGGATAGCTCCTTGTATCCATTTTAGTAATTCTACCAATTGCAGGCCATTTTTTAAAGATTTGGTTTTTTATTTTTAAAAGGTCATCTTTGACCTCCCCACCCTGTATTTTTGTTTCTTCCTTACCATACAGATTCTTTAAAAAAACATGTCATAAAAGTATATTCGTAAGTACCTCACCTTTACTGCTAGATCATAAGTTAAATGTAATAAAATGAAGTTGCTGGTGCCTGGATCATTGTGAGCATTCAGTGATTGTTTACTGAACCTGCATCTTTTAGGAAAGATACTATGTTATATATATTTGTGTTGTGCTTGGTTCAGTTCTTTGGCCCTGAAAAGTGTTTAATATGTGTTGTTGAGCAAATCCTTAGGAAGGTATGAAACCTCAGGCTTTAACCAGAAAAGCAATATGAAGCTGAATGTTAAGAACTTGTGATCAGGATCAGGAGTTTTAGGTCTAAAGATTCTAGACTCAACTTTCCTAATAGACCAAGGTGGACTCAGCCTCGCAATCATATAAGATTGGGCATAAACCTGAAGATATGAATGGCTTCTGTGGCTAAATAATGACTTAACTACACGCAATGATTAAGGAAAGGGAAAGATGCTGCACTTTGTGCTTCCTCATTTAATAAAACTGAAAGCCAGAGAAAGCACAAAGTCCAAGCTTATCTAAAAAAACATATCAAAAAATTTTAAGAGTTTCTTTGGTAGAAAATAAACTACTAGAGTTTAAAATTCAGGTAAAGGCTTTATGTTAAGACTCCTTTGTGTATTTTCTCAAAACCTAGTTTTAACTCTTGTCCCATTGATTGAGAGAGATTGATCCATTGGCTTATGTTGTAAGTGGTAACCAGTGAGGCAGAAAGGGTCAAAGAAAAGTAGCATTCCATATGAATCCCAAAGAGAAGATCAGGCTTGTTTCTCACCCTATAAGTTTTTGTTACTGGAAAAAAAAAAAAAAAAAAAAAAAAGGAAAAAAGAGAGAGGAAAAGAATGGAGATGAAGGATGAGGTTAAGTCTCACCTTGCAGTGTACCTGTTAACACCTCATTGCTAGGTCATTAAGATGAGTAAGTGGAGGTTTGGGGTTCCAGACTTTATTTATTTTCCCTTAAATTCAAATGTCTTTCCAGGAGTTCCTGGACTTTGTATTATAATCTCCAGATACTTGGCAATAAATTTCAGCTACCATAACCTGTTTAATAAATTTTTTTTGGCAGTGGCTTATGGAGAAAATTTTGTTAAAAGAGGAATGATTACTATGGAGGTGAAGTTAGATATGTCAAGAGATGAAATAGTGAAAAAAATAAGCAACTTAACGATTAGAATCTCTACTCTTAAAGAATATGTTTTCAAAATGAGGGAAATACTGTATTTTATGTTTCCATGTTAATCATTAATATATCCATCATGCAGTGCAAAACTGTGGTTGAAAATATGTTAAACAGTTCCTTTTATGTAGTAGCAACTCATAAATAAATACTTGCTATATCTGAACTGTGGAGACATGTCTTATATATCATTGTATTTTAAAAAATAAATTTATTTATTTATTTTTGGCTGCATTGGGTCTTTGTTGCTGTGCGAGGGCTTTCTCTAGTTGCGGCGAGGGGGGGCTACTCTTCGTTGTGGTGCACGGCGGTCTTCTCATTGTGGTGGCTTCTCTTGTTGCGGAGCACGGGCTCTAGGCGTGCGGACTTAAGTGTTTGTGGTACACGGGCTTCAGTATTTGTGGCTCATAGGCTTTAGAGCGGAGGCTCAGTAGTTGTGGCTCACGGGCTTAGTTGCTCCGCGGCATGTGGGATCTTCCCGGATCAGGGTTTGAACCAATGTCCCCTCCATTGGCAGGCGGATTGTTAACCACTGCACAACCAGGGAAGTCCCTATCATTGTATTTTTAATGTTTCTTTTTATGCCTGCTTCCTTTTTTTTTCCTGCCTTCCCTCTTGTCTCCCTTTTGACTTTATTTAAAAATATTTATTCATCTCTTTTTTATGCAAAATGCCATGTAGAAATATAATGAGTAAAATAAATGCCTGTATTAGAGGCACTGGCCAGTTGGAAGATAAGGCAAATAAAATAAAAGGTAGAACATTAAAGAAATAAGGCTATAAAAACTTCAGTAGTCCAATGAGGTCCACCAAGTAGGTTCATCAAGGAGGTCTTTATAATGGAGATATCTGACTTAGTTCTTGCATCAGTTCATTGATTTATGTTTTTCATTCATCAAAAGTACTTTTGAGGATCTACTATATTCCAAGCATGGTTTACAGACACGAAAAGTTCAGAGGTAAACAATACAACTCTAGTCTGTGTTTTCATAGCTCTTACCAGATAGTAAAGAAAATATACAATTAACAATATTATACAACAGTTACAGAATTGTGCTAAATGTTCCGAGGAAGACCTAGAAGAACTAGTAGAGCATACAGTAGGAGATCTAATTTAGAGATCCCAGGGAATGCTTTATTGAGGAAGTGACATTAAAACAATTTGGGGGCTTCCCTGGTGCGGCAGTGGTTGGGAGTCCGCCTGCCGATGCAGGGGACACGGGTTCGTGCCCTGGTCCAGGAAGATCC
This sequence comes from Delphinapterus leucas, assembly GCF_059928025.1. Lineage (NCBI taxonomy): Eukaryota > Metazoa > Chordata > Mammalia > Artiodactyla > Monodontidae > Delphinapterus > Delphinapterus leucas. The sequence continues at coordinate 71,139,645 of NC_143137.1, forward strand.
CACATGCCGTGCAGCGGCTGGGCCCGTGAGCCATGGCCGCTGAGCCTGCGCATCCGGAGCCTGTGCTCCGTAAAACAATTTTGAAGAATGAATAGGTATAAGCCAAATGAAGGCTAGAGTTATGGAGGCAAGAAGAAAGAATTTTGGTCATAGATGGGATAGCATGTATGACGATCCTAAGGCTGGTATGATTTTGAGTCTTTTGAGGAGTGGAAGGTAAACCTTTGTGGGAGAAATAGAGGTCAAGTGAGGGAAGAGTATGAGATGAAGCTGGCGAGGTGGGGAAGGGCCTATGTATGCTGCCTTGAGAAATTTTAACCTCATCTTTGAAGTCACCAAAGGGTTTAAGCAAAGGTGGCTACTGTTAAGTGGCAAATAGCATAGAGTGAAAGTCAGATAGCCAGTTACAAGGCTATCTCAGGAGTTCAGGTTAAAGATAATAGCACCTTGGATTTTGTATGGTTTTGGCATTGGAGTTAAGAGAGTGATTCATTATGTATCTTCCAGGGAAAATAGACAATACTTGTTGGTTCGTTGGAGAGGGAGTGTCAAGAGGACTGTAAGATTTCTTATATGAGCAATGGTGGATTATGATATCCTTTACTGAAATGAGGAACAGTGTGTGAAGTTTAAGATTATGAGCTCAAATCTATGATAGTCTCACTTTATGAAAACAAATGCAGATTTTGGAGGGGCACTTTAGACAAGTGTGCAAGTGTACTGCTCAGAAGGGAGATCAGCACTGAAGATGAAAATGTGAGAGTTAGGGGCACAAGGAGGGATTTTGAAGCCATTGTGTCGATGTTACGCATCAAGAGGGTATCATGCTGAGTGAAACACGGCAGACAGAGAAAGACAAATACCCTATAATCTAAAATCTGTATGTTTAGATCTGGAATCTAAGAAACAAAACAAAATGAAAACAGACTCAAATGTGTAGTTGCCAGAGGGAAGGGGGTTGGAGAGTTGGGCCAAATAGGTGAAGGGGATTAAGAGGTACAAACCTCCAGTTATAAGTAAGCCACAGGGGTGTAATACACAGCATAAAGGATATGGTCAAAAATATTGTAATAACTTTGTATGGGGACAGATGGTTACTAGACTTATTGTGGTGATCATTTTGTAATGTATGCAAATGTCGAATCACTATGTAGTACACCTTAAACTAACATAATATTGTATGTCAGCTATATTTCAATTAATAGAAAATAGTGGATGTTATTTGGACCAGCAAAATATTTTTTCCTAGACATAATTTTTGCCACATGGTTCCAAATACACATGTCATTCTGCTGCATGATTTTAATACAGTCAGGGACAAGTATTTTCCCCTCTTGAGTAACAGGGACAAGTATTTTTCCCTCTTGAGTAACATTCCTCTAACACAATAATGTAAGGGAGAGTAAAATGCATTAATTGAACCTACTTTTTAACACTAATTGCTTGTATACTATCTGTTCTTGAATAGATATTTAGAAATTTCTTATGATGGATTCTTCTGCCCTCACTCCATGCCCCCAGAGAATGTATTTTGATGGTAATTTATTGGAATATTTGATTGGTTAAATAATGTCTTATGTCAGGCAATTTTGTAAATAACATGTTCCCCCCCGCAAGGAATCGGGTTAAGGGTGGGAACGTTTTTATAGTAATTATTATCTAATTTGTTGCTTTAAAGAGCCCTATTTTATATATCCCTAATAGTTCATTTCATCAAATGTTTATAAAATCTTCCCCATCAAAGGGTCTAACTGAAATATGAAATGTGTTAACTCATGATAATTTAAAAGCAGAGTTTGTTAAGTATCTATGTGATCTCTACTAAAGGTATTGCAGCTGACTTACTCGTTTTTTAAAAGAAACACTTCAGCGTTCCACAATCTAAATTATAGATTTTATTTTATTATAAAATAAGAAGCTCTTTCTGCATAACTTTGAAGAAATTGATAAGCAGAATAGGCAAGCAGTTGGAAACTCTTCCAGTTTATTACAGATGTCACATGATCTAAAGTAAGGCTAGATTACTCTTGAAATAAATTCACAATTTAAAGAGTCAGCTCATTTTGTGGCTTCACTGATAAAATTGAAACCTCTACTGAATTGAATTATCTGTCTAAAAAATGCTTCATAATGATTTAAGATACTGGTAAAATTACAGTATTGTTTTAAACCTGAAATTTCTTAAGTATCACCATCTTTATTACTTTACTACTAAGTAAGCTAGGGTCTGAGTACTGGTTAATCCATGAGTTGACTTCTTTGCATATATATCCAGATCCATAGAGCTAAATAGCTCTGTGTGCTTCCTGGGAATTTGTGGATATGTATTATTTCTCCATTTGTAAATTTATTTGGAAAAGAATGCCTTTTTTGGAGCAATCATGTTGTCATGTAACTTGTATCATTCCTTTGTATCATTACTCACCTTGTGCTGTGTTTTCTTTGTCCTGAAGGAATTGCCTATGATCCTCTGATGCTGAAACACCAGTGCATTTGTGGCAATTCCACCACCCACCCTGAGCACGCTGGACGCATACAGAGCATCTGGTCACGGCTGCAAGAAACTGGGTTGCTAAATAAATGTGAGGTAATCCTGAATTGGCCACACTCTTTTACTTACTTAAATAAATCATGTAAAGAGGCCAGTGTTCAATTGGGTAGGTGTAGAAAAATGTTAACTGTGTAGTACAAACACCATGATTGATGAACCATCCTAGACCTTAGTAGCATAGAACTTATAACCCGACACTGGGCTGGGCACACAGTGGGTACTCAGTCTGTGTTGATGGACTGAGCAGCTGCCTGACGTATGTGCTATTACTGCAGCGTTTTTCTGTACACACGGTAGTATTCTAGGTATCATTTATTGAGTTAATTTTCTGAGAAACTCTTCGCAAACTGTTAAGTGCTCAGTAGTTGTTATTTCTTGTTATAAGCGATACTCTGAACTAACATATATGCCGATTTTGCCTCGTGGAAATGAATAGTTTTAAAAGATTAACTGTCTTCTTACCAAGAAAAGTCCCTTCTTTTTATTGATGTTTAGATTCATTTCTGTAGATTCTTGGTGAGTCTCATTTTTTATTTAGAAAAATTAGTTTCTTTAGGCTTTCAAAAGTTAAAAGTAAAAATGTTATCAGGTCAAAAAGACTCCCATTGTCAAATCTGCAAAATATATAACAACCAGCAGTTGTTTGATTTAGTTGCTGTAAATGTCCAAAGTTGCTTAAGATCCAGTAACAGTCTATATTTGAGTCTGAAACTTTTTTAGAAGAAAAATATCCCCCATGTGTTTTCTTACATTACCTTAACATTTATTGATCAAAAGCACTTTTTCTTGGGTCTATATTCTGTTCCAGATGTGTTCTAGGGACTAGAATTATGGAATTTCACAAGGCAAACATGGTCCGTATTCTTATAGACTGATAATTTAACATGTTGCGGAACATATTTGGTTCTGTTATCCTTCTTTATAGAGCAATGAAGGGAATCTAACTAGTTCTTACCAGTTTGGGAAAAAAGTAAATGGATAATATTGATATTTTGACCATAGTTATGTCAGAAGGAAACTAATACTTTGAAACCATAGTAAATTCACTGTACTTTGATAAAATGAAGACAACCTTTTGTGACTACTTTTGAGTTAATTGAATTAACTGATTTTGACAATCGAAAATGTAGTCAATAAAATTCTATTCAAAGCCAATTTACTTTAAAGTGAACCTGTAAAATATTTCAGTTGAAATAGACATGCCAAAGCAGACAGACTATTTCTTAGAGTCGGTGCACTTGCCTCTATTTGATAGCAGGAGTTAATTCAGTCTGATCTTTCTTCTCTGCAAAGTACTAAAAGTAACTGACTTTTAAAGATGCAAACTCATTCATTCGTTGTGTTCATTTCTAAGGATAAATTATTTTCTTTATTGATTTTCTCTTTTGAAGATGAACTGTCTGTCTCATCTTACAAGGGAATTAAATGGTTATTTTCTTTACATCAAAATATAGATAATGTCGATGGGTCATTCAGCAGTTGGGATTGTAAATGAATACGTCAGAGCAGTGTATACAGACTTAGTTTCACAAGTTTTATTATGTGTTGATAATAGAATTATCAAATGTTTTTCATATGTGGAGTTCTGCTTTTGATTAAATGTATCCTTTACCTAGAAACCCCAAAGTGACAGAATTTCAGCTAGATTTATTTCTCTGGTTCTTTCCTGAGTGAAAGTCTATTATTCATATTTTTCCAGTAGCATCCATATTATATGGCAGAAGGCTTTCATACTCTTTGGTAAATTTTAGAGTTATCTTCAAGGTTTTCATGATTTTGATAATGCAGTTTGGAAGCCAAACCACTCTATTGTCTGCACAATCCTATATGGAGCCGGTAAAGTAAACCATCAAGGAGACTTACTTGTGGTAGACTAGCCTTAATGGATATTTATTCATGAGAGTGTTCCTGTCTCACCTTCACATCTACTATAGATGTTTTCTAGCTTGGCTATCTCTCTTTACTTTTGCAAGCTGAGGCATTGCTGTTTACATTTTTTTCACTTTCAAGTCTTTGTTATATCCTGAAGCCCTGCCCCAACTGCTCCAAATTAGCAGTGCCTGATCACAGCCTGAAATGCATTGTTAGTTTGTGATATCCCTTAAATCTGTTACCTGAAGGAACACTATTTATGAAAGGAGCAAAGTGCAGAAGTAAATGGAATGTAATATGGTTCACACTGGTCTTAAAATTTAAAAGTCTATTATCCCTTTGTGATCAGTCTTCTTCTTCTGTTCCTGGTATATCACATTATTTTAGTCTTGTATTATTTGAAACCATGAAATTCAGTTTATACAACAGCACTGCTGATGTGACATCAGACCCAGGATGAAATGTTAGAAGAACAGTGGGCACCCCACAGTTGAGTGAGAATGAGTGAGTCTATTCCAGTCCAGTCAGCAAAGACGAGTCTCTCTAGCAGACAATCACACAATTAACAAATAATGCACTTGAAAGCCCAGATTGGCAGGTTGGCTCTTAATGAAGACCAACCACAAAGGTCTGATCCAAAACTTTAAAAGTGCAAACAGAACACTCTTTTTCCTAACATAGTTTAAGAACAGTTCAGCAGGTGTTTGCTTTTCCTAGGTGATGGAATTGTTGCCCATAATATTTATTTGCTCTTGTGTTATCAAAACATCTATGACTTATGCTGACCTAATCCAAAACATGCCATAGAATTTCACTGGGACAGGAGGTAAGGAGTCTCAATTCTGCTGGCGTACAGAGAAAAAAATGCTTTCCTCAGCCAATGGAGTAGTCAGTGTTGCAATTAAACAATGATTATGATAGAAAAGATGGCAATTTTAAAACGTTGAAAGGGCTTCTTTGTTTTTAAACAATAGTCTGATCCACAAATCAAACTTATGTATCGTTTCAATTCATTTATCAATGTAGAAAATTAATCAAAATGGATTCCTTCAAAGGTTATTGTTCAGTGTTAGAGTTGACCTTAGTCCTGCCATTAATTATCTGTGTACTTTTGTCAGATCATTTAACCTTAGTGATCTTTGGTTTTCCCATATGTAAGATGAGGGTGTTAAGCAGGATATTTGCTAGGATCTTTCAGCTCTAATATCATATGAAATTAGATGCCTAAGAAGTTAATTTGGAGCATAACACTTTCTTTGTTAAGAGTAGACAAAACTTTTAGGATGTTTTAGTAAACATATTGCTTTTAGTTTGTAAGCTATAGTGTAAATTGGCTGTGCTTACAGTCCTGATTGGCAGCCAGAGAAAACATTAGTCCTTATTATATTAGATTACAGTGGTTACATGGGTTAACTTCTCTTGGCATGACGTGGCACTGTTTTAAAAAAATTGAAGTAGTTAATAGTCCCTCATGCCAATACCATTTAGTTGTTTCCCCTATTGAATCATTCACACTGAGTTTAGTGATTCTGTTGGGAGTAAAAAGCAAAACCAGCAGCTTTCTTGTCACCATAAGAAATGGGTCTGGAGGGGTCATTTGGTGTCCTCTTTGGGAATAAGCTCTTGGATTAGGTAGCCAGGTTTCTGAAGTGTGTGTGCCCCTGAAGAAAAAGATGTGCTCTTCTGTGCTTAAAAAATTGCAGAGGTTGACCCATCATCTGTTAGAAATGCACTTGCAGGTGTTTTTCCAGAAGTGCTCATGACTCTCAGCCCCACCACGCCACCCACAGACATTTGCTTGCTCTCACATTTGTTTTGAGAATAATAACATTTTATAATGCTTTTGTTGGATTACACATTATATGGAATTTGCATTGCCTCTTTGTGACTAATATTGAATAACTTTGTTTCGCTTAATTCATAAGTAAAAACCATAAGCAACATACTGTGCTGAAATGTTTAACTGCTTTATTCAAGTGCCAACACAAAGTAATTACAAACAATTCTGGGACACAGAACCAAGCTACTGTTGCCCCTTCTGGGACTTCTCAGCCATTCCAGTGAAAAAAGTGGAGAGCAGGTTTAGTGTAAAATCTTAAGATGCCTGGGAGCTCAGGGATAGGGTCTCCAGCACACTTTCCTGCACACACAAGTGATTTTTAAAATACCTTTTGTAAATCGAAATAAAGAAATATAATACTCTTTAGAAAAACTCAATTTTGAAGTGTGCAAGTTTTCTGACTTGAAGGTTACAAAGTACTAAACATTGCAAGTTAATGGAAATTCAATTAAACATTTGTTTTATGGACTAATCTAACTAGATGGCAGCACATAACAGCTTACTGTTTTGTTTAGTTTGCAAAAAACTTTTATGTGTGTGCTTGTGTCTTAGAATCTAACCACAAAGCAATAAGAAACTCAAACAGGGAATCTGGTGAATTGTCTCTAAAGGATATGGCAGTTATGGAAAGAAGTGCAAATGATCTAGATGTGATGAGTAAACCAAGGTGTCATTATTCTGAGAGAAATTTGTATAACCCAGTAGAGTGGACCCTGGCAGATAAATAACATTAAAAATACCTGTGCAGCCCATAATCAGAATTAAGATGATTTGGAATTTTTTTTTTGATTTTGATTTCTGCAAAAAAAAAAATTAATGTGGAAAACAACCAATAAAAGGAAGTAAGACAGGCTGCCCTTCTGAGTCCATTTGGAAAGTGATACAGGATTTTTTTTTTTAAACAGCAGCATTAAAGCTTATTAGCAAAAAATGACTAGTTATATGGATTTGAACTGTCTGAAAGTTGTGCTAAAGTAACAAAATATTTATTGTGACAAATTTGTTTCATACATGATTAGTATAAAAAAATGCTTCAACCCAAATCAGTAAAATGTTCATTACAATGTTTAAAAAAATAATTACAACATAGGAGATTCAGTTGCATAAAAATTGTGAAAATTGAGCCAGTACACTAAGGCATAACATTTTTTTCTTACTTTCTGATGAGCATAATGGTTTGAAATGAGTGGACACAAAACTGGAAAAAAAAATACATAGTACATACGCTTTTTACCACCCAGACATTTGTTATTGAATGGACTTGCTGTTTTCTGAAGTACTTTTGAAATTATTCTATGCCCTGAACTACTTTTAAATAAATTGTAATGACTGAATCAAGCAGTATTACATGCAAGTAGATGGCACTTGTTATTTTGAAGATCAGATAAACTTTTTTTTTTTTACTCTCCAACCTTCTCTCTGCCAGCCATTTATTTTAGCTATTCCATAGTCCCAAATGTTGGTTAGTACAGGGTCAGCATCTTGAATTCACTTATGAGCAGGAAGAATGGACAGCTCCCTCTAAAATGTGGTTCTTGACCTAGGTTACCCATTAAAATCCACTGGGTGGGTCTCAGTTTCTAGATGCCTAGGTTGTAACCAAAGTTAAGCAGAAGCTCTGAACATATGACCCAGATATTAATACCTTTTAAACTTATGCAGCTGATTCCAAGGTTCACCAATGTTAAAAATCAACAGAAACTGAATTTCTTAACATAAGCTTAATGAGGTAGAGACAAAGAGGTGAATGGAGTCAAATATTTGGAGATGGGAGAGTAACAAAAGTAAACATTTACCTGAGAAACAAAGGTGGTATTAACTCAGAAGTTTCATGCACAAAATTTTTTTTAAATTGGGAAAAATGTTCTTTATTTTGAAGTTGTCATGGGATAGGAAAATGAGTTCTAAAAAATACTCTTACTTTTCAAATATGATTAAGCATTTTTTAAAAATGGGCTTCAAGGAAAACCTGGCATCTTTTTGAAAACCTTCATAGTGAGATCTCCACTCTTGCTTCAACCATGGTAATTTATCATTTCAATTATGATATTTGCTTGCCCAAGGCAAATCTATAAATCAAAATAAAGGATATTTTATTGAGTGTTGTGTATAAGGTAATTTCTCATAGCCATTTTAGGGCTTACCATTTTCACTTACCATTCTAGGGCTAAAAGTAATTTGGTTAAATCTCCTTATGTTTATAGATGAAGAAACAAAGCTCCAGAAAGCTACCTCATAGCAGGCTATGGGCACGTTAAGGACATGTGACAGTCAGAACCCAGAACTCAGGGCTCCTGACTTGCAATTCACTTTCTTTTCATATGACTGACAGAAAGGACCAAGAGCTTGTTGGACTGCCTGCCGGCTTAGTAGCCACCTTCCTTCTTTCATTCCCCTTTCCTTATAAGAAAGCCTCTGAGGAGAACAGGTTATTAGATGATGAGGGATCTATGGAAGGAGAGAATGCAGTGCGGGGAGGGGATAGAAACTATCTTCTTTGTAACATTTAAAGAAGCAGTTGGTTGTAGCATTTGAAAACTCCGAGTGGTAAGCTTGGGCATGAGCAATGAGACCAGATTTTTTGTGTTTGTTTAAGAGAGGAAAGAGTATCGACAATAATGAATAGGTGTGAACTGATTTGTTAAATATTAAGAATGGGGTTTGTAACAGAGGGTAACTTTGACAGTCATAAGTCATTTATGATTCTTTAGTTTAACTCTGTAAGTCTGCAGCCCTGCAGATCTTTGTAGAAAAAAATAAAAACGCATCCCTATATTTAGGGACACTGGATGAAATATTTTCAGAAAATGAGATATTTCAGTGGAAATTCTTGCCTAATATGTCACCACTTTGAAAATGATTAAAGAAAATGGGGTCTCCCCCAGCAGAGGCAGGTACTTTGACTTGTCAAATTTAAGTTGGACATTTTCTCTTAGTTTGGAACTGCCACAAAATAAGCCCTTTCATGTCCTCAGTAATACCAAACCAATGCAATCCATCTGTTCTGCTAAATTATTTCTAGTTCCCTAACCAAAGGCACTGCTTTTTCATGCATTTTATCATGATTTTATGCCCTTTATTATATTTTACAAAAGGTTCTGATTCCTCCAGGGCCAATGAGAACTGATTAGGACGCTGGCCTCAATCCAGGCTTTGAACAGAGGAGGGGAAGGAATAGAACTATTTCCTTTTTTCCCTGCTCCTTGGCAGAAAAAAATATGAATCTATACCGTGTGTGTGCTCTGTGTGTGGGTAGGCTGCATTTTATCCTGTCACAGTATGACTTTGTAGATCATGTTCAGAACATTCCTTCTATAATCAGGTTGCATTAACAGGCTTTAATTCAGAAAGACTACTTCTTTAGGAAAAAACCACGGTGTGTTGTGATACTCAATGATATGGTCATTTTGAACAACTTTAGTCAAACTTCAAACGTGAATGTATACTGTTTGGGGCTCTGATCTAATAAATAAGATCATATTCCTCGGGTGCTTAGCACAGGGTAGGCGCTCAGGGCGCATGAGTTCCTTTCCTGCTTTCAAGGAAGAAACTACTTGAGTGCAAGTCACAGAGAATGGAAATAGAATAATGAATACCTCCTACATGACAGCGTTTCTTTACTAAGAAATTGAAGGAAGAGCTATAAGGTGTCTTTCTTAGACTTATATTGGCACGTTACTTAAGACCTATATTTGCATCTCAAGTGAGAAATACCCAGGTGGAGACCCATGCCATCCTTTATATGCATTGAGTGTCCGAATATACTCAGAATTCTCAAAAATTCTTTTGGTCAGACTCATAGATGACTTTAGCTAGGCATCCTGCAGGCTAAATATCTCTGAGAACGGAAATCAGTATCTCCCTAAATTACAGTTATCAGAGCACTTTATCCTATTTTCTGACTCATTGTGCTCTTGACCTTTGGCTCAAAAGCGCATCATGAGACAAAATTGAAGGAATAAAGGGTACACAGGAAATAGAAAATATGGGAAGGGATTAAACGGAACTATCTATATTTAAGCATAAACACATAACTTAATAAATTACTGATGATGATACCAGAAAATGAAAACTGTTGGAGACCTCAATTTGAGAGGAGAAGTAGAATGTGACAATTTTAAGACATCTGATAATAGTGAGGCAAAACGAACTAATCAGAAAGGAGAGCTGGTGCTGTTTCAGAAGTTTTAGTTAGACATCCACGGAGTTCCCACAGCAGTGCCTCTTGGAGGTATAAATCTCAGAGCATGCTTTCTCCAGATCCTTTCTCCAGGTAGAAACGTGTTTTCATATTGAACTGGTTTTCACTGCCCTCTTTCTGTAGAAACATGTACACCCTGTTTGTGGGTCTTGTTCTCCAGCGGCCTTAAACGCAGAAAGTGATTGTCAAGAATTAGTGCTTATATTTAGCGTAAATATTTTTTAAAGAAACATATTCTATAATAATAAAAAGAGTCATTGTAAAATACTTCCTGGGAATCAAAAAGGAGTGTGGTGGGGGGAGGTGAAGAAATCAAAGGAAATACTTGTATACTTTGTTACATTTTAGTAGTGAAGGGGAGGTCTTGAGTATACTAAAAAGTAATACTCTTAGAATAAGTGAAAGCTAAATAGGGTGGGCCAGATGCTCTATCCTTAGTGTTAGTTAACTGGTATTACACAAGGGAATGACTGAGATTCAGCAGGTGTTCTCTTAAGATTTATCAGTTCTTGAGCTACTGTCAATAATTGAATCTTGTTAGCAGATTATTTTTCAAATGTGTGATTGAACATTCAGCCTGAATACTAGTGGGATTGTGGGAGAATGAGAAAGGAGTTAGGACAAGCATGGAATGTATGCTATGTAAATATATATGACTACTTTGTGAAAACATAAAGATACATTTATTACTAATGGTATTTAATGTTACACCAGAGGCAAAAATTCAATGTAGAGCTGAAAAATATCTTTATAGAAAAGGAGAAAGGGAAAAGATGATGGAGCTTTATGATAGTAGTCCAAACATGGGTCTGATAGCTACAGAGCTGGCATTGTTTAAGATAAAGATGTTTCACTGTATCAGCGTATAAGATGGTAGTGGCTATGGATTTCATAGACTGATAGAAGTGAGAGCTGGAAGCCCTGTTATTTCATGGTGTTCACTATTCTGCCAGACCAGGACCGGCTGCCGCAGTCTGGTTTCCAGTGTGCTGCTCATTCTAACATTAGATGACTCAGACCATGGAGTTACTACTACTTATCTTGGGGGATTTTCCTCCAGCTGAAATCTCCCAGTTAAAATGTTTCCCTTTAATAGTGACTTAGAACTTTCTCTTTCGCATTACTTGTCATTCTGCTTCTTTGGTTGTTCTGGTCTTCCATAAATGTCTCCAAATCTAATGTTTACCAGCAAGCCATCTAGGTCAATAACATGTTTGTTTATTGATCAGAGCAATGGTTGACCAGATGGCCATCATAAATTTGCCTTAGTCTTCAGCATTACCTACCTGGTTTAATTTTAACATTCAACGCCTACCTGGGAATAATTTCTCTAAAGCGTATTTTTATTTTTCTGGAAATGTAAATGGGGTGTCAAACACAGGGAACTTCAGTGCCATCACAAAGAAATTCCATAAGCATTTGTTTATTCAGCACATAATGGCATAGTGTCAAGAAGTTTCTGTTTTACATCACTCCTGTTACCTTCTTCTTACCCCTTGGGTCCCTCACCATTCCTTTCTCACTGTGACATGATGATTTATTTTCAGTGACAAGCACCTCTACCCAGTAAAGCTCTAGGAAGTGTCAGTGTATCGAGGTTCTCCCTGCCTGCCCCCTCAGGGAACCACGCAGCAGCAGCCACATCACCTTAAACTAGGGAGATTGAGCATGGAATTGTCTTGGTCCTGAGAGGTGTCGTTGTCACCTTATGTTTCCACGTCAACTGGTAATTCATGGTCAGGAACATGAAAGGACAGGATTCCCTGAACAGATTCTCTCTGAATTTTACTGTAGTTCTCTGCTAATATATTACCTTACAAGTGTCTTGTTTTGATAGATATTTTAAGTAAAATATTAACACGGTTTGGGTAATTTTAGGAAAGCACAGCAATTTTTAAAATAAGGCTAATTAACTTCATACACCAGCACGTTTATTGGGCTCAGAGATGTGCCAGCTGAGAAATGTGACCAGGAAGAACACTTTGTCCATTGACTGACTGAGATTTAATTTATGTACAGTTTTGTCTGTGTTGAAGGGCCATTCTTTGTTCGCTGAAGTGAATCCGTTTCTGCCTAGCATGGGTGTAAAAATATTGACTGAGTCTATAGAGTGTCTCAAACTGTCTCTGATTAAACAGCAGTTATTGTTTTTGTTTAATTTCCATTCTGTCACAGACTAATGCTTATATAAAATACATTAAAAATGAGATACTACAATAGTGAAATAAAAATTGAAGACATACAAGATTATATTTGATTCAACAGACATAAAAATACTCTGTCAGATTACTATAAAAGTTTCTAAATATTTATTCTCAGCTTTATGCAGACCTCATCACAGACCATTCATAAACACTTCCTGAACTGTTACTGATCCCAGTGTTACATATTTTGAGTGACATTGGTCTAGACGAACACTGTTGTGAGGTGCACACACATGAAGTGATCAGCGTATGGGTAATAATCAAATACATTAAAATGTATTGGTATTTACTTATGTCCTTTAAGAAACAATAAGGAATTTGTTTCAACAAGTTCTTTGGGTGAGTGTGTAAAGTAAGAGTTGAATTTACTTGTTAGCTAAGCAATAGCTCCTGTTTGTTTTTAAGTTGGTACTTTTACAAAGGAGTTAACTATTAATTATTAATTAATATTAACTTTTTTGTTTGATGCTTTACATAATTATTTTATTTCATTTGTTCCTCACAGTAATACTATAAGGTAGATGTTATCTTCTTTTTTTAATAAATTAATTTTTACTGGAGTATAGTTGCTTTACAGTGTGTTAGTTTCTACTGTCAGCAAAATGAATCAGCCATACATATACATATATCCCCTCCCTTTTGGACTTCCTTCCCATTCAGGTCACCACAGTGCATTAAGTAGAGTTCCCTGTGCTACACAGTATGTTCTCATTAGTTATCTATTTTATACATAGTATCAATAGTATATATGTGTCAATCCCAATCTTTTTTATAGATTTTTTTTTTATGCCAAAGAAGAATATGCTTAATGTCAATTGCCCACTTAGGCATAAGCAATCCATTGGATCTGAACCTTGCATACACTTATTTTTCAAGTATTATTATGGTACCTTGTTAATGCAAATCCGTGTCACACTCCTACATGATGAAACTCCGACCATTATTAATCATCTTAAATGTGACTTGGGGTCTTATTTTCTCCTAAATGTTGTCAGTGAAGTACTGTAGGTCTCTGCTGTTTTCTTTCAGCGAATTCAAGGTCGAAAAGCCAGCCTGGAGGAAATACAGCTTGTTCATTCTGAACATCACTCACTGTTGTATGGCACCAACCCCCTGGATGGACAGAAGCTGGACCCCAGGACACTACTAGGTCTGTATGGGCCTCCATTCTACTGAGAACAGCACATTCCAGCGCTATCATTAGTCAGCGCTGCTGTCAGTTCAAAATACTTGGCAAGCAGTGAGACAAAAAATCAGCTTTTCCAACAGCACTGCTCTGTGGAATGAGTCGTTTACAATAGAAGTCAATGTAGATGAAGAAAATCCCGCATTAGAAAAAATGACACTGCAAGTTTCATGATGTTTACTTTTATTTGAATAGCATTTGTTCACTGTGTTTTAGCTGATAGGAATAAATGCACTGTGGAGTTTGCTTGCTTACATTTTTAGACTAAAAAAAATAGTTTTTACGTTGTTTATGCAAATTTATCTTCACCTTTCACATTTATTTTGTGTCTTTCAGTTCTTTTTTCTATGACCTTAACAGACAAAGGGTATAATACAACTTATTTTAAGTGAAAACTCCTTACTGCTACACCTAGAACACTGTATTTTATAGTAAGGTTGCATTTTAAATCTTAATATTATCAGAGTTTAAAATCAAATTTATGTTTCACGCTTTATATAGACTTTATATGAGTGTTAGAAACAACAGATTTTGAAGAGAGTTCATGACAAAACCGTATTTTAATGGAAACAATCTATTAATTCCGTTTATTCATAATCTTTTACAATGCAATAACAATACATGACATGGCAATGTATGACAGAAAGATCATGTTTTAAGTTTTTTAACTAAAAAAGGCATTTGAGGACTTTTTCTTGCCCCTTTCTTTCAAATAAACCTATTGTGTCAGTTCCAAATTATTGGACTCTTTCACGCAATTCAGTATTATTTCAAAATGATTTTATGTTAACTGGTCCTAAACAATTCAAAAGCAAGTGTATGACATGTAGTAGGCAGGCATCTTGGAAAGCAATTATAAGGGGAAATTAACAGTTACCAATTATAACGCTAAAAATCTGCCCTTTTGAAACAAGTGACAGGCATCCCTAAATTTATGAAGTAAAGGTATATGGTTGAGTGTATGTGTGCATGTACATGCATGCAAGGTAGGGAGAAACTGACAGAAAAGGGAACACAGAAAAATTACTCAATTTTTAGAAAGCGTATTATGAAAATTTGATGATGAAAATCAATTTGTATAGTGGAATTAAAGTCATATATGGACTTCCCTGGTGATGCAGTGGTTAAGAATCCGCTTGCCAATGCAGGGGACACGGGTTCAAGCCCTGGTCTGGGAAGATCCCACATGCCACGGAGCAACTAAGCCCGTGCGCCACAATTACTGAGCCTGTGCTCTAGAGCCTGTGCTCTGCAACAAGAGAAGCCACCACACTGAGAAGCCCACACACTGCAATGAAGAGTAGCCCGTGCTTGCCGCAACTAGAGAAAGCACGCACGCAGCAACAAAGGCCCAATGCAGCCAATAAATAAATAAAATAAATTTATTTAAAAAATAATAAAATAAAATAAATATTCAAATTTCTTTAAAAAAAGAATTAAAGTTATATAGTAACATAAAGGACAGTGAGTCAATCTAAACATATATAATCTGTGTGTTTTTTTCTTCTTTCTGTTGAAGATCCATCTCTGCACATGCAGATCTTTACATAAAGTACTTCTTTTGCTGTGGATACTGTCATAAATGTCCTTATTTTAACATGAATTAATAATCCCACCCAGTTTACCAAAATGATGAATTAAACCAAACAATAACTTTCATGGTCTTCTGTGGTCGAAATACTGATGCATTTTAAAGACAGGAAGCTATGTCCATTTTGATTATTGTTAATTTAGTTAAGAGAAAACAAGTAGAAAACCTTCCCTATTTCTTTTCTTTTCTATATTTTTAAACTAGCTCTCAAACTATTATTCAACCTAAGCATAGGACTAGGTACTTTGGATTTAGTTAGGATAAATTTACACATAGGTGTTTAGATGTTCCAAGACCACCATTATTCCACATTTTAAGAGAAAGGACATATTTGTAAAAGAAATGAAATTTAAACTCCGGCAACTTTGAACTGTTTTACTTATGAAACATGGCAATACCACTTTTTTTTAAAAGAAATTTGACACTTTTGAGAAAAACAGATTTTCTCAAAACACATATCATTTAAAGATTTGATGATTTAGAAATGAATTCTAATATATAATTTAGAACTTGGACAGAGGTCCTTTTCAAATATGTATGCAATGAAAACACCAAGTACCAATTATTTAATTTTTACAGTTTTGATCCAAATGGCCATTTATGTCATTAGTTCTGAATATTTAATGTGAGATAAAATTCATACAATTGATGATTTTAGAGTCAACTTTAGATACACATGTGGAGTTCCATAGGCACCTCTCAGGGATCAGTGCAACGATGTCAGCCTTGAGTGCAAGCTGCAGGAGTAAAGGTAACCAAGGATGTTGCATTGCTAGGTCTTGATATCGAGCACTAAATTCCTCTTTGATGATGCTTCTGAACTGTATCAGTTTCTCTCATGAATCCAGAAACTTGGCCGATTTTCCTCAATTCAGGGTCTCAGTTAAAAATCCCATTCTTTTAAAAGTTTAACTTTTCATAATTTTTTGTTCTATGTGAAATTTGAGTTCTTGTGGCTTGTTTTTTGTATCTAAAAGACCAGATTGAAGCTGCCTTGTATGAATGTATAGAAATTCATAGCCATCAAGATATTTTCTCTCTCTTTATCCCTTTCTTTTTCTCCCACACATCCTCTTCTTCCTCTGATCCCTCCCAACACAGATGGTGAGGGAGGGGTTGTCGATGCACACACACAGTAAACTGAAATTTATTCAATTCTATGAATTCTCTGAATTTAATTGATACTACTACTTTTGATAGTTATGTTCTGGAGTTAGGAGAAAGGATTTAAACAAAAGTTCATTATGACCGTACCCATCAATCTTCGTATGTTGAAAGACATCTATAGCTTATAAAATAATTAGATTTGAAAATGGGCAGCATTTATCTCTTTAAATACTCTAGACCCTGTAAGGTGACACTTTTCAAACATTCTCTTTAGTCATTTCTGGTGAGAGGTTTTTCCTTAGCATTAATATTCCTGTCATTCTTACTACCAGTTTTCGTTATCTTGTGGCTAGCCAGAGCTCAGTCCATGCGTGAGGCAATATAACATTATTAAAAAATAAATTGAGTCAATTCAGTGAAATAAACATTTTTTGCATACTACTAAATTTAAATTATTGATTAATTTGGTTGTTTAATATTATTTAAACAGTACTAAACTAGATTCTCCTCAAGTATTAAATCATTTATTTTCTGTATTCGCTTAGAGTTTAAGAATTTTTTAGATTACTTTAAAAATTGCTTCAGTACACTGTAATATTATCTTTAACCTTTGTCACTGACTATGGAATGAAGAGTTCAGACATTAAAATATACATTATTATATATTTTAATTTCACATATGACATACGAATACATCCTTGCAAAATATTCAGTGATACAGAAATATCTTTGTTATGAGGAACAACTTAAGAAAACTTTTTACCCCTCCCCAAACTATCCATAAATTTTTTTTTTTTTTTTTTTTGTGGTACGCAGGCCTCTCACTGTTGTGGTCTCTCCCCTTGCAGAGCATAGGCTCAGTGGCCATGGCTCACGGGCCTAGCTGCTCCACGGCATGTGGGATCTTCCTGGACCAGGGCACGAACCCCTGTCCCCTGCATCGGCAGGCGGACTCTCAACCACTGCGCCACCAGGGAAGCCCCCATAAAATTTTTTATGTATCTTTTACTGATGTCAGTATTCCAGTTTTAATATTTTTTCATGATTTGTTTTTTTGTTGTTGTTGACTTTCCATCTTTTTTCCGTGAGGCTCCTTATATATAACGAGATATCTTATTTTTTCATTTGCACTTACATTTTTCTTTATCATTTTCCATCTGTTAGCAATTGCATGTGAAAACTCATACAATTTATTGTTTTCAAAATAAACTTTCTTCTGTGACAGTAAAATCTATTTAGACTTTTACTGACATGATGTGAATTCCATCACAAACCTGTTTTCAATTTTCATTATTTATTTCATTGATCATCAGTAGAACAAATGAATTAGGATAAGTGAAATGGAGGTTTGTACCTGGTTCTACCACGAATCTCCTGAGTGACCCATATGAGTCACTTCAGAGCTGTTTAACTGTGATATAGAAATGCCCATGCCTTTCCTTTAATTACTTTGCAAGACAGATTTTAGTCTTGGAGGTTTAGGAGTAGTAATTTTTTGCTTTCTCTATACATGTAGTAGATAATGTAGAAAATCAAAGTGCAGGTAAACAAAAATGATTAAAAATTCCATAAAATCTCAATTCCAAAAGATAGTCACAAGTAAGATTTTGGCATTTACTTTAAAGATACATTTATATGTATATTATATAGATCCCCAAAAGGTTATCCTATTTATAGTGATTTGTGACTTATTTGTTTTAAAAATTGTGAATGTTGGAGAGGTTTATAGTATACTTGGTCTTAGCTATATCTGAAGTAGAACTTAAAGATAGGTCTGTATACTTAAATAAATGCTTTAATATTTGGAGCATGTAAAAACTGACAGTGTATTTCATAAACTTTGCGGCTCAAAACATTACACTGGAAGGATACACGTAATGAACAGCTGAGTTATTTATGATAAGTTATAAACAAAAAAGGTATTGTGATAAACATCCTGTAGGGCAGTTGAAAAAAATCTTGAGATTCAACTTTCATAAGTATGTGTTTGTTCATGTGGGGTAAAAGGCTCTACATGTAATAATATATGCATTAATTTGCTTTGAGTTCTTAACTATCTAAAATTTGATCAGTTTCCTTCTGAGTCAAATGATAAATACGATGTGACATATTATGTGTTAATAAACACCAAAAATTTTTTAAACTATAATTATATTCCAATTTATATATTTTTTCATGTCTTCTTACTGTGTAGGTGACTCTTCTCAAAAGTTTTTTTCTTCATTACCTTGTGGTGGACTTGGGGTAAGTATGAGTTTGTTTACTGCTTTTTAAGAAAATTATTTTATTGGAGTATAGTTGATTTATAATGTTGTGTTAGTTTCATGTGTACAGTAAAGTAAATCAGTTATACATATATCCACTCTTTTTTAGATTCTTTTCCCATATAGGTCATTACAGAGTACTGAGTAGAGTTCCCTGTACTATACAGCAGGTCCTTATTAGTTATCTATTTTATATATAGTAGTGTGTATATGTCAATCCCAGTCACTCAAATTATCCCCACCCCCTTTTCCCCCTGGTAACCGTAACTTTGTTTTCTACACCTGTGACTCTGTTCTGTAAATAAGTTCATTTGTACCATTTTTTTTTAGATTGTACATACAGGCGATATCATATGGTATTTGTCTTTCTCTGTCTGACATACTTCACTCAGTATGACAATCTCTGGGTCCATCCATGTTGCTGCAAATGGCATTATTTCATTCTTTTTTATGGCTGAGTAATATTCCATTGTATATATGTACCATACCTTCTTTATCCATTTGTCTGTCGATGGGCATTTAGGGTGCCTCCATGTCCTGGCTATTGTAAATAACACTGCAGTGAACATTGGGGTGCATGTATCTTTTCGAATAATGGTGTTCTCCAGATATATGCCCAGGGATGGGATTGCTGGATCATATGGTAGTCATAGGTTTAGTGTTTTAAGGAACCACCATACTGTTCTCCATAATGGTTGTACCGATTTACATTCCCACCAACAGTGTAGGAGGGTTCCCTTTTCTCCACACCCTCTCCAGCATTTATTGTTTGTATATTTTTTGATCATGGCCATTCTGACTGGTGTGAGGTGATACCTCATTGTAGTTTTGAGTGCTTTTTGACCATCTGTGTGTCTTCTTTGGATAAATGTCTATTTAGATATTCTGCCAATTTTTCCATTGGGTTGTTTATTTTTTTGATATTGAGCTGCATGAGCTGTTTGTATATTTTGGAGATGAATCCCTTGTTGGTTGCTTTGTTTGCAAATATTTTCTCCCATTCTGTCATTTGTCTTTTTGTTTTGTTTATGGTTTCCTTTGCTGTGCAAAAGCTTTGAAGTTTCACTAGGTCCCATTTGTTTATTTTTGTTTGTATTTTTATTACTCTAGGAGGTGGATCCAAAAAGATCTTGCTGCTATTTATGTGAAAGAGTGTTCTGCCTGTTTTCCTCTAAGAGTTTTATAGTATCTGGTCTTACATTTAGGTCTTTAATCCACTTTGAGTTTACTGCTGTGTATGGTATTAGGGAGTGTTCTAATTTCATTTGTTTACATGTAGCTGTCCAGTTTTCCCAGCACCACTTATTGAAGAGTCTGTCTTTTCTCCATTGTATATTCTTGCCTCCTTTGTCATAGATTAGGTGACCACAGGTGCGTGGGTTTATCTCTGGACTTTCTATCCTGTTCCATTGATCTATATTTGTTTTTGTGCCAGTACCATACTGTTTTGATGACTGTAGCTTTGTAGTATAATCTGAAGTCAGGCAGCCTGATTCCTCCAGCTCTGTTTTTCTTTCTCAAGATTGCTTTGGCTATTCGTGGTCTTTTGTGTTTCCATACAAGTTGTGAAGTTTTTTGTTCTAATTCTGTGAAAAATGCCATTGGTAATTTGATAGGGATTACATTTAACCTGTAGATTGTTTTGAGCAGTATATTCATTTTGACAATATTGATTCTTCCAATCCAAGAACATGGTATATCTCTCCATCAGTTTGTGTCATCTCCAGTTTCTTTCATCAGCATCTTATGGTTTTCTGAGTACAGGTCTTTTGCTTCCTTAGGTAGGTTTATTCCTAGGTATTTTATTCTTTTTGATGTGTTGGTAAATGGAATTGTTTCTGTTTACTGCTTTTAAATAACATAAAATTCCAAAAATATATCCTTTGATTTATCTGGTCAGTTGTGTTTAAGGCTGTTTTTCAGTAAAAGTTATGCTGGACTTCAGGTTATTATGGCTACATAATTTGTAGGGCTCAATGCCAAATGAAAATAGAGATCCCTTTGTTCAGAAATTATTAAGAATTTCAAGATGGCAAAAATACCAAAATAATCCAAACTTGGGGCCCTGCTAAATACAGGTTCCTGTGTGAAGCCACTTTGCTAGACTTTTATATTGCTAGAGAAAAGGTAATATGAGAGGGTTTATAACGTAGTTTCATAGCAGAATTCAGTTTTCAGTAGAGTCATACTGAGTATGCATATGCATTATATTCCTGGTGAAAATGGCATAAACTTCACAAAGCACTTTGCATTGTGGGACATTTTGTTTGTGAACCTCCTGAGGCCATTTTTGTCTTCAGTAATTAACAAAGCCTTTTTAACCCAGGATATTTATACCATATTTCAAGGACAAATTTGTTCAAATCGAACAATGTATGAAGAAAAATGTCTGCATTTTTGTGGATGACTAGAACATACCCTATAACCTGCAATCTATTTAAAGTTAACCCTTACCAGTAACAAGCCATCATCCTGTAGAACTGAGTGCTAACTCATGTTAGGACAAAGTAATTCTAGATCAGGTTTCCAAGGACTAAGGAATTTAAGTCAGTTAAGTTTCTTAGATATTGAAGGAAAGAACACAACTAGCCCTGAGTACGTTTTAGGTGATATTTTGCTATAACTAAATTTTATACAGGGAAATCCCATACATTTTCAGCTAATTCTGTCATTTTAGTGATGCTAGATTTTGCAAGGATAATCTTTCTATTCCTTCACCTGTGACTCTGCCTTCTAGAAATAAAAATGGCAACTACAACCAATATCCATTTGGACTTTACAGTTCACCAACATGCACCTGAGGTTTGTAATATCATTATAACATAGTCGTAATTATTAACACCATTTTGCCAGTGAGAACCTGAAGGCTCAGAGAAGTGAGGTTATTTTGCTGAAGTTACTTAGTAAAAGCTGAAAGGCTGAAGGTATGAGGTTGACATGCACGTCCATGTGGAGGAGTTCCAAAAGAGCATTTTAGGTCCTTCCAACGCTCTCATCTTCAACAGACCAGCCGCAGCCCCTGGAGCCTAGCAGTGCATCTGTGTGGCTAATGTAGTGTGGTCCCCTTGATGGCAGCTCACCAGTGAGCTTTGCTTTTTGACTCCTAGGACAGGATAGTCACCATCCCACATTAATCCATGCTCATTTTTTGCAAACCTCCAGTGAAGCCAGGAGCTTACAGAGTCATTCTAGAAAGCAGAGAATTTACTGACTTTTAAAATGGGTTTCATTGGTTTCTGCACTTATTTTCTGACATCCCAAGTGGCCATTTTTAGAGAATGGCTGATTACCTACAAATGAGGCAAAGAATGAAGCAAAGTTAATGACTACTTAGTGGGGATGGTAATGGGGAGGAAATCAAAGCTGTGAAAAGAGTGGTGATCATCAAACTCCCACTCACATAACGAGTACATTTAATTCATGATCCGGAGTTGAAATGAGGACAGTTCGCTAGGACCCACTTCCCAAGTCTGACCTCTGCTGTGCCTATGACTCACTATGCCTTGAACATAAAATACATGTACTCAACTGTGCTAAACACATACCAAGTAAACTTCTTATTCTTTAGCAAGAACTGCTCTAGTAGACTCTTAGAAGTACCCAAGGAATGAATAGTGACTGCTGCTTCTGGCACAGTGGGTGTCGTAGAATAACACCTAATCAGTATGGTGGTAGCAAAGGTGGTGGATAAATCTAGCTTGCACAGGCAGAAGCAGGAAGAGTAAGACTGGATTAGTTTGACTCCATCACTGCTGGAAAGTGCTGGAGAGAGGCACCTCTGTTTTTCAAATTGGCCTATAGGTCTCCTGGTGGTGTTTATGTAGGTCTAGGTGAGTGTGTATGTGTTGTGTTGTGTATACCTACGCTTGTTGATGCTCTAGAGAACTAGCTTGATTCAGTGTTTTGGGGTTTTTTTAGGAGTCAGATTGTGTTCTTAGACATTCAGGAACCATCTTGACTCCTAAGATCTTTGGTTTTGATATAAGTCCTAAGAGAAACTCTGGGTCCTGTGGATTTGTATCCATCTAAATTTTTACCTCCAGGACAGTCCAAGACATATTAAGTATACAAAAGATACCCAGTATGAACATGGAGTGGCCCAGCTTGGCAACGTGGGGGCACACCAGCAAGCTTGGAAACCCCTAAAATCACTTTTGTCTTAAGGCATTTCTTCCGGTTCATATTATCTAAGATGAACCCATTGGTTTAAATTCCAAAACACTTAATGCTCCCCAGTTGTTGGGATAAACCCCAGTTGCCTAGAATATATACCTTCCTACCAGATGGGTTTAATTTATACCTACTGAATGCTGATGGATTAATTGGCTTTTGAGGGGTCTGCCTGGGACATTATGAAATTTTAAAAATCTCTACCTCTTATTAGCTTTTCCTGTAAAATTGCAGGTGATAATTTGGTCAAGTAGCTCAATGGGTGAATGGTAATAAGTTGCTTTAAAGTGTGCTCTCCAGAATTGCATTTTGGACAACAATCTCAAGGTTTCCAAATTCCTTTGTGTTTGGTTCTCATTTTGTTTAGTTACTATGGCATGACTCATTTCTGATTACTGTGTGATTGCACTGCAAGAAAATGCACCAACTGAAAAGAGCATTTTACCAAATCCTGGGCCTTGGTAGTCATATAGTGAAACAGATAATTAAGGGACTCTGGAAACAAAAGCCAGTGCTGGACCACTTTAGTTCTCACTCCTCAGGGTATATCACTAAAAATAGTGATCATTTTCCTGGCCATCTGACCTGCTGCTGTGTGAAGAAATCTTGAAGTCATTTCTCAGCCTTATTTTTCCCTCTTCACTTGATAGGCCACAAAAAAACCCACAAAAGCAAGGACGAGCAGGCTTTTATGATAATGTCGTCATCAGCTCCCAGCTTCAAACGCTTCTGCGGCTTTTGAGTTGTCATTTATAACTTGGAACTGAATCGACCCATAATTCCCCTGATACACTTAGAGAAATTGATAACAGACTCTGCACTTCTTTTATGGCTCGGAGGAGGCAACTCCAATCACATCACTATTGGCAGGCAATATTATTTTTTGACATGGTTGTAAAAGTATAAAGGGGCTTATGGCATTTGTTTAGATGAGGAATGGGCTCTCAAGCTGTGCTGGGGTTTACAGGACCAGATTAGCGAGAAGCAAAGGGAATATGATGTTTGCAAACAGGATATGATTTTATATATAAGTTTGGGTTTCATGCTCTGTTCCCTGGGGAAAGCCGTGCAGACAGCAGAGAATTCCACTTTTATCCTACAACAGACAAGCTCCTAGTGCCAAAAGGCAGAAAAATAAACGTGGTCAATGGGCAGTGTCAGACCCTTGATTGGAGGAGGAGCTGTGGAAGAGGCAGAACAATTCCCTGGGAGGAATGAGGAATTGCAGAGCATGGGCAGAATCTGGGCCTGCCTAACTGGTCAAAGATGTGCCAAAAATGAGGCTCTGGGAGGTTTAATCAAGGCACCTTCTCCAGCACCAGCTCAGTCAGTCCGTGAACATGACACTGGCTTTTTATTACAAACTTTTACTCTGTCCATATTCTCTTTGATTACGCCTAGATCTGGCACCCTGTGAGGCTTATGGATGTCATTTTTTTGTGATTTTTTTGGGAGGGGGAAATAGGGAGAAGGATTAGGTGATTGTGTGGAGGTAATTTGAGGCTCATTTCAATTGCTCAGAGGTTTTCAGGAGACATTTTAGTTATATACTAATTATACTCCCTATAGAGGAGGCAGGTTTGGATGAAATGTGTCAAATTTTCTTGAATTTTGTCAAATTAAAAATGTAAGCTCTCCCCTCTGATATATGAAATGTACATATATAAAAATATGATATATATATACACACACATATTTTCAGAAGCAAATTCTATTCTTTCACTACACTTATAACTTCATATTATTTTCCCATTTATTATATAGCACATTGGTCCTCCACATTCATTCCCCCAATGACAATTAAAAAAAAGTTCCAGTGGCAAGCCTTTCAAAGACAGCTTTCTGTATTATATTATCATATATTATATTATCAAGGAATGATAATGTATTATAATATCAAGGAATGATTTATTTTATGACCAAATCTATGGACATATGGTTAAATTCAACATAACAGAAAGGTTTGGTTAATACATTTTTCTGCTGTTTGCAGTGGTCTTCTTTGAAACAAAAAAATCAGTATTTTAGGAGGCATAACATGTGCCATCATAAGAGGGGTGAAGGGCAGGAAAAAATAAGATAAGGCTCGTTGCCAGTGATTAGACAAGGAGCAGGAAGGCAAAGACTAATGAGACAAGACTACTTTTCCCATTGCTCCTAGCCTTTTCAGTGGGCTGATCTGGATAAACGTTATGCTGTGGGAGCACAGAGGAGGGAGCTTCCAGAACAGAAAAGAAAGAAGAGGGGTGTGGAGGTTAACTCCAGCAGTTGTAAGCTGAATATTCCAGAACAATTAGGAATGAACTTGGGTGTGTGTGTGTGTGTGTTTGTGTGTGTGTGTTCGGGGTGGGTTACAACTGTGGAGTAGCGGGGAGGCGTCCAGGCATTAACTGTTTAGGCTCTCATAACACACCGTATTTTTGACAAACGGACTAAGCAGTTGTCGATTAGTAGAAAATTTTTTTCCTCAGATAAAAACAGAACCAAAACCTAATGCTTATGCCAAAATTTGGACATTCCTGAAATTTTGATAATGATTCAGGAACCCCTTCCTCTTATCTTAAGTATATGCATCATGTGTTATTCCCACCCAGTTATCCCAAGCGAGCACAATGCCTTTTGTTACATCTGCAGAAAGAGGAGGGAATGGCATCTGTTTCTCACATGCAGTAATCAGGATAATGTTGATTTCTCTCATATTAATGGTCAGCTCAAACCTGGCTTGCAATCAGTGTTTCATTTCCTCCACTGCTGCTATCAAAGATGCATCACAATCCTCTTCCCTCCAGCACAATAAGAGGATCCACCCTAATTTGGAATCTCTCCTTCCCTCATCTCCCTTTCTAATTGTATTTGGATTTTCATTAGTTTTAAACTTGACGCAAATGATACTAGCAGGAACACCCCAGGGCACCTGGAAAAAGTAAAACAGATAAGTGGCCTTAATGAAATTGTTTTGAGAATTTTGTTTCATGCTGTGGATTCCACAAAAAGATCATGTTGCCCCAGACTTGGAAAATATAGTACAAA
Organism: Delphinapterus leucas; assembly: GCF_059928025.1. Lineage (NCBI taxonomy): Eukaryota > Metazoa > Chordata > Mammalia > Artiodactyla > Monodontidae > Delphinapterus > Delphinapterus leucas. The sequence goes on from NC_143137.1 coordinate 71,165,661, forward strand.
ATATTATGCAAGCCAGGAAATTCTTTTTAAATAACAAAGGAAGTTTCCAGTATTGCATAAATTATGCTAATTGTGTATACTCAATGGTAGTTGCAGGGAAATAGACAACATTCCCCACAGAGATAGACATACATACATTACTCTGTGTTTACTGCGAACTGTAAAATTTTATAGAATCTTTAAATGCATGATGTCCATTGCAGGGAAGAGGAAAATTAGAAATGAAAACCTTAACTTCCTCCTTAATTCACTTAACTGTAGCATGCCATCAGTGATTAAATTCTTTCGATTGCTTTGACATTATGGCTAAACACAACAGGATGCATTTTGGGGTTTTTTTATGGGTTTTTCTTAATTTTTCTTTTTTTTTTTAAATTTAATTTAATTTTTTTTTTTTTTTTTTGGCTGCGTTGGGTCTTCGTTGCTGCGCGCGGGCTTTCTCTAGTTGCGAAGAGTGGGGACTACTCTTCGTTGCGGTGCGTGGGCTTCTCATTGCGGTGGCTTCTCTTGTTGCGGAGCACGGGTTCTAGGCACGCGGGCCTCAGTAGTTGTGGCACGCGGGCTCAGTAATTGTGGCATGTGGGCTCTAGAGCGCAGGCTCAGTAGTTGTGGTGCAAGGGCTTGATTGCTCCGCGGCATGTGGGATCTTCCCGCAGTAGGGATCGAACCCGTGTCCCCTGCATTGGCAGGTGGATTCTTATCCACTGTACCACCAGGGAAGTCCCGACAACAGCATGCATTTTGAAATTTCATTTTCATTTTCTTATTTAAAGTAAAAATGAATATAAAAAACTATTCTTCTGTTGTCAAAATGAGATAGCTTAGAAATGCTATCATCAAAGCTTTACACATGTGTTTTTTACACTCGGGGCTACAACACCTGTAAAAAAGACATACGCAACTATGTCAACCAAAGTAGTGTCAGTAGTAGGGAAGAAGAAAACATATTCATTTCTGGAATTCCTTTTTCTGTCATTTTACTCTGTTCATTTTCTTTACTGACCTATGGTTCTTGATTATAAACATTCAGACAAGAAAAATTGCACCTTAGAGTTTGCAGTTGCTGAAGGTAAATGGATTTGATGAACTTCAGGCTTCTACTTAACTCAGGAAATCTATGATTCTATGAAACAAAAATTCAGAAATTAAAACATACTAGAATAAATTTGAATATACATCACTGATTGTCACTTCTGATTATCAAGAAAACATAAAACCTTAGTTCCAACAAAAATTTAGAGTTGACAAAGGAAATGAGACTACCTAGGAAAAAGGAATCTTTGGGACAGCTTCTGTGCGGTGCAGCCTGAAATGCAGATAAATCCAGGCTCACCTCAGACTTTCATTTTGATGTGAAAAAACTACACTTATTTTCCCCTTGTCACATTTCTACCGTGGATAGTTTCGGGTCCAGATATTCATCCTGTAACTAATATCTAATACCTAGTATTGATATATCGTTACTGGATTTGTCTTTGCCAAGTATTTTGGCAGAAAGTTTAATAAAGTATAACTATTATGATTCTCAAACAATACACATAGTTTTTCTTACAGAATCCAAAACTAAAATAAATTAGTTTACTGAATGCTTGAGCCATAGTAGGCAGTTCACAGCAGAGTTCCTAGGACTTAATCATTCCAAACCCCCAAGCAGAATCCATAGCTCCCAACTCCTAGGCCAGCAGCATCATTATCACTGGGTCGTGTTTTATTTTTAAATATAAAATAATAAGTAAAATAAAGGACTTGAAATACAGAGTGATGACACACCTTAGCAATGAAGCGTATACATTAATTCATTGTTTTTATTGAGGCTAATAAGACTATTGAAGGGCTAATACATTTGAGAATGATACGCATCCCAAACCATTTGGTTTATTTATGCTTTTATCATATTCTAAATAATATGATTTATATGGTCTCTAATATGTACTGTGGATACATTGTTATCCTTTATAACAATCTTTAAAGACTTCTCAAAGTGATTCTATACCATTCCGAAGTGTAATCATTCAGTCCCAGGAGACTTAGTACTAACTGTGTAACTGAGGCTTTGTAGTCTACAGAAAAGGAAACTGAGGCTCAGAGAGGAGAGTAACTTGTTCAAGTCTCATAGTTAGTAGGTGGTGAAGTTTAATAGAAGTCTCCTGATTCCCAAGCTCTTAACCAAGGTTCTGTGCACACACAACTCACCATAATTTCAACCTCACATGATTGTCAGCACTCCTTTCCCAAATGAGAATAACCCTAACCATAAGAAAAGCAAAATTGTTCCTTTTGCCAAGAACATTCTCTTTTTAATTGAAATTCCTATAAAGTATTAAATCCATGAACTCAGACATCATTAATTTGAGGTAAAAAATTATGTAGCTGTATACAGCATTTCAACTCTAACTGGACCACTGAAGAATCTCTGGCCTTGGAGGAAACCACTGTGGAGTGGGTTAGAGAGAATCTCATTTCACACACCGACTGAGTCAGAGTTAATTTTATTAAGTTGCTTTTGGTAGGGATGGGGCTCTAACATGCATTGTTTAGTGAATAAAAAGATCAGCTTATTATGAAATACCCTTTACACAGTATGTGCATCAGATTAAATAAAGAAGCAGTAGGAAAATACTAACATGATATTACTTGGCTGTAGCTCTAACTCAGTCTTGGTAGGACTGATCAGCAGGTCACTGAAATTGTGAATAGCAACAATGGGAACTCTCACGTTCCTTCACTGACCACATAACCCACAGGAATCCGTATATTATTTGTCAAATCCTTTAGTCCACCAGTATCTTAACTAAAGATCCTGAGTCTCAAGATGTAGCACTTTGCCACAACAAACATGTTACTTCAATTTTTCTTGTTATTGGCACGCAAATAGCAAAGGGGTATTTTTCTGAAGATGAAGAGTGACTAAAAATTGCACATGTAAGGTCAGTAGAGCTGCCAGAAAGCAGTCGATCATACTGGGAGGGGGTTTGTAGTAGAGCATTAACGTACATGGCCTGCCCCTTGTCTCCTCCAGCTGCTGCATTAATAGTTCACGCCTTCTTTCCATATGGAATGTTGGTCACAGTGTTCATTCATCATATCCATGGTTTTCCTTGGAATCTGAAGGTCCTCCCTGTAGTTGCTCTGTTTCTTTTTCATCTCACCATGACTAAAGAAGCTAAGGTGTGGGCATTATAACCTACAAGTGATCCCAAGGGAACGGGCTGTCATTCATGTGTTCCTCTCAGTGTTGAACAAAAGAGAGAAAGCATGTGGTTTCACCCACCCATTGTCATCATAAATCCATCCCAGCTCCATTTCAAAGGTCTCAGGGTTTCAGCAGAACATCTAACATGAAATGAATACATACATTCGAAGAGCTGGCATGTTGTATCACATGGGAGAGGGGAGAACACCCATTGTTACAGGCTGCAGAGCCAAATGAAGAAGAATCCAATAAAGAATACCATAGCTCCTCAGCCCAGAAGTAGGTCTCTCAGCATTATACTACGGAGGAGAAAAGTGATGATAACGCAGAGTGATAGTGGCCTCTCAAGAGGTGTTGCTACCTAGATGACTGCAGAACTATCCCTGAGAGGTTTTATGATTTTAGGGGATATGTCCTTCTGCCTAGCCCTGTAGTCAGAGAAACCAGCGATGCAAAGTCTCTGTTAATAATTATTTCATTCATGTGAGTCTCAGTTTCTTCATCTGTATAATAGGGATAATGAAGCCTCTCTCATTGTGTTATTGTGAAGATGAAATGTAATGATATAGGTTATCAATGACAGCTGTGTCTATAGAATGGCCACTTCCCCACTTTGACGCGTGGCCCGAATTTTTTCTCCTTTTGCAGAGAATAAATAGGCTGCTGTCTCAAGGGTGTGATTTAAAAGCTTCAGAGCTCTGAAACCCTGGGGTCTCATAGGATGCACCTACCCAACTGATGTTCTACCATTAGAATCCTGGCACTGTAAGGAGACTAATAAGGAGGGGGAGGCCATTGTTTTTAGAAGCCCCTATGATGAAGCACATGGACAAAGAACCTTGATTTAGGAATTGGAATATTTGGATTCAAATCTCCACACTGTCAAAACTTGAAAAGTGTTTCTCTGACTGTGAAGTGTAGAATCTGATTCAACAGTACTGGATGGGGCCTGAGGTTCTGCATTTTTAACAAACACCCATGTGATGTCAATGCTGCTGACCCATGGACCACAGTTTGAGTGACAAGATCCTATATGACCGTGAATGGACAAATCATTTAATTTTTCTGTGCTTTAGTTTCTTTACTTCTTTTAAGTAGAGGTGATTAATGAAATGTGCTTTATCTTTCTCCTTAAGGACAAATGTGACATGCTTGGGGATCTGGTTGACTAAGACTTAGATAAGCAGTCTGTCTCCTTTGGGCAAATAGTTACAGGCAAGGAAGTTTCTATGAGGGGCAGGGGTGAACCATGACAGCAGAGGTCCAGGGTGCTAGAGGAAACTCCAGGTGATGCTGGATGCCATGCCAGGGAAAGGAGGCACCTGATTCTGGCAAATGAAAGCTTCAGGTCTAGGTGTGACACTGACTGAGGAAAAAAGAATGGTTCTTCACTCAGCTGTATATGTCATACAAGAGCTAAATGGAAGAGGGATTTTTATGTCACATTTTATCTTTATTTAGCCACAGGAGAACACTGTCAAGAAATATATCACTATGGAATGAATTTGTTTTCATTCATTAATTTATTCCCTTTACAAAAATTTATTAATCATCTATTATGTGTCAGACCCTGAAGATACAGGCACCCGTAGCCCTGCACTCACGGCACTTAACACTAGCTTTCATGGTATATCGTTAAGAAGAGATCTACAGAACAAACAATAAAGAATCTCTCTTATTTTTTAAACAGTTTTATTGGAGTATAATTGCTTTACAATGGTGTGTTAGTTTCTGCTTTATAACACAGTGAATCAGCTATACATATACATATATCCCCATATCTCCTCCCTCTTGTGTGTCTCCCTCCCACCCTCCCTATCCCACCCCTCTAGGTAGTCACAAAGCACTGAGCTGATCTCCCTGTGCTATGTGACTGCTTCCCACTAGCTATTTTACCTTTGGTAGTGTATATATGTCCATGCCAGTCTCTCACTTTGTCCCAGCTTACCCTTCCCCCTCCCCGTGTCCTCAAGTCCATTCTCTAGTAGGTCTGTGTCTTTATTTCCGTCTTGCCCCAGGTTTTTTTTTGTAGATTCCATATATATGTGTTAGCATATGGTATTTGTTTTTCTCTTTCTGACTTACTTCACTCTGTATGACAGACGCGAGGTCCATCCACCTCACTACAAATAACTCAATTTCATTTCTTTTTATGGCTGAGTAATATTCCATTGTATATATGTGCCACATCTTTATCCATTCATCTGTCGATGGACGCTTAGGTTGCTTCCATGTCCTGGCTATTGTAAATAGAGCTGCAATGAACATTGTGGTACATGACTCTTTTTGAATTTTGGTTTTCTAAAGAATCTCTTTTAAAGTTCATATCTGTGTCAGTCCACTGGGGCTGCCATAAAAAAATACAGACTGGGTGGCTCAAGCAACAGAAATTTATTTTATCACAGTTCTGGAAACTAGAACTCTAAGTTCAAGGTGCTGGAAGGATTGGTTTCTCCTGACGCCTCTCTCCTTGGCTTGCAGGTGGCTGCCTTCTCTCTTGTGTCCTCACAGGGCCTTTTCTCCGTGTGTACACATCCCTTGTGTCACTTCCTCTTCTTATAAGGACACCAGTCCTATTGGATTAAGAACCTACACTGGTGGCCTCATTTAACATAAATTACCTTTGTAAAGGCCCTGTCTACAAATATAGTCACATTGAGCTTCAACATTTGAATTGGGGGTGGGGCAGGGGGGATACAATTCAATCCATAACAATATCCATGTCTAGGGTTGACTTTGATTGAAATCCCAGCTCTGTGCCTTATCAACTATGTAACTTTAGTCAAGTTACTTAACCTCCTAAACTCAGTTTCCTTTTTTGTAAAAGTGACTGTAATACATTTTTTAAGCTATCATGGGGAATAAATTGAGTTATGTTTGTAAAATGTTTAACACAGGGTCCAACACTTACTAGGTATCCTTACTGCCCCATATCTCTTTCTTTAGATGCTGACCAAAGATATTTCCTTTTTCCTTTCTTTGGGTAATAAATTTGATTTTACTACCTCTTGCACTGAATCTACTAATAAATTCGGTTTTTCTCTCTCGAATCTTTCCTACTCCCACCCCCACAATCAGTATTCCCAGAAAGAAAATATCTACTGGAATCTTCAGTTCTAGCTGTAAGAGTGGAGGCTTGATGATAGAAAAATATTGAACTTTTCAAATATCTCTTAAGTGGATAAAAGGTAGTTATTCTATTCCCAAAACGGACAAATAAGAAATTTGGCTTGCAGATTCCATTATATGTAATGTAGAATTTAAAACTGACTAAGCTGTGTAGATATATTAAAGCTAAAATGTCTTAGAAATCAAACCACACTAAAACAATTTCAGTGATTTTAAAATATTTGATAATTTCTAAGTTACAAAGATGTTGTGTGCAGAAATGTCTGGTCCACAGTAGATGATTCATTTAAAAATTATACTTTACCTGATGCAATGCAAAAGTTGAAAAGATATTGAATTTCTTTTACAGTTAAACTTTTATACAACATACCTAAAATGGTACAGAATAAGTACGATGATGAAAAACCTCAGTTTCTTTGTTGAGTCTGGTGTCTGTCAGGAGGTTTCTAGGGGCATCTGATCATTATTTAAAGTTTAAACTCAATTATTCAGAAATGCCCTGTGGCCCTAGAAGCAGCATAGCATAGCAGCAAGAGCTTACTAAACCGCTTAGTAGTAGCCAAGGAGTTTTGATTCCCAACTTTCAAGGGGAAATATTCAAGGAATCCAAGGAGCAGTCGTGTACCACATTAACCATGCACAGTGCATATGAAACTTGTTCTGTTAATGGGCACAATAGTATTACATTTAACTCTGGGAATATTTCCGAAAGGAATCAACAAGCTGCATTTAGATTATATAAAGGAGACTGTGCCTAAATTCCTTTTCTTCTAAGTCATTCTCTTTCCCTTTTAAATACTTTCAGTACAGGTAGCTTAATTTCTATCACGTGCAGCTTTTCAGAGCCTGAGCTTTGTTTCGGGTGCCAATGATTGAGCTATGCTGGATGTGCTTGGAAAAGGCCCACATTCATTCAGGAAACTCTAGTTGAACTAGATCCATATGTAGCTAAAAGAAAATGTAGCTTCGTGATTGGAGGTAGTTTCTGACTTCCAGCATTATCACATATGATTTTTGTTTTTGGTGTACTGCAGAATAGAAAGTAATTTTGGAACAAACCTCTGGAATTTTTTTTTTCTTAGTTATTAGCATTTACTCAGAGCTTACTGTACTGTACTTTCACCATTGTGTCGTACTGTGGTAAGCACTTTACATGCATTGACTAATTTAATGCTAATAAAGGTGGAAAGCGGTATTATCTCCATTTTTCTTAAGGCTTGGAATGGTTAATGAACTTGTCCAAGTTTGAACAGCTTTTAAGTGGAAATGGTAGTTTTCAAGGTCTCTAACTCTTAGGTCAACAAAAATAAATAAGGCGGTGTTGTACTAAACATTGATAGTGGCCTAAGCAAAAGCTACCACCCCAAAGAATGGGATAAGGTAGAGGAGACATTGTCTGAAGATTGCTTCCTTGGAAACTGTTAAAAAGCTTATTAGAGGACTGTTGCCCTCTCAGGCCCTTCTGGCTCCACAGGTTCTGTGGTTTTGTTTCTGTGGCACCTGCCTTAGTTTCTGTTAAGCCAGCATGCTGTGGGCATGGACTAATGATCGTGGTGCGGAAAAAAGAAAGAAATATTATCTCTGGCCTGCCAGGTTTTAATGCCACAGCTAACCGCGTCTTCTTAGCGTGGGTCCCTACAGTGCCCCCCCAAGTAGGGAGCCCCGGGAAGTCAGTCCCTGGGACAGTCTGGGAACAAACTGGAAACAGACCGTCCATCCTCTCCCATCTCCACTCTCCTTGTGCTCAGCGTGAATTAGAAGGGTCGGTACCACGTCCCAGTTTCAGATGCTGTTTTCCAGTTGGTCGGCCATGTGATCTGGTGCAGATTTCCTTTAAAAATGAGCAATATCATAATGACATTGAGGGCAGAAGTACACAACAGGTAAGATGGTTCAGTAAGCTATAATTATACGTGCATTGTGGGGGAGACCCTCAAGATGGCAGAGGAGTAAGACGTGGAGATCACCTTCCTCCCCACAAATACATTAAAAATACATCTACATGTGGAGCAATTCCTACGGAACACCTACTGAACGCTGGCAGAAGACTTCAGACTTCCCAAAAGATATATAGATATTTTTACTTTTTCTCTTTTAGTGAGTGTGTATGTGTATGCTTCTTTCTGTGATTGTGTCTGTATAGCTTTGCTTTTACCATCGGTCCTAGGGTTCTGTCTGTCCGTTTTTGGTTTTTTTTTTTCTGTTTTTGGTTTTTAGTATAGTTTTAGCACTTGCTATCATTGATGGATTTCTTTTTTGATTTCGTTGCTCTCTTCTTTCTTTTATTTTGTCTTTATTACTTTTTAATTTTTTAAATTTTTAATAATTTCTATTTTTATTTTACAAATTTATTTTATTTTTATTTTTTTCGTTCTTTTCTCCCCCTTTTCTTCTGAGCCGTGTGGCTGACAGCATCTTGGTGCACTGGCCACATGTCAGCCCTGAGCCTCAGAGGTGGGAGAGCCGATTTCAGGACATTGGTCCACCACAGGCCTCCCGGCTCAACCTAATATCAAACGGCAAAAGCTCTCCCAGAGATCTCCATCTCAACGCTAAGACCCAGCTCCACTGAACGACCAGCAAGCTACAGTATTGGACACCCTATGTCAAACGACTAGCAAGACAGAAACACAACCCCATCCATTAGCAGACAGGCTGCCTAAAATCATAATAAGGTCACAGACACCCCAGAACACACCACCGGATGCAGTCCTGCCCATCAGAGACAAGATCCAACCTCATCCACCAGAACACAGGCACCAGTCCCCTCCACCAGGAAGACTACACAACCCACTGAACCAACCTTAGCCACTGCGGGCAGACACCAGAAACAATGAAAACTACGAACCAGCAACCTGTGAAAAGGAGACCCCAAACACAGTAAGTTAAAGCAAAATGAGAAGACAGAGAAACACACAGCAGATAAAGGAGCAAGGTAAAAACCCACCAGATCAAACAAATGAAGAGGAAATAGGCAGTCTACCTGAAAAAGAATTCATAATAATGATAGTAAAGATATCCAAAATCTTGGAAACAGAATGGAGAAAATACAAGAAACGTTTAACAAGGACCTAGAAGAACTAAAGAGCAAACAATAATGAACAGCACAATAAATGAAATTAAAAATTCTCTAGAAGGAATCAATACCAGAATAACTGAGGCAGAAGAACGGATAAGTGACCTGGAAGATAAAATGGTGGAAATAACTACTGCAGAGCAGAATAAAGGAAAAAGAATGAAAAGAATTGAGGACAGTCTCAGAGACCTTGGGACAACATTAAACACACCAATATTCAAATCATAGGGGTTCCAGAAGAAGAAGAGAAAAAGAAAGGGACTGAGAAAATATTTGAAGAGATTATAGTTGAAAACTTCCCTAATATGGGAAAGGAAATAGTCAATCAAACGAGGAAGCGCAGAGAGTCCCATACAGGAAAAATCCAAGGAGAAACATGTCAAGACACATATTAATCAAACTATCAAAAGTTAAATACAAAGAAAAAATATTAAAAGCAGCGAGGGAAAAGCAACACATAACATACAAGGGAATCCCCATAAGGTTAACAGCTGATCTTTCAGCAGAAACTCTGCAAGCCAGAAGGGAGTGGCAGGACATATTTAAAGTGATGAAACAGAAAAAGCTACAACCAAGATTACCCAGCAAGGATCTCATTCAGATTTGATGGAGAAATTAAAACTTGTACAGAAAACCAAAAGCTAAGAGAATTCAGCACCACCAAACCAGCTTTACAACAAATGCTAAAGGAAGTTCTCTAGGCCGAAAACACAAGAGAAGGAAAAGGCCTACAATAAAACCAAAACAATTAAGAAAATGGTAATAGGAACATACATATCAATAACTACCTTAAATGTAAATGGATTAAATGCTCCCACCAAAAGACACAGACTGGCTGAATGGATACAAGAACAAGACCCGCATATATGCTGTCTACAAGAGACCCATTTCAGACGTAGGGACACATAAAGACAGAAAGTGAGGGGATGGAAAAAGATATTCCATGCAAATGGAAATCACAAGAAAGCTGGAGTAGCAATTCTCATCAGACAAAATAGACTTTAAAATAAAGACTATTACAAGAAACAAGGACACTACATAATGATCAACGGATTGATCCAAGAAGAAGATACAGCAATTGTAAATATTTATGCACACAACATAGGAGCACTTCAGTACATAAGGCAAATGCTAACAGCCATAAAAGGAGAAATCGAGAGTAACACAATCATAGTAGGGGACTTTAACACACCACTTTCACCAATGGACAGATCATCCAAAATGAAAATAAATAAGGAAACACAGCTTTAAATGATACATTAAACAAGATGGACTTAATTGATATTTATAGGACATTCCATCCAAAAACAACAGAATACACTTTCTTCTCAAGTGCTCATGGAACATTCTCCAGGATAGATCATATCTTGGGGCACAAATCAAGCCTCAGTAAATTTAAGAAGATTGAAATTGTATCAAGTATCTTTTCTGACCACAACGCTATGAGATTAGATATCAGTTACAGGAAAAAATCTGTAAAAAATACAAACACGTGGAGGCTAAACTGTACACTACTAAATAACCAAGAGATCACTGAAGAAATCAAAGAGGAAATCAAAAAAATACCTAGAAACAAATGACAATGAACACACAGTGACCCAAAACCTACGGGATGCAGCAAAAGCAGTTCTAAGAGTGAAGTGTATAGCAATACAATCGTACCTCAAGAAACAAGAAACATCTCAAATAAACAACCTAACCTTACAGTTAAGCAATAAGAGAAAGAAGAAGCAAAAAACCCCAAAGTTAGCAGAAGGAAAGAAATCATAAAGATCAGATCAGAAATAAATGAAAAAGAAATGAAGGAAATGATAGCAAAGATCAATCAAACTAAAAGCTGGTTCTTTGAGAAGATAAACAAAATAGATAAACCATTAGACAGACTCATCAAGAAAAAAAAGGGAGAAGACTCAAATCAATAGAATTAGAAATGAAAAAGGAGAAGTAACAACTGACACTGCAGAAATACAAAACATCATGAGAGATTACTGCAAGCAACTCTATGCCAATAAAATGGACAACCTGGAAGAAATGGACAAATTCTTAGAAATGCACAACATGCCAAGACTGAATCAGGAAGACATAGAAAATATGAACAGACAAATCACGAGCACTGAAATTGAGACTGTGATGAAAAATCTTCCAACAAACAAAAGCCCAGGACCAGATGCCTTCACAGGCGAATTCTATCAAACATTTAGAGAAGAGGTAACACTTATCCTTCTCAAACTCTTCCAAAATATAGCAGAGGGAGGAACACTCCCAAACTCATTCTACGAGGCCACCATCACCCTGAGCCCAAAACCAGACAAAGATGTTATAAAGAAAGAAAACTACAGGCCACTATCACTGATGAACATAGATGCAAAAGTCCTCAAGGAAATACTAGCAAGGAGAATCCAACAGCACATTAAAAGGATCATACACCATGATCAAGTGGGGTTTCTCCCAGGAATGCAAGGATTCTTCAGTATACACAAATCAATCAATTTGATAAACCATGTTAACAAATTGAAGGGGAAAAACTATATGATTATCTCAATAGATACAGAAAAAGCTTTTGGCAGAATTCATCACCCATTTATGATAAAAACCCTCTAGAAAACAGACGCAGAGGGAACTTACCTCAACGTAATAAAGGCCATATATGACAAGCCAACATCGTTCTCAATGGTGAAAAACTGAAGCCATTTCGTCTAAGATCAGGAACAAGACAAGGATGTCCACTCTCACCACTATTATTCAACATAGTTATGGAAGTGTTAACCACAGTAATCAGAGAAGAAAAAGAAAAAAAGGAGTCTAAATCAGAAAAGAAGAAGTATAGTTGTCACTGTTTGCAGATGACATGATATTATACATAGGGAATCCTAAAGATGCTACTGGAAAACTACTAGAGCTAATCAATGAATTTGGTAAAGTATCAGGATGCAAAATTAATGCACAGAAATCTCTTGCATTCCTATACACTGATGATGAAAAATCTGAAAGAGAAATTAATGAAACACTCCCATTTACCATTGCAACAAAAAGAATAAAATATCTAGGAATAAACCTACCTAAGAAGACAACAGACCTGTATGAAGAAAACTATAAGACACTGATGAAGGAAATTAAGGTTGATACAAACAGCTGGAGAGATATACCATGTTCTTGGATTGGAAGAATCAACATTGTGAAAATGACTCTACTACCCAAAGCAATCTACAGATTCAGTGCATTCCCTGTCAAACTACCAATGGTCTTTTTCACAGAACTAGAACAAAAAGTTTCACAATTTGTATGGAAACACAACAGACCCCTAATAGCCAAAACAATCTTGAGAAAGGAAAATGGAGCTGGAGGAACCAGGCTCCCGGAATTACTATACTACACTACACAGCTACAGTAATCAAGACAGTATGGTACTGGCACAAAAACAGAAATATAGATCAATGGAACAGGATAGAAAGCCCAATGATCAACTCACGTACCTATGGTCACCTTATCTTTGATAAAGGAGGCAAGAATATACAATGGAGAAAAGACAGCCTCTTCAATAAGTGGTGCTGGGAAAACTGGACAACTACATGTAAAAGAATGAAATTAGAACACTCCCTAACACCATGCACAATAATAAACTCAAAATGGATTAAAGACCTAAATGTAAAACCAGGCACAATAAAACTCTTAGAGGAAAACATAAGCAGGACACTCAGCAAGAAGATCCTTTTTGACCCACCTCCCAGAGAAATGGAAATAAAACCAAAAATAAACAAATGGGAACTAATGAAACTTCAAAGCTTTTGACAGCAAAGGAAACCATAAACAAGACCAAAAGACAACCCTCAGAATGGGAGAAAATATTTGCAAATGAAGCAACTGACAAGGGATTAATCTCCAAAATTTATAAGCAGCTCATGCAGCTCAATACCAAAAAACCCAAACAACCCAATCCAAAAATGGGCAGAAGACCTAAACAGACATTTCTCCAAAGAAGATATACAGACTGCCAACAAACACATGAAAGACTGCTCAACGTCACTAATCATTAGAGAAATGGAAATCAAAACTACAATGAGGTATCACCTCACAGCAGTCGGAATGGCCAGCATCGGAAATCTACAAACGATAAATGCTGGAGAGGGTGTGGAGAAAAGGGAACCCTCTTGCATTGTTGGTGGGAATGTAAATTGATACAGCCACTATGGAGGACAATATGGAGGTTCCTTAAAAAACTACAAATAGAACTACCATATGACCCAGCAATCCCACTACTGGGCATATACCCTGAGAAAACCATAATTGAAAACACACATGCACCATAGTGTTCATTGCAGCTCTATTTGCAATAACCAGGACATGGAAGCAACCTAAGTGTCCATCAGCGGATGAATGGATAAAGAAGATGTGGCACATATATACAATGGAATATTACTCAGCCATAAAAAGAAACGAAATTGAGTTATTTGTAGTGAGGTGGATGGACCTAGAGACTGTCATACAAAGTGAAGTAAGTCAGAAAGAGAAAAACAAATATCGTATGCTAACACATATATATGGAATCTAAAAAAAAAAAAAGGGTTATGAAGATCCTAGGGGCAGGACAGAAATAAAGACGCAGATGTAGAGAATGGACTTGAGGACACGGAGAGGGGGAAGGATAAGCTGTGCCGAAGTGAGAGAGTGGCATGGACGTATATACACTCCCAAATATAAAATAGATAGCTAGTGGAATGCAGCTGCATAGCACAAGGAGATCAGCTCGGTGCTTTGTGACCACCTAGAGGGGTGGGATAGGGAGGGTGGGAGGGAGACTCAAGAGGGAGGAGATATGGGGATATATGTATATGTATAGCTGATTCACTTTGTCATAAAGCAGAAAGTAACACACCATTGTAAAGCAATTATACTTCAATAAAGATGTTAGGGGAAAAATTATTATAAAAAAAATATTATAAATTCTGACAATTTCTCCAAATCCTTGGGTTATGGAAACCTCTAGGTACAAACTACTAGTGTAATGCTGAGACAGTTACTGGTAATCATTCTCTCTTGGGACAACTTACCTTGATAGGGCTAATTTATTAATAAAACTTCTAACACATTCCTAATTTTACCTCTGGCTTCAGCTTTTCTTTCTTCCTCTCTTTCCCAAATAGAGCTCTTTCTTTGTACAATTTGGCAGGAAATTCCTTTCTCTATGAAATCAATACTTCTCAAATTATATGGTGAAGAAAGATTTTTGTTTGCTTATGCTTTATTTTCTACCTGTCATAGAGTAATGTTTTTGTAAAATGCATTAGAATGGAATTACTAAAATTGAGATACAGAAATATGCAAAATAAAAAATTCAGTTTTTTTTTATTAGATTCAACAGGTATAAAATTATTCTAAATGGATTGCTACAAAAGTTTCTAGACGCTTGTGTTTATCTTGCAGACTGGGAATAGTCTGTGGCCCACTGTGGTTCCCCGGGCCATACTTTGAGTAGCAGTATTCTAGACCAGTCGTTCTTGATATGGTTGAATTTAAATCTGCCATCTTGTTAGTTGTTTTATATTTGTTCCATCTTGGTTTTTGTTTTTTTGGGTTTTTTGTTATGGTTTGTTTTTTCCTTTTTCTCTCTTTTCCTGCCTTCCTTGGAATTGAATATTTTTTAATTGTTTCATTTTATTTCCACTATTGGCTTAGTAGTTATACCTCTTTATTTTTTTAGTAGC
The DNA here is from genome assembly GCF_059928025.1 of Delphinapterus leucas. Taxonomy (NCBI): domain Eukaryota; kingdom Metazoa; phylum Chordata; class Mammalia; order Artiodactyla; family Monodontidae; genus Delphinapterus; species Delphinapterus leucas. Next base: position 71,180,761 of record NC_143137.1, read on the forward strand.
ATTTACACTTATTAACACTTATCACAGTGTGCTTTCAATTAATATCACATTACTTCATGTATTATGTAAGAACCTTACAGCAGTTTATTTGCAACCCTCTCCTCTTATTCAGTGTGTCTTTGTTGTCATACATTTGACTTTTACATGTGCCATGAACTCCACAAGAAATTTTTATTATTTTTGCTTGGGATAGTCGATTATCTTTTTCAAGGGAAAGAAAATAAAAGAAAAGTCTCTTATATGTGCCTTCATTATTATCACTTTCAGCACTCCTTATTTCTTTGTTATAATGTGTTATTCTAAGTTTCCATCTGGTGTTATACTGTTTTTCCTAAATGATTTCCTTTACCATTTTTTGTAACTGAGGTCTGATGGCAGTACAGCACCTCAGCTGTTATTTTTATGAAAAAGCTTTATTTTACCTTTTAAAGATATTTTTAAAAGATATTTTTGCTAGTATATAATTCTGGGTTGACATTTTTTTTGCTTGAAATCTTTGATGTCATTCCATTGTCTTCTATCTTAAATACTTTCTGCTAAGAAATCTGTTATAATTCCTATCTTTGTTGAATTTTATATAATGTGTTTATTTTCTCTGGCTGCCTTTAAGATTTTTTTGCTGAGTTTTTAACAGTTTGTGATGTGTCTAAGTATGTTTTTTTTTGTTTGTGTAATTGATTTTCTGGAGTTTTTTTTTCTAGTTATGCTTTGAATTTTTTGGATCTGTGGTTTCATTATTGTTGAGAAATTCTCAGTCACTATCCCTTCAGTATTTCTTCTGTCTCGTTTTCTCTCTCTTTTCTCCTTCCAAGAATCCAGTTATACCTGAGTTAGACATTTGAGGTTAATTGATTGTCTTGTGACCTCAGCTCCCAAATACCTCCCAAATTAATATTTATCAGCATTTTTCTTTTTACTGATTTTAGGTTGGGTGTATCATTTTTTGTAGCTTTCTTTATTCTAAACAATAGATTAAATGTAAACCAGTTGTTCTTAACTTGTGTTCATAAAGTGCTGAAGGGCCATGAGTTATTTATTACAAGAAGCCTGTGAATTCATATACACACCCATCATTGTCCATGGACTGAATAAATATTATGTGTCAAAAATATGGGGCTACATTTACAAATGCATGTAGGTATTGCTGCAATTAATATGCTTGAAATTAATTTAAAATCATTGCTGAATTATGGATAACTTTCACCATGAAACATTGCTCAAATAACAAAATTTAATAGTGCAATTAAACTCTTCTGTAGTGCTGTGACTATTTTGAACATTTACTTCAGGTGTTAACCTGAGCATCCTTACTCTAGTCTTTTTCTCAGGCAGAGGTGAGAGTCCTTTATAAACACACCAGGTGTAGTATACTCTCCAGCTGCCCCACCCTAAGAAATCTCCTTGAGTTAGGCCGTGATCTTTGTGCACAAGAAGTAACCCAGCTAGTTCCTTAGAGATACATTTTTGCCTTTTCTGCCTTAGAAGTTTCAAACTGTGTAAAACATAAGTCACCCTGGACAGCAGGAGTTATGCACTGGCAGCCCAGTAGCCAAATTCAGCACACTAATAGGTTTCTTTTGGCCTGGCTGTGAATTTTTTAAAGTGAATTCTTGTCAATATTTAAGATGGAAAAATTGTACCTGACCCTCCCACCCTTTCCCCATTTACCTTATATTATGTTATGTCTACATTACCAGCCTGGCCCTGGGAGTCATTAGAATATATAGCTACTGCTTTAGTCCTACTCTGCATCATTTCTATATGCAAGTTTCTCCAGGCTCATTTTTGGTACTTTGTCCCTATTTATGGGCTCGACTTATCTATATATTGGTCATCAATCCCTTTAACACCAAGAAAATTCTTTATACCCTAGTTAATATTTAAATTATACATGCTGCAGATCTGAGGAAGTATTTTAGGGAAAAAAATTGCTGCTGTTATTGCTATTTTTAAAATCATAAATTACATGACAGTGTATACTATCCAGTGACAGATCTATCTATGGATAATTCACTTACTTGGGACTCTGATTATTTGGTGAACCATGCGTCACTTTTTATGTCTTTTTTTTTTTTTTTCCCCCGGTACGCGGGCCTCTCACTGTTGTGGCCTCTCCCGTTGCGGAGCGCAGGCTCAGTGGCCATGGCTCACGGGCCCAGCCGCTCCGCGGCATGCGGGATCTTCCCGGACCGGGGCAAGAACCCGTGTCCCCTGCATCGGCAGGCGGACTCTCAACCACTGCGCCACCAGGGAAGCCCTTTATGTCCATTTTTATATGGCCATTCTCAGAGCAAACAATAAAAAAGAAAAAAGAAAAGGAAAAAACTGAAAGCCATTAGGTGCTTATCCAAAAGGTTTTCAGAAGTACAGAGACTTCTGAATAAGGCAGGGCACTCAGGAAACATCTTCATTTCTTGGAAAATCCTGACTGTGGATTTTTGGTCATTTTAATTCATGTTTCTAATTAATAGTGACATAAAGAAACTGTGAAAACAGTGGTTTTTGAAATGTTATACCTAGTTCTCAGATGCTCAGAATCTATTCCAAAGGAAGTGAACATTTGGAAGGGTGGATATACTCGGAAACAGCACTTCCGTATGTGTACTCAACAAAATGAATCATGGTCTCTCAAAGGCCTCAGGCTATCTGTGTACTTCCATCCTGCCATATGTGCAGGGACAAACCCAGCATCCTTATGAACAACCATTCATCAAGGATCTGGCTTTTAACAAGTAGAAATTGTCCCTTTCTTTCCCTTCCTTCCTTCCTTCCTTCCTTCCTTCCTTCCTTCCTTCCTTCCTTCCTTCCTTCCTTCCTTCCCTCCCTCCCTCCCTCCCTCCCTCCCTCCCTCCCTCCCTCCCTCCTTCCCTCCCTCCTTCCCTCCCTCCCTCCCTCATTCCCTCCCTCATTCCTTCCTTCCTCTCTCCCTTCCTTTCTTATTTTTGGTATAGATGCCAATAATCACATGATTTCCCTTGATGTTTTATTTTGCCACTGATATTGTATAATTATTTACTTTTTGAAATCTTTAAAGAAATTGCAGTCGCTTTCTTTGATATATTAAGGAAAGATAAATTGAAATTGGAGCAAAAGAATGGGAAGAACTGTGAAAAGTTTTTACTGGCTCTGTCACTAACATTTGTGAAACTTAAGAAACTGAAAAGAGCAGAACAATCCTTAAAAATAAGTTTATATTAGTGTTGATTCTATTCAGTGGACAGAATTATTTGGGTAAATTCAGGAAAAGGATAACATGGATAAAAATTATTCTTGGTTGTATTCCAAATAAAAAAGCAAGAGACAAAGCACAACTTTAGAAAGTAACAGTGAGAATATGAAGTGTTTACCTCCCTGTTCCCTCTCTCTCCTATCCTTCTTTGTTGTCTCTGGGCTTTGTCTCTGCTTTCTCATTTTGCTTGTCCTTCTTTCTTCCTTCCCTTCCTCCCTCCCTCCCTCCTTCCTTCCTCCCTTCCTTTCTTTTCCTTTTATTCCTGCCATATTTCATAAAATATCTGAAGTAGCTTTTAAAGCAAACATGAGCTCTGTGTGTGTGTGTGTGTGTGTATGTGTTTTAAAGTAGGTGTGGTAATCATTCAAAGGTGAAAATACCATGAACCAGGAATGAGGTTAGCATATAAAGTGTGCACTGTGGTATCTACTGCTTTTACTAGAGAAGGACCACAGATTTGGCTTTGAGATTTCTAGAAGCCAGTATGAAGAAAACAGCACTGTTGTTTATAAGGTTCTCAATGTTTCTAGGGCAGGATTTCCCAACTTTGGCATTATTGACATTTTGGCCAGATAATTCTTTGTTGTACTGTCCTGTTGCACTGTAAGATGTTTAGCAGAATCCCTGATTTCTACCCAATAGACGCCAGAAGCACACCTGCCCCCTCATTTTTGACAACCAAAAATGTCTCCAGAAACCACCAAATGGCCCATGGGGGGCAAAACCATCCCCATTGGGACACTGCTTCAGAAAAATGGCAAGCAAATCACAACACTCAGGAAAAGCCCAGCTATTCCAGATACAACTTGGGGTATTTAAATTTCTTGAATATTTTAGCAACTTTACATGACAGAAGTTCAATACCTTTAAAGATAAAACATTCATGTAGGTCTTAGCTGATTCATTTCATCACGAAAATCTTTTAATTCTACAAATATATTTGTTTTTTTAACTTACTTAGTTTTTAGATTTTGATTTGACTAGCATAAAAATCAATATGAGTTAAGAGCTTATCCTCTTTTTTTCTGGCTTCTCATTTCTGCTCCACTAATTACTAGCTGAATAACCTCTCTGAATTTCATATACAAAACTGCTTAATAATAGCATCTATGTCAGTAGTTGTTGTGAGGATTGTATGAGTTAATACAGGCAAAGAGCTTTGCACAGTGGCTAGATCGTAATAAGTACTCTATGAGATGGCAACTCTTACTATTGTGGTCATTATTATTTATAAATAATAAAGACCAGAACTTTATAGAGTAAGGGAATAAATAAGAATAATAAAACTGAAAACGAGAAATGTCCATATTAGTTTTCTATTGCTTTCTCTGTATATTTCCTGAATTGCGTTCTGCTTTGACTTCAAGTGAATGAGATCACATTTCTACCATTCCTATTCTGTAAGTCATGTTTGAGTCAGCAGTCCTTCTTATCACCCCTCATCCTTCTTCACTACTACTGAGAGAGGTTACAACATGATGTTCTTCTTTCAGATGTGTAGAGTGTTATCTAGTGGCTACATCTTTATAAAGAGGTGTGTAACTAGTGCATTATTGGCCCTTACTTTCCCTCCTACTACACTTCCTACGTGTCTCCTTAGAGAGAGCACCTTCCTAATTATTTTAGGAGCTTCAGAAATGGCTAATATGAATAATCACTGTCTACTTCTGAATTGCTGATTTCCACCCCCCCATATCCTGTTCTTTTCTTTTCTTTCTTTTTTTTTTTTTTAATCAGTGAGGTCTGTTGGCCTCTGCTGATTATTCCGAGGTTTTCACATTGCTAGTTGCTCTGGATTTTGTGAGGTCCATAATGAAGTGGAGAATGTGTATATTACCCTCTTTTAACATTATAATTTTCCAAGTTGATACGAAAGTGTTTTACTTCAATCTCATTTTTTTTTTTTTTTTTTTTTTTTTTTTGCGGTACGCGGGCCTGTCACTGCTGTGGCCTCTCCCGTTGTGGAGCACAGGCTCCGGACGTGCAGGCCCAGTGGCCATGGCTCACGGGCCCAGCCGCTCCGTGGCATGTGGGATCTTCCTGGACCGCGGCACGAACCCACGTCCCATGCATCGGCAGGCAGACTCCCAACCACTGCGCCACCAGGGAAGCCCCAATCTCATTTTCTTTTAACAGAATTTAAAATGTATTGCCTATTTCAGTTTTTCCTTACAGCTTTCTCTACCACTTTACCCTTTTCTATCCTGCTAAATAGACGTGAGTGGCTGGGAGTAAGAGGCAGGAGGATCTCAGTGCCGGATTCTGTACTGTCTGCAGAATTGTGTCTCTTCCTCTTTTAACTAATCTTCCTTATGGGCCAAGCTTGTATGATTCTCTACCCTAAAGCATATTACCACCTTATCTCACCACATTTGCTCAGTTTCTCACACAGAAAGACTTTTTGTGGGAAACCTTCAGAAACTAATGTTTCTGAACCTCAGTTTTGGACACATGTTAGGTCCAGACCCTCCTACATATTTATAAAGTGATTTGAACTGTTGGGGAACTGTTTCTAGATTGAAAGATTTTAACTCTGGCAGTAAAATAAGACCTCTGTGGACAGTTACTCAGCAGACTGCTAAAGCTGCCTTCATGTTTTGTACACTAGTTACATTGTCAGAAATAGTGAAAGTTGAAAGCATATTGTTTTTTAGAATAGTACATAAGGAAAAGCTTGGTGCACATTCCAGGTGAATTCTGAGGGGGGCAGTAAGTTGCATATTGCTACGTTAATTCTAAAATACTATTATATACCACCAACCATGTATGCAGCATATCCTTGGAGAATTCTGTCCAGGATCCTGGCTAGACTCTTTTCCCTGTCATCCAACAGAGTACATTCCTGACCTTGAAAATGGGACACAGAATGATCCGTGCTTACTCATATATGTGATAAATTGGCTCTTTCTTTTTTCTCCTAATTATGCTGATCTTCTCCACTATTAATAATATATCAGTCTCTTTAAGTTTGAATAGCCTCCTTTTAGTTTTAAAATTCTGTCTCTTCATGATCAACTTATTATTAGACACAGTCTCTTTAGGTAATTGCTCTGTCAGCTTCCTCTCTCGAGATGGCGTTTGGGTGTCTGAGGGAAAGAGAGAGACCTGATGGGGTCCTTGGATAGTCACTGTCCTCTGAATATTCAGGTTTCCATGGCAACCTCATTAATCTACCTGATTGGTGCTGATTTCTCAGCATTTAAAGCTGAGGTCAGCAGCTGAATTTCTCCTGGTTTCTGATTTCACTGCGAAATGGAGCTTGGTGCGGTTTGCAGGCTCCAACAGCCTCACCTCGGCTCTCCCTGCGCTGCGATCTTCCTGAGCTTCTGCTGTGGACTTTATTTGACTCCAACCATAGTTACTCCATTTCAGGGGCTCTCCCATAGCATACACTTGGAAGACTGTGGGAACTTGAGGCTTCCATTGCTACCACACAGGACCCAAGAGCATCTTAGGAATGCTTCAGTCGGAACTTCCATTTGCTTTTCACACTACTCCGTAGCCTTTTTAATGTGGTGCCCACACTTTGGTATAGACACGGACTGCAAAAGTCCTAAGTGTAAATGACACCAAAGATTTGCTTATTATCTTGTCAATTTACCTAACACATTTTCCTCTCTCTGAGATGTGCTCACTTATCATTCTTTACCTCCCCTGCTTCTGTCACAACTCTTCAGTTTGCCTTTCTCCAATATCTCATCGCCATAAAGGATGGCTTCCAGCTTTTTCTTCCTGTCATCATATCCTATCTATAGCCTAGGTCAGCAAGCCCTCTGCCTGGGTGTCATAGGTAGAAAGAGCCTCTTCTCTGAACTATCATTCAGAGAAGCAGTGATAGCATTGTCTTGATGCTATCACTAACATAGGATTATAATCCGAGAGCACCAAGCTTAGTTTTTAATATGTGAAGGAGTTTGGGAAAAAAATCTTCTTTTACCACAAAATCTGGATTTTTATGTGTATTTATGAAAAATCTTTGTTTTGAATGTCAATTTCTTTATATTTCTTTTATATCAATCCGAATCTCCCTTTGATCTCATGTACCACTGCCCCATAATAATGCACATGTAATAAGTATAGAAGAGCTACTAAGAATGTGCTGTATAAAAAAAAATTAAATTAAAAAAATAATGCACATGTATGGTGTGTGTATGTGAATTTGTACATGCACACACACATACATGTCAGGCAGAAGAATGAATTGGTGGGCAGACCAAGGGGAAGTAAATGTGGTGCATGGAAAAAACAAAGATAAAACACATTGATTTTTTTCAGATTATAATAGTTCTGGTTTTAAAAATTTGCCTTGCCTCACTTAAGAACTTTAGCAAGATCTTAGTAACCAGCTAGTGTGGTCAGAAGGATTGCTTTCTGCTCCACTGCCATTTCTTTCCCCTTTCCTGGCCTAATCTATTATAATTTACATTATTTTATGTGTCCAGAGCCAACTCTATGCCACTTTTCTAATAGCTCTACCTTCAACTTCCAAATTCTAGGGCACCTGTCTTCTTACAGTTCTAAGCCCTTCTGGTCTCTACTTCCACAATTATTGTATTACCAGCTCAGCTCCTTAATCCTGTTTATGTATATCCACCTGAGGTGAGTTTTTCTTGTTCTTTTCCTTTCCTGTCCAGCCACTCAATATCCCATTCCATGCCAGGAACCACCATCATTTGATGGAGTCAACCATCCTTTCTTACCTAGAGTTTTTTCCTACTGTCATGAAGTCTTGTACAGTTGAAATCAGCTCTCGTATGAAGGAGATCTTCTTGACACTATCACAAATATAGGGAAAGGTTTTTGGCAATCTCTCCAACGAATAAGAGGGACATAGGGGGAGAAGAAATAACTTTTTGCCTTTAAGAATGACAGGAAGTGTATTTGGACATCTCTTCTAATGGCAGGGATTATGTAGGGAGAGTTCATGAGTCATGCATCCTTTTTTACCCTTAAAACTCTTATTAAACTATAATACGCCAAATACATGTGGATAGGTTTTGATAGCTAATTTTGGCAGCTGATGTCCCTGAAACATGACTTGGAACACAATGTCTTAGGGAAATATGCTTATAAATTGACTTATAAACAAGCTTTGGGGGTGTAACCTTGCTATAGGCTGAATTGTGTTCCCCCAAAATGAATATGTTGAAGCCGTAACCCTTAAGTGATTGAATTTGATAGGGCTTTTAGGAGGCTGTTAAGGTTAAATGAGGTCGTAAGGGTGGGGTTCTAATTCAGTAGCGTTGGTGGCATCCTAAGAAGAAGAAGAGAGAGATCAGTCTCTCTCCATGTACACTCACTGGGGAAAGGCCATGTCAGGACATAGTGAGAAGGCAACCATCTGCAAGCTGGGAAGAGAAATAAAACAGACATAAAACAGACAATAAAACAAAGGCTGGCACCTTTATCTTGGTTTTCTAGCCTCCAGAACTGTAAGAAATAAATTTCTGTTGTTTAAGCCACCCAGTGTATGTATTTTGTTGTGGCAGCTCAAGCTAAGAAAACCTTGTTCATACATTCACAATTAAATACAATTACTCATTTATGAATAGATTATACCTACAAAACTTACCACTATTACTACTTAGTTATAAGTTAAATGTACATAAAATATAGGTTAAAGTAGTATTTAGAGAAATGTTTTTTCATGTTTAAATACAAGCAAATAAATGAATGATAAATCCCATAGATTCCGAAATAGGACCTGTTTAGGGATAAGCCTAAATTTTGGATGTGGTCAAATCTTCAAGCATCCATTGAGCATCTGTGTGCCTGGCACTAATCAGTAACCATATCCTTATTTTTTTTTTTTTACATCTTTATTGGATTATAACTGCTTTACAATGTTGTGTTAGTTTCTGCTGTACAACAAAGTGAATCAGCTATATGTATACATATATCCCCATATCTCCTCCCTCTTGAGCCTCCCTCCCACCCTCCCCATTGCACCCCTCTAGGTCATCACAAAGCACTGAGCTAATCTCCCTGTGCTCTGTGGCTGCTTCCCACTAGCTATCTGTTTTACATTTAGTAGTGTATATATGTCTGTGCCACTCTCTCACTTCTTCCTACCTTACGCTAAGGCCACAATAAAACTTGTTTATTTTTATTTTCATTACTTCTGGGGGTGGATCAAAAAAGATCTTGCTGAAATTTACGTGAAACACTGTTCTGCCTATGTTTTCCTCTAAGAGTATTAGAGTGTCTGGCCTTACATTTAGGTTATTAATCCATTTTGAGTTTATTTTTGTATATGGTGTTAGGGAGTGTTCTCATTTCATTCTTTTACATGTCACTGTCCAGTTTGCCCAGCACCACTTACTGAAAAGATTGTCTTTTCTCCATTGTATATTCTTGCCTCCTTTGTATAGATTAGGTGACCATAGGTGTGTGGGTTTAACTCTGGGCTTTCTATCCTGTTCCACTGATCTATATTTCTGTTTTGTGCCAGTACCAAACTGTTTTGATGACCATAGCTTTGTAGTATAGCCTGAAGTCAGGGAGCCTGATGTCTCCAGCTCCATTTTTCTTTCTCAAGATTGCTTTAGCTATCAGGGTCTTTTGTGTTTCCATACAAATGTAAAATTTTTTGTTCCAATTCTGTGGAAAATGCCATTGGTAATTTGATAGGGATTACATTGAATCTGTAGATTGCTTTGAGTAGTTTAGTCATTTTGACAATATTGATTCTTCCAATCCAAGAATATGGTATATCTTTCCATCTGTGTCATCTTTTATTTCTTTCATCAGTGTCTTATAGTTTACTGAGTACAGGTCTTCTTTCTCCTTAGATAGGTTTATTCCTAGGTATTTTATTCTCTTTGATGTAATGGTAACTGGGATTGTTTCCTTGTTTTCTCTTTCTGATCTTTCATTGTCAGTGTGTAGGAATGCAAGAGATTTTTGTGTATTAATTTTGTATCCTGCAACTTTACCAAATTCAGTGATGAGCTCTAGTAGTTTTCTGGTAACATCTTTAGGATTTTCTATGTATAGTATCATGTCATCTGCAAACAGTGACAGTTTTACTTCTTTTCCAATTTGGATTCCTTTTATTTCTTCTTCTCTGTGCCATAGCTAGGACTTCCAAATCCATGTTGAATAATAGTGGTGAGGGTGGACATCCGTGTCTTATTCCTGGTCTTAGAGGAAATGCTTTCAGTTTTTCACTATTGAGAATGTTACTTGCTGTGTGTTTTTCATATATGGCCTTTATTATGTTGAGGTAGGTTCCCTGTAATCCCACTTTCTGGAGAGTTTTTATCATAAATGGGTGTTGAATTTTCTCAAAAGCTTTTTCTGCATCTATTGAGATGACCATATTGTTTTTATTCTTCAGTTTGTTAATGTGGTGTGTCACATTGATTGATTTACATATGTGGAAGAATCCTTGCATCCCTGCGATAAATCCCACTTTATCATGGTTTATTATCTTTTTAATGTGTTGGATTCTGTTTGCTAGTAATTTGTTGAGGATTTTTACATCTATGTTTATCAGAGATATTGGCCTGTAGTTTTTTTTGTGATATCTTTGTATGGTTTTGGTATCCGGGTGATGGTGGCCTCGTAGAATGAGGTTGGCAGTGTTCTATCCTCTGCAATTTTTTGGGAAGAGTGTCAGGAGGATAGGTGTTAACTCTTCTCTAAATGTTTGATAGAATTCTACTGTGAAGTCATCTGGTCCTGGACTTCTGTTTGTTGGTAGTTTTAAAATCATAGTTTCAATTTCAGTACTCATGATTGGTCTTTTCATATTGTCTATTTCTTCCTGGTTCAGTCTTGGAAGGTTGTACCTTTCTAAGAATTTGTGCATTTCTTCTAGGTTGTCCATTTTATTGGTGTATAGTTGTTTGTACTAGTGTCTTATGGTGCTTTGTATTTCTGTGATGTCAGTTGTAACTTCTCTGTTTTCATTTCTAATTTTATTGATTTGAGTTCTCTCCCTTCTTTTCTTGATGAGTCTGTCTAAAGGTTTATCAGTTTTGTTTTTCTCCTCAAAGAACCAGCTTCTAGTTTTCTTTTGGGGTTTATTGATTTGTTTCATGTTTGCTTGCTCCCCCAGTAATTTTAAATCTGAAGAATGAGGACTTTCTATGGCACCTGTAGCTATGTAATGGTTGAAAATTGGTTTAAAAGTATCCAACACAATGTAAATGTTGGGGGTTTTTTGTTGTTTTTTTACATCTTTATTGGAGTATAATTGCTTTACAGTGGTGTGTTAGTTTCTGCTTTAAAGCAAAGTGAATCAGTTATACATATACATATATTCCCATTTCTCTTCCCTCTTGCGTCTCCCTCCCTCCCACCCTCCCTATCCCACCCCTCTAGGTGGTCACAAAGCATGGAGCTGATCACCCTGTGCTATGCGGCTGCTTCCCACTAGTTATCTATTTTACCTTTGGTACTGTATATATGTCCATGCCACTCTCTCACTTTGTCACAGCTTACCCTTCCCCCTCCCCATATCCACAAGTCCGTTCTCCAGTAGGTCTGTGTGTTTATTCCTGTCTTACCCCTAGGTTCTTCATGACATTCTTTTTTTCTTAAATTCCATATATATGTGTTAGCATACGGTATTTGTCTTTCTCTTTCTGACGTACTTCACTCTGTATGACAGACTCTAGGTCCATCCACCTCATTACAAATAGCTCAATTTCGTTTCTTTTTATGGCTGAGTAATATTCCATTGTATATATGTGCCACATCTTCTTTATCCATTCATCCGATGATGGACACTTAGGTTGTTTCCATCTCCTGGCTATTGTAAATAGAGCTGCAATGAACATTTTGGTACATGTGTGTTTTGAATTATGGTTTTCTCAGGGTATATGCCCAGTAGTGGGATTGCTGGGTCATATGGTAGTTCTATTTGTAGTTTTTTAAGGAACATCCATACTCTTCTCCATAGTGGCTGTACCAATTCCCATTCCCACCAGCAGTGCAAGAGTGTTCCCTTTCCTCCACACCCTCTACGGCATTTATTGTTTCTAGATTTTTTTTGATGATGGCCATTCTGACCGGTGTGAGATGATATCTCATTGTAGTTTTGATTTGCATTTCTCTAATGATTAATGATGTTGAGCATTCCTTCATGTGTTTGTTGGCAGTCTGTATATCTTCTTTGGAGAAATGTCTATGTAGGTCTTCTGCCCATTTTTGGATTGGGTTGTTTTGTTGTTACTGAGCTGCATGAGCTGCTTGTAAATTTTGGAGATTAATGCTTTGTCAGTTGCTTCATTTGCAAATATTATCTCCCATTCTGAGGTTTGTCTTTTGGTCTTGTTTATGATTTCCTTTGCTGTGCAAAAGCTTTGAAGTTTCATTAGGTCCCATTTGTTTATTTTTCTTTTTATTTCCATTTCTCTAGGAGGTAGATCAAAAAGGACCTTGCTGTGATTTATGCCATAGAGTGTTCTGCCTATGTTTTCCTCTAAGAGTTTGATAGTTTCTGGCCTTACATTTAGGTCTTTAATCCATTTTGAGCTTATTTTTGTGTATGGTGTTAGGGAGTGATCTAATCTCATACTTTTACAAGTACCTGTCCAGTTTGCCCAGCACCACTTTTTGAAGAGGCTATCCTTTCTCCACTATACATTCCTGCCTCCTTTATCAAAGATAAGGTGACTATATAGGCGTGGGTTTATCTCTGGGCTTTCTATCCTGTTCCATTGATCTATATTTCTGTTTTTGTGCCAGTACCATACTGTCTTGATTACTGTAGCTTTGTAGTATAAGTCTGAAGTCAGGGAGCCTGATTCCTCCAGCTCCATTTTTCGTTCTCAGGATTGCTTTGGCTATTTGGGGTCTTTTGTGTTTCCATACAAATTGTGAAATTTTTTGTTCTACTTCTGTGAAAAATGCCAGTGGTAGTTTCATAGGGATTGCATTGAATCTGTAGATTGCTTTGGGTAGTAGAGTCATTTTCACAATGTTGGTTCTTCCAATCCAAGAACATGGTGTATCTCTCCATGTATTTGTATCATCTTTAATTTCTTTCATCGGTGTCTTATAATTTTCTGCATATATGTCTTTTGTCTCCTTAGGTAGGTTTATCCCTAGATATTTTTTTCTTTTTGTTGCAATGGTAAATGGGAGCGTTTTCTTGGTTTCACTTTCAGATTTTTCATCATTAGTGTATAGGAATGCCAGAGCTTTCTGTGCATTAATTTTGTATCCTGCTACTTTACCAAATTCATTGATTACATTTAGTACTTTTCTGGTAGCATCTTTAGGATACTCTGTGTATAGTATCATGTCATCTGCAGGCAGTAACAGCTTTACTTCTTCTTTTCCGATTTGGATTCCATTTATTTCCTTTTCTTCTCTGATTGCTGTGGCTAAAACTTCCAAAACTATGTTAACTAAGAGTGGGAGAGTGGGTAACGTTGTCTTGTTCCTGATCTTAGTGGAAATGGTTTCAGTTTTTCACCATTGAGGACGATGTTGGCTGTGGATTTGTCATATATGGCCTTTATTATGTTGAGGAAAGTTCCCTCTATGCCTACTTTCTGGAGGGTTTTTATCATAAATGTGTGTTGAATTTTGTTGAAAGCTTTTTCTGCATCTATTGAGATGATCATATGGTTTTTCTCCTTCAATTTGTTAATATGGTGTATCACATTGATGGATTTGCATATATTGAAGAATCCTTGCATTCCTGGAATAAACCGCACTTGATCATGGTGTATGATCCTTTTAATGTGATGTTGGATTCTGTTTGCTAGTATGTTGTTGAGGGTTTTGCATCTATGTTCATCAGTGATATTGGCCTGTAGTTTTCTTTCTTTGTGACATCCTTGTCTGGTTTTGGTATCAGGGTGATGGTGGCCTCGTAGAATGAGTTTGGGAGTGTTCCTCCCTCTGCTGTATTTTGGAAGAGTTTGAGAAGGATAGGTGTTAGCTCTTCTCTAAATGTTTGATAGAATTTGCCTGTGAGGCCATCTGGTCCTGGGCTTTTGTTTATTGGAAGATTTTTAATCACAGTCGCAATTTCAGTGCTTGTGATTGGTCTGTTCATATTTTCTATGTCTTCCTGATTCAGTCTTGGCATGTTGTGCATTTCTAAGAATTTGTCCATTTTTTCCAGGTTGTCCATTTTATTAGCATAGAGTTGCTTGTAGTAATCTCTCATGGTCTTTTGTATTTCTGCAGTGTGAGTTGTTACTTCTCCTTTTTTATTTCTAATTCTATTGATTTGAGTCTTCTCCCTTTTTTTCTTGATGAGTCTGGCTAATGGTTTATCAATTTTGTTTATCTTCTCAAAGAACCAGCTTTTAGTTTGATTGATCTTTGCTATCATTTCCTTCACTTCTTTTTCATTTATTTTTGATATGATCTTTATGATTTCTTTCCTTCTGCTAACTTTGGGGTTTTTTTGTTCTTCTTTCTCTAATTAGGTGCAAGGTTAGGTTGTTTATTTGAGATGTTTCCTGTTTCTTAAGGTAGGATTGTATTGCTATAAACTTCCCTCTTAGAACTGCTTTTGCTGCATCCCATAGGTTTTGTGTCATCGTGTCTCCATTGTCATTTGTTTCTAGGTATCTTTTGATTTCCTCTTTGATTTCTTCAGTGATCACTTCGTTATTAAGTAGTGTATTGTTTAGTCTCCATGTGTTTGTATTTTTTACAGATCTTTTCCTGTAATTGATAGCTAGTCTCATAGCGTTGTGGTCGGAAAAGATACTTGATACAATTTCAATTTTCTTAAATTTACCAAGGCTGATTTGTGACCCAAGATATGATCTATCCTGGAGAATGTTCCATGAGCACTTGAGAAAAATGTGTATTCTGTTGTTTTTGGATGGAATGTCCTATAAATATCAATTAAATCCATCTTGTTTAATATATCATTTAAAGCCTGTGTTTCCTTATTTATTTTCATTTTGGGTGACCTGTCCATTGGTGAAAGTGGGGTGTTAAGGTCCCCTACTATGAATGTGTTACTGTCGATTTCCTCTTTTATGGCTATTAGTGTTTGCCTTATGTATTGAGGTGCTCCTATGTTGGGTGGATAAATATTTACAATCGTTATGTCTTCTTCTTGCATTGATCCCTTGATCATTATGTAGTGTCCTTCTTTGTCTCTTCTCATAGTCTTTATTTTAAAGTCTGTTTTGTCTGATATGAGAATTGCCCTCCAGCTTTCTTTTGGTTTCCATTTGCGTGGAATATCTTTTTCCATCCCCTTACTTTCAGTTTGTATGTGTCTCTAGGTCTGAAGTGGGTCTCTTGTAGACAGCATATATATGGGTCTTGTTTCTGTATCCATTCAGCCAGTCTGTGTCTTTTGGTGGGAGCATTTAATCCATTTACATTTAAGGTAATTATCGATATGTATGTTCCTATTCCCATATTCTTAATTGTTTGGGTTCGTTATTGTAGGTCTTTTCCTTCTCTTGTGTTTCTTACCTAGAGAAGTTCCTTTAGCATTTGTTGTAAAGCTGGTTTGGTGGTGCTGAACTCTCTCAGCTTTTGCTTGTGTGTAAAGGTTTTGATTTCTCCATCAAATCTGAATGAGATCCTTGCTGGGTAGAGTAATCTTGGTTGTAGCTTTTTCTCCTCATCACTTTAAATATGTCCTGCCAGTACCTTCTGGCTTGCAGAGTTTCTGCTGAAAGATCAGCTGTTAACCTTATGGGGATTCCCTCGTGTGTTATTTGTTGTTTTTCCCTTGCTGGTTTTAATATGTTTTCCTTGTATTTAATTTTTGACAGTTTGATTAATATGTGTCTTGGTGTGTTTCTCCTTGGATTTATCCTGTATGGGACTCTCTGTGCTTCCTGGACTTGATTAACTGTTTCCTTTCCCATATTAGGGAAGTTTTCAACTGTAATCTCTTCAAATATTTTCTCAGTCCCTTTCTTTTTCTCTTCTTCTTCTGGAACCCCTATAATTCGAATGTTGGTGCGTTTAATGTTGTCCCAGAGATCTCTGAGACTGTCCTCGGTTCTTTTCATTCTTTTTTCTTTATTCTGCTCTGCAGTAGTTATTTCCACTATTTTATCTTCCAGGTCACTTATCCATTCTTCTGTCTCAGTTATTCTGCTATTGATCTCATCTAGAGTATTTTCAATTTCATTTATTGTGTTGTTCATCATTGTTTGTTTCATCTTTAGTTCTTCTAGGTCCTTGTTAAATGTTTCTTGCATTTTCTGTATTCTATTTCCAAGATTTTGCATCATCTTTACTATCATTATTCTGAATTCTTTTTCAGGTATACTGCCTAATTCCTCTTCATTTGTTAGGTCTGGTGGGTTTTTATCTTGCTCCTTCATCTGCTGTGTGTTTTTCTGTCTTCTCATTTTGCTTATCGTACTGTGTTTGGTGTCTCCTTTTTGCAGGCTGCAGGTTTGTAGTTCCCGTTGTTTTTAGTGTCTGTCCCCAGTGGCTAAAGTTGGTTCAGTAGGTTCTGTAGGTTTCCTGGTGGAGGGGACTAGTGCCTGTGTTCTGGTGGATGAGGCTGGATATTGTCTTTCTGGTGGGCAGGTCCACATCTAGTGGTGTGTTTTGGGGTGTCTGTGGATTTATTATGATTTTAGGACACCTCTCTGGTAATGGGTGGGGTTGTGTTTGTGTCTTGCTAGTTGTTTGGCATAGGGTGTCCAGCACTGTAGCTTGCTGGTCATTTAGTGAATCTGGGTGCTGGTGTTGAGATGAAGATATCTGGGAGATTTTCGCCGTTTCCTATTATGTGGAGCTGGGAGGTCTCTTGTGGACCAGTGTCCTGAAGTTGGCTCTCTCACCTCAGAGGCACAGCACTGGCTTCTGGCTGCAGCACCAAGAGCCTTTCATCCCCACGGCTCATAATAAAAGGGAGAAAAAGTAGGAAGGAAGGAAGGAAGCAAGGAAGGAAGCAAGGAAGGAAGGAAGGAAAGAAGGAAGGAAGGAAGGAAGAAAAAGAAAGAAAGGGAGGGAGGGAGGGAGGGAGGAGAGAAAGAAAGAAAGGAAGGAAGAAAAAGAAA
This sequence comes from Delphinapterus leucas, assembly GCF_059928025.1. Lineage (NCBI taxonomy): Eukaryota > Metazoa > Chordata > Mammalia > Artiodactyla > Monodontidae > Delphinapterus > Delphinapterus leucas. The sequence continues at coordinate 71,197,951 of NC_143137.1, forward strand.
AGGGAGGGAGGAAAGAAAGAAAGAAAGGATAAAATAAAATAAAGTAAGATAAAATAAAGTTATTAAAATAAAAAATAATTATTAAGAAAAAAATTTTTTTAAGAAAAAAAAAAAAGCGGACGGATAGAACCGTAGGACAAATGGTGAAAGCAAAGCTATACAGACAAAATGTCACACAGAAGCATACACATACACACTCACAAAAAGAGGAAAAGGGGAAAAAATGATAAATCTTGCTCTCAAAGTCCACCTCCTTATTTTGGGATGATTCGTTTTCTATTCAGGTATTCCACAGTTGCAGGGTACATCAAGTTGATTGTGGAGCTTTAATCCGCTGCTTCTGAGGCTCCTGGGAGAGATTTCCCTTTCTCTTCTTTGTTAGCACAGCTCCCGAGGCTCAGCTTTGGATTTGGCCCCGCCTCTGTGTGTAGGTCACTGGAGGGCGTCTGTTCTTCGCTCAGACAGGACTGGGTTAAAGGAGCCGCTGATGCAGCTCTGGCTCACTCAGGCCGGGGGGAGGGAGGAGCACGATGTGGGGCGAGCCTGCGGCGGCAGAGGCCAGTAGGACGTTGAACCAGCCTGAGGCGCGCCGTGCATTCTCCCGGGGAAGTTGTCCCTCGATCCCAGGACCCTGGTGTAAGGTCGGATCTTAACAAATGACACCGCGAAACAGAGGAAAGCTTCAAGTGAGCTTTATTAAGGAGCGCTCCCGGGCGAGGTTCACTGGTCTGAGAGAAAGGGGCCAGAGAAGTCGCACCTGGGCGAGGGTTGGGCAAGATTTTATAGGGGAAGAAGGGAAAGGGGTGTGGTGAATCTGGGAGGGCGCAGGGTATTCCTTATTTGGTGGTCTTTTCGGGTATCCTGGGGGACCGTTGGTTCCACCCCTCGAAAGGCGGGGAGGCTGGGCTGGTTTCAAAGTCCCCAGGTCAGTTCCTGGAACTGGGTGGTCCGGAATGTCTCCAGGGTAGTTTCTGGAACTGGGTGGTCTGGAATGTCTCCAGGGTAGTTTCTGGAACTGGGTGGTCCGGAGAATTTCGGTCTGATGCAACCTGTGAATCTGCTTGTGTTCCCCTGCCTCGGGCCAGTTGGCCTTACACCTGGCAGTGGCGGGCTGCACAGGCTCCCCGGAAGGGAGGTGTGGATAGTGACCTGTGCTCGCACACAGGCTTCTTGGTTGCGGCAGCAGCCTTAGCGTCTCATGCCCGCCTCTGGGGTCCGCGCTTTTAGCTGCGGCTTGCACCCGTCTCTGGAGCTTCTTTAAGCAGCACTCTTAATCCCCTCTCCTCGCGCACCAGGAAACAAAGAGGGAAGAAAAAGTCTCTTGCCTCTTCAGCAGGTCCAGACTTTTCCCCGGACTCCCTCCCGCCTAGCGTGGTGCACTAACCCCCTGCAGGCTGTGTTCACGCCGCCAACCCCAGTCCTCTCCCTGCGCAACGACGGAAGCCCGAGCCTCAGCTCCCAGCCCCTGCCCATCCCGGTGGGTGAGCAGACAAGCCTCTCGGGCTGGTGAGTGGTGGTCGACACTGATCCTCTGTGCGGGAATCTCTCCGCCTTGCCCTCCGCACCTCTGTTGCTACGCTCTCCTCCGTGGCTCCGAAGCTTCCCCCCTCCGCCACCCGCAGTCTCTGCCCGTGAAGGGGCTTCGTAGTGTGTGGAAACTTTTCCTCTTTCACAGCTCCCTCCCACTGCTGCAGGTCCCGTCCCTATCCTTTTGTCTGTTTATTCTTTTGCCCTACCCAGGTACGTGGGGAGTTTCTTGCCTTTTGGGAGGTCTGAGGTCTTCTGCCAGCGTTCAGTAGGTGTTCTGTAGGAGTTGTTCCACGTGTAGATGTATTTCTGGTGTATTTGTGGGGAGGAAGGTGATCTCCGCGTCTTACTCTTCCGTCATTTTCCCGATTCCCCTCAATGTTGGTTTTTATTTTTTAGCTTGAACAGCCATTTTCCTGAAGGCTGTATCCTCATGAAGCTCAAATAACTACTTAACTTACAGTGTTTTAGTAAAAAAATAAAAGTCTCAGTTTAGAGGGTAAATGATTAGGTTCTAGGGTTCATTTGATGATTCCTTTACTTTTTAGTTGATAGTGTTGACCATGATGGTGTTGACTATGACATGGGCTGAATGTTCTTAGAAAGTAAGTGTTATTTCAGTAGTATGGTAGAAAGGCATGTGTTAGGGTCAGAGCTCTGTGTGAGGGTCCTCAGACCTTCTGGGTAGCTTCTCTAAGCCACAGTATGTTCATTTATTAACCACTTATAGGCCTCAACTATGTGTTAGGCATTACAAAAATGAGCGTAATAGCTGAAATAGTAGTAGCTAACAGTTGCATATCACGTACTCATTTAACCCTCCCCAACCTAATATGCAGATGGCACTTTAAAAGGCTGCTATTTCATTGGTAAGAGAATCAAAGCACAGAGTTGTTAATTAATTGATTGCCCATTGTCAGTCACCTTTCAGCGGTGAAGTCATAATTTCACCTGGACAGTTTAATTCCAGAATCTTCTCTCTTTACCACTTTGCTGTTATTGGGAGAATCTTAATATTCTATTTATTTATTTAGTGTTCTCATTTATTATGTATTTACTCATTGGTCTCAACAGAATTTAAGTTGTTAAGGCTCTCATGACAAAAAGCATGTGAAAATGCTTAGGAAACTGCTTAGTGCGTTGTGAATGAGTTATTATTTATTGTGTTTGTTCCCTGTCATTAGGCCTCTTCACTTTAGTTCTTCTTTTTAAAAAAATTCTGTATTTTGTGTCAGAGTTCCCTTCTTTGAGCCATTTGAGACGTCTTGATATTTGCACAAATTTTTTTATTGCATTTCCCAGTGCTCCAACTGTGTCCTGTCCTAAAATAATAGACTTCTACAGCTTGATACTGTTATTTTTTTATATTATGACATATTTATACATTAAAGTTATGGAACATAGGGCTTCCCTGGTGGCGCAATGGTTGAGAGTCCGCCTGCCAATGCAGGGGATGCGGGTTTGTGCCCCGGTCCGGGAGGATCCCACATGTCGTGGAGCGGCTGGGCGCGTGAGCCATGGCCGCTGAGCCTGTGTGTCCGGAGCCTGTGCTCCGCAACGGGAGAGGCCAGAGCAGTGAGAGGCCCACGTACTGCAAAAAAAATATATATATATATATGTAACATATATGACAATTATAAACCACTACTATTGCACTTTTCTTGTCCTTGTTGTAAATGTTCTCTTAATGTGTGCACAAAAAAGAGTAAACAGCATTTTATAAAGGTAAATCCAAAATATTGGTTCATGCTTTGTTTTGATAATAATGTTCTCTAGTATAGGAGCAACCATATATTTTATTGCCTATCTAATTTTACTAGTTTGCACTAGTAATCTAATCTAATTAATCTAATCTAATTTTAATAATACTAGTTTGCACTAAGACTAGCTGCCAAACTGTACTAAATGTTAAGCTTCTACTTTGAAAGTCAAATCTCTCCTTGCAGTTGAGTGTTGAGAATATTTTAAGTGTGAGGACCACACACTCCCTCCATTTAGTTGGAGAACCTGAACTGCGGTTGCTCCTTCCCACTCACTGACTGCTACTGCTACCTGCCTAATAATTGTTTTTGGCTCCCCGTAAACCTGCAGCCAGAAAGGTATTTGAATTTTCCCCCTCTAGCACTTGCAAATCCGATTTTTATGTATAGCTAAGTGCTCTTAGCTTTTACTCTATCTACTACTGGGGCCTGGTTTCTAGCAAGCCTGTAGCTACGCCAGATCTGGCCTATGTAATGCTGTTTGTAATGAGAAATCTAAACAGGGAATGGCAGTGAGGCATGGCAGGAATGTGTTTCCATTGGAGAAGTCAGTGTAGAGAAAAAGTATAAGCAAAGCCGTGTGCAGAAGGCCTTTTCAGCTGGCCAAGACGGAAGACTAATGTTATTGTACATAGGCTGTTACTGTGCCAGCCCTTCCTCACAAATTTGCTTTCTCTCTCTCTCCCCTCTCCTGAACTCCCTTCCTCCCCCCTCCCTCTTTCATCTACTCCTTCTCCTTCTCTTTCTCTCCCTCTCTCTTCTGCGGGCTCTGCTCACTGTTTGCTCAGGTGGACAGTGACACCATTTGGAATGAGCTGCACTCGTCCGGTGCTGCACGCATGGCTGTTGGCTGTGTCATCGAGCTGGCTTCCAAAGTGGCCTCAGGAGAGCTGAAGGTGAGGTCTGGATTGCATTAAGTGTGGGAAATCCAGAGAAGACGCTGAAACAGAGATGTTGTTGTTTGGGAATTGTGGGGAGTGTGGTGTGGTAATAAAAGGAAAGGGGCGGAGGGAAGAGGGCAAAGAGATGGCCACTAAGGTGTGATAATAACTAGTGTGTAGGTAGGTAGTAGCTGATCGTGCTCCCAGGGCCTTCCTCTCCTTGGGGAAACTCTGCGGTTAGGGCACTCTGGTGTATTTTTAAGAGCATAGAAATGGTGAGTAAAGCTATGGTCCAGGTTAAAAATACCCAGTATATACATACCAGTCATGCCCTCCTGGGATTCTCTTTTGAAGCGACATAAAACATATGATTACTGAGTACTGTGTATAAGCTCAGAATACCACCCAGAGAGAAGGGGGTGGGGGTGGGGAGAAAGGTAAATATCAGATGGGAAGGATTGGGAGGAAGAAGGAAATTGTTGACTAGAAGGGTAATGATCCAGAGTATGTTTTTCCATGAAAGAACTTCAGAAATGAACTACGCTTTATTGTTCTTTTCTTTTTATGGTCTCTTCTTTTCTACATCATGTGAAAAGAACAATGTCCAAACCCCAACGTTTCCCAGTCTAAACAATTTATAAAAGCCAGAGACCTGACAGACGTTGACATTTTATTTGGTATTTTAACAGTGCTATTTAAAGGTATACCATGTGCATCTTGAATGCAGTTGCCCCAATAAACTTTGTTGGTGCTAACATAGCTTTTTAATGCACTGGTTCACACACTTCATAATGAAATCTGGGCAGTGATTGATTTGGTATTTTTAGCAATTGTGGGGCTTAGGGGAAATATATTGTAACCAACAATATAGGCACTGTGAGTTTTGTTCATCTAAAATAAAATCTAATTAGGATTATTTTTCTTTATGCCTAATGAATTTTTATTCAATTACACCTGACTATTTCACTTGTGATTAAAAATGCAGGGTAGGAATGTGCACTTTACAACACATCGTCTGCCCCAGAAGTCTTTGCTCTAACTCTTTAAGTCAAAACCTACAGAAATAGCATTATGATAAGGTGGGCTATATTTAAATATATATATATATGCACCTCATGTTAAGTTGACACGATCAGCATTAGGATATTAATTGCTCATCTCAGGAGATTTCTTAGGCCATTAATGTGGTGCTTAATACTCAGTCTTTACCTTTGTTAATGAGCTATTTATTGAAAAGAAGAAAGGAATCAGCCTTATGGAGAGGTTTTGGCTCTCTCCCAGTAGCACTTGAGGAATAATTCTTCCTGTTTGAATATGTCACTTGTAGCACTAGAATCAATTGACATTTTAAAAGAAGTATTTAAGTCTTATTTTCAAAAGAATTCAAATGACAGACAACAGCCAGGCCACAATATTATAATTTTTAAAAGATTATGCCAGCACAGACCCACTTAATAAAAAACAAAAATGATTGTTAGCATTTCACAGTTTCTAATTGTTTTGATTTTGTTGAAGTTTAATCAGTAATTCTGAAACCTTCTCAAGTAGAATGCCCACATGTTACACTCAAAATCATCATTGCTATTAACCTCACAGAGTACAGAATTGCCAAATGTATGTGTGAAGAGTGTTGAACAAAAACCTAATTATATTTTTTAGGAGGTAGTCATTTAAAATAGTCAGTTACAAACAGAGTGTCAACAATACGTAGTATGGACATGCTGACCACCAGCTGTACTAACTAGCATTGGCTGTTTATGTTAAGATCAAGGATTCATACAAATGCTTTTCCTCCCCTCGGTTGAGCAATCAGCAAGCATGATTAAAAAAGAGAAGAATAGGGAAAAAGAGCCAGCATAAAAATCAAGAAACATTGATCCAGGCTCTGCCACTTAAATTCTGTGTCACTTGTGGCAGATCACTTAATATCTCTGGGCCTCAGTATCTCGTTCCACAAAATCAGTAGGGTAGAATTGGTAATGTTGAAGGTTGTACCGGGTTTTGACATTCTGAGCTATTTGCAAATGAGAAGTGGATCTGGTTATCAGTTATATACACCATGACATACCAAATAGTAGATATTCCACAACTGATTTCACCTTCCTTTGCTGAATATTCCAGGCAGTGTAGCTGGTTTATCTTTCTGATTGTTAGCCCAAAGTAAAAGTCCAAGACAGGCAGGACCATAACAAATGGACTAGTGCTGACAGACCAAGAGACTGAATCCTTTTATTGCTAATAATTTGATGAGGCCTATGGGAATGCCACTGTAGATAGCCAAGAATTGTGGTAGATAGCCATGTTCAGGGACCTCTAGCTAACCAAAAATGTTACTCAGTGTCTACCTGTTCCAGACTCCAGTATGACTGGACAGGTACACCTGCTGGCCAGGAGCATTAACACTCATGGCTGTGGAGTCACTTCATTCAGATCTAGGAAGAAAATAGGGAAGCTTATTTGAGGACACTGGTAAGTTATCCTCTGATAAGAGATGCGAACAAAGAAAACTTCAGTGTTTTGTTTATCATTTTCTGCATCTACATTCAGTTCTCACATGTTCTACCTCTTTCTCCCAGTAAATCTATAACTTGAAACAACATTGACATATTGAAAGACTGCATTTTGTGAGTCTGCACTCATTTTGCTTGGAAATTAGAGAAGAATTAAGAGCTTTATTTCAAATAGGGTGGGCCTGGATGGGGTGCTGAACTGAGAGGTTCGAGATAGCTGGAGGGAGGTCACCAAACTCTTAGGGGCTGGGGACCTAGGAGATAATAAGGGCGCCCAAACAAGGAAAATGCCAAAGGCAAATTTCATTACCTGGAATTTTTCCTTGATATTAAGCTTGATCATGATTGTTCCCCTAACTTTTGACAGGTTCTGTCCTTTCTTCACCTGCAGATACTAATGGGCTAAAGGAATTAGAGGTATAATCCAGGCACAGGGAGTGGGCCTCATGTTGATGCTTAAACTAAACGTGTGCAGCAAACTACAGCAGTAAGTGGGTGTATTTTTTGCACAGCATGGACATGCTCAGTGGAGTTCAGTGGAAATTATGGGGACTTTCAAGTTTTCCAGGTTTTTAACAAGATATTTTAAAAAATCCATGCAAGTGGAAATTTCTCAAACCTACAAATACCCAAGTTGGCTAGTTCTCAGAATCTAGAACTAGGGAACATAAATATTCTGGAAATGCTGACATGTTTGTTGTATTGGAAACTATAATTGGAAGAATAGTTATCTCAAAATGGTTTTATTGTTCTAAAGGTCATTTAAGGAAGTATGTCTAGAAATAGAAATATCTTTAAAAGATGAGCATTTTTCAAGTTATAAATATTCAATATTTTGTTCAAAAAATGGTGCCAAATATGTTACCTTAAAGTATATAATTTTTATTTGTCAGTTATGCTTCAATATATCTGGGGAAAAAATGATTCAACAGTTATCTAGTTTTACTATAAGAATGCCCTTTGATGCCATTTTGGCAATGCTGTAATTTCATAAAAAAGTAAAAATTGCTTTAGTTGTCTGGAAATTTTTGTCAAGAAAATTCCCATCTGATTATCTGAAAAATGTATGGATTTCTTTACTGTTTGAGTGGATATTGTGGTATCATGTCGCTAATAATACCTGCCATTCATTAAGTATCTACTATAGATTGGACAGTTTACATGTAATTTGTCATTATTCTCACAGTGTCCACCAAAAGTAAGTACCACCAATAGGATACCAGCTCAGAGACATCAAGTAGCTTTTTAAGATCCTGCACACAGTTTAATAAATGGCAAAGCCTGTAAGTGTCACAATCCTCTCTTCTCTTTCAACACTTTATAAGGAATTTCTTGTAGAGGTGGCACAAATATGTAAGAAAAAAGGGGTTAAAGCTATCTTTTTAAAATAGTCTAGATTCTTTCCTTTTTATTACTGTAAAACATTTAATACATACAAAAAAATGAGTTACATTAATAACTTACAAATCCTAATAATATGGTTGGATGTGAGCCCTTCATCCAACTAAAGAAATAGTACTGTGCTAACACTATTAAAGTTCTTTCAGTACTTATCTCATTCCTATCTTTTGACCCAGGAGTAATTATTAATCTGTTGTATTTTTAAAATTATTCCTTTCCCTTTAATAGTGTTAACCATATGTTGTAGATCTTTATAAAAAATGGAATCTTATTGAATGTTTTATTTCTCAGATTTCTCTCCCCCAACTTAAAATCATGTTATGAGGATTTATCCTATTTACATAGCTGTGATTTATTCATTTTCCTTGTACATCATAATTTGTTTATTCATTCTTCTGTTGGACAGTATAGTTGTTTACAGGCTTTTGCTCTTTTGATCAGTGCTGCTGTGAACACTTTTGAACTATGACAGAACTAAGAGTAAAATGGTAAGCTCCTAGGATAGAAACATAATAAATTTCAGAGAGTAATGCAAGGTAGAATTCCGAAGTCATTTTGCCACAATGACATGAGCAAAAATAACAGTTTAAACCTCTGAAAATTCTTCACTCCATGAAATCAGTGATGAAACTGGCAAAATTTATCAGAATTAATTTTTAAAAATCTTTTGTTGGAGTATAGTTGCTTTACAATGTTGTGTTAGTTTCTACTGTACAGCAAAGTGAATTGGCCACACATATACGTGTATCCCCTCTTCCTTGGATTTCTTTCCCATTTAGGTCACCACAGAACAATGAGTAGAGTTCCCTGTGCTATACAGTCTGTTCTCATTAGTTATCTGTTTTATACATAGTAGTGTATATATGTCAATCCCAATCTCCCAATCCCTCCCACCTCCCTTCCCCCCCTTGGTATCCATATGTTTGTTCTCTATGTCTGTGTCTCTATTTCTGCTTTGCAGATAAGTTCATCTATACCATTTTTCTAGATTCCACATATATGCATTAATATATGGGATTTGTTTTTCTGACTTAATTCACTCTGTATGACAGTCTCTAGGTCCATCCACGTCTCTACACATGACCCAATTTCGTTCCTTTTTATTGCTGAGTAATATTCCATTGTATATATGTACCACATCTTCTTTATCCATTCCTCTGTTGATGGATATTTAGGTTGCTTCCATATCCTGGCTATTGTAAATATTGCTGCAGTGAACATTGGGGTGCATGTATCTTTTGAATTATTCTCCGGGTATATGCCCAGGAGTGGGATTGTTGGGTCATATGGTAGTTCTATTTTTAGTTTTTTAAGGAACCTCCATACTGTCCTTCATAGTGGCTGTACCAATTTACATTCCTACCAACAGTGTAAGAGGGTTCCCTTTTCTCCACACCCTCTCCAGCATTTATTGTTTGTAGATTTTGGGGGGATGGCCATTCTGACTGGTGTGGGGTGATATCTGATTTTAATTTTGATTTGTATTTCTCTAATAATTAGTGATGTTGAGCATCTTTTCATGTGTTTGTTGGCCATCTGTATGTCTTCTTTGGAGAAATGTCTATTTAGGTCTTTTGCCCATTTTTTAATTGGGTTGTTTGTTTTTTTTATACTGAGCTGCATGAGCTGTTTGTATATTTTGGAGATTAATCCCTTGTCAGTTGCTTCATTTGCAAATATTTTCTCCCATTCTGAGGATTATCTTTTCCTCTTGTTTATGGTTCCCTTTGCTGTGCAAAAGCTTTTAAGTTTCATTAGGTCCCATTTATTTTTGTTTTTATTTTCATTACTCTGGGCGGTGGGTCAAAAAAGATCCTGCTGTGATTTATGTCAAAGGGTGTTCTGCCTATGTTTTCCTCTAGGAGCTTTATAGTGTGTGGCCTTACATTTAGGTCTGTAATCCATTTTGAGTTTATTTTTGTGTATGGTGTTAGGGAATGTTCTAATTTCATTCTTTTACATGTAGCTCTCCAGTTTTCCCAGCACTACTTATTGAAGAGATTGTCTTTTCTCCATTCTATATTCTTGCCGCCTTTGTCATAGATTAGGTTACCATAGGTGTGTGGATTTATCTCTGGGCTTTCTATCCTGTTCCATTGATCTATATTTCTTCTTTTGTGCTATCAACCATAGTGTCTTGATGACTGTAGCTTTGCAGTATAGCCTGAAGTCAGGGAGCCTGATTCCTCCAGCTCCGTTTTTCTTTCTTAAGATTGCTTTGGCTATTCGGAGTTTTTTGTGTTTCCATACAAATTGTAAAATTTTTTTGTTCTAATTCTGTGAAAAATGCCATTGGTAATTTGATAGGAAAAAAAAGAAAATTACAGACGATATCACTGATGAACATAGACACAAAAATCCTCAACAAAATACTAGCAAACGGAATCCAACAACATATTAAAAGGATCATACATCATTATCAAGTGGGATTTATCCCAGGGATACAAATATTCTTCAATATACGCAAATCAATTGGCGTGACACACCACACTAACAAATTGAAGAATCAAAACCATATGATCATCTCAATAGATGCAGAAAAAGCTGTTGACAAAATTCAACACCCATTTATGACAAAAACTCTCCAGAAAGTGGGCATAGAGGGAAACTACCTCAACATAATAAAGGCCATATGTGACAAACCTGTAGCAAGCATCATTCTCAACGGTGAAAAACTGAAAGCATTTCCTCTAAGAGCAGGAACAAGACAAGGATGTCCACTCTTGCCACTGTTATTCAGCATAGTTTTGGAAGTCCTAGTCATGGCAGAGAAGAAAAAGAAATAAAAGGAATCCAAATTGGAAAAGAAGAAGTAAAACTGTCACTGTTGGCAGATGGCATGATATTGTACATAGAAAATCGTAAAGATGCCACCACAAAACTAGTAGAGCTCATCAGTGAATTTGGTAAAGTTGCAGGATACAATCTCTTGCATTCCTATACACTAACAATGAAAAATCAGAAAGAGAAATTAAGGAAACAGTTCCATTTACCATTGCAACAAAAACAATAAACTACCTAGGAATAAATCTACCTAGAGAGGAAAATGACCTGTACTCAGAAAACTAAAGATACTGATGAAAGAAATCAAAGACAACACAAACAGATGGAGAGATTTGCCATGGTCTTGGATGGGAAGAATCAACATTGTGAAAATGGCTCTACTACCCAAAGCAATCTACAGATTCAGTGCAAATCCCTATCAAATTACCAATGGCACTTTTCGCAGAAGTAGAATTAATTATTTTAAAAACCCAGGAAATTAACCAAAAGCTTGTAACATCTCAGGAAGCATGTATTCAAAAGAAAACTGGCTACATCTTCATGAGAACAGTGAACTTTGTGGTGTTTTAATTCACCCTTTCTCATTTAACCCTTTCCAGCTCCCCAATAGTCTTATTCCAAATGAAAACCAATAATTTAGCAGTCTCCAGACAGGGCAGAATGGGGCTGAAGCTTCTTCAAAGCCTCATTCCCAGAAAATTTTCATTATTTGGCCTGTCTGGTCCTTCAGTACAAGTCCCCAGTTACAAAGTTGTCTTTATTTGTCTGGACTTAGAGTGAAAAGCCTTTCCTCAGAAGCACTTGTTGAAAAAAATTAAAGGTATGGCTGCCAAAAATTAACTTATGGCTGCCTGAAGTGGTGGACAACAGTAGAGAAAACAACAAACCAACCAAAAGCTTCCAGAAAAAACTGGGGAATGAGATGTGCATAAGCGCTATGGCAAGCCCTATCAGACTGCTAAGAATCTAGAAGGTCATGTGTCTGATAGGGCTGTGTGCATACTCAGGGCTGTGTTCACACCACACTCAGGAAAGATTGAAAGGCCCTAAAGTCTCATCTCAGGCTGACTTTGAGGCTCTGCTCAAACCAGAAGTAAAGGCCAAGGAAGAGCTGTCAGATCGCAGACCCAGTATTGAAAGTGTGTCCAACACACATGGGCAGGGCCCCTTATAAAAGGCTGGGGACTGTTGGTTCCAGGCTTTTAAGGAAATCTCTATCTGATTATTAACTGACCAACCACTGAGTTAAGCAAACAAAGACTTCAGTCCCACACTCAACATAGAATACAGTCTTTATAGAATTAGTTCAGAAGAATCAACGAACGAACAAAGCAACAATGACAAACCCTAGGGAGTGGTAAAAATCTGATTTCCAGAATTGTCATATTATATTGCTTAAAATGCCCAGTTTGCTACATAAAATTATGAGAGATGCAAAGAAGCTCATGAATTCACATGAAGAAATAATGAGCATCAGTAAAAGTAACTACATAAATAAATATAATTGATAGTATAATTGTATTTTTGTAACTCTTATTCTTCTCTCAGATTTAAAAGACAACTGCATAAAACAATAACCATAAGTCAGTGTATAAAGATGTAGTTTGTATAACAGTAGAAGCATGAAGTAGGGGATTGGGAATGGAGCTATATAATAGCAAAACAAAGTTTTTGGATACTGTTAAAATGTGGCTCATGTCTGAACTAGATTGTTAAAAGTTAAGATGCTAAGTATAATCCACTGGACAACAGGCAAGAAAATAACTCAAAAATATATTAAAAGAAATGACCAGGAAATTAAAGTGCTACACTAGAGAATACACTATTTAACTTAAAATAAGACAGTGTAATGGAGGAGTTGAGGAACAAAAAAAGGTGACATATAGAGAAAAAATACCTAAGTCATTGTGCCAATTTCAAACCCCACCAGCAGCACATAAGAATTTCCAGGGCTCTCCACTTCTGTCTGTATTTGGCATTTTCACATTTTTAAATGTTTAAATGTTTACAAATCTTACATGAAAGTATGCTCAATGTCACAAATCATAAGGAAAATGCAAATTAAAACCACAATGAGATGTCACCTCAAACCTGTCAGAATGGCAACAAATAATGAATGTTGGTGAGGATGTGGAGAAGAGGGAACCCACGTACACTGTTGGTGGGAATGTAAATTGGTGCAGCCACTATGGAAAACAGTATGGAGGTTCCTCAAAAAATTAAAAATAGAACTACCATAGGATCCAGCAGTTCTACTCCTGGGTATATATCCAAAAAAGCAAAAACACTAAATCAAAAAGATACATTGAACCCTATGTTCATAGCAGCATTATTTATAATAGCCAAGATATGGAAATAACCTAAGTGTCCATCAGCAGGTGAATGGATAAAGAAAATGTGGTATATATACACAATGGGATATTACTCAGCCGTAAAAATGAATGAAATTTTGCCATTTGCTCCAATGTGGATGGGGCTGGATGGTATCGTGCTTAGTGAAGTAAGTTAGAGAAAGGCAAATACTATATGTTTTCACTTGTTTGGGGAATCTAAAAAAAATCAAGAAAATATAACAAAACAGAAACAGACTCACAGATACAGAAAATAAACTAGTGTTTACCAGTGGGGACAGGAGCCAAACAACAGAAGGAGATTAAGAGGTACAAACTTCTAGGTATAAAAGTATAAGGATATAATGTGCAGCATAGGTATTATAGCCAATATTTTATGATAACTTTATTTATTTTTGTAAATTGGAATATGATTGCTTTACAATGTTGTGTTAGTTTCTGTAGTACAGTGAAGTGAATCAGCTATATGTATAACCATATCCCCTCCCTCTTGGACCTCCCTCCCCCGCCATCCCACCCATCTAAGTCATCACAGAGCACCGAGCTGAGCTCCCTGTGCTATACAGCAGGTTCCCACTAGCTATCTAGTTTACACATGGTAGTGTATTTATTTCAAACCTAATCTCCCAATTCGTCCCACCTTCCCATTCCCCTTGGAGTCCATACGTCCATTCTCTACATCTGTGCATCTATTCCTGCCCTGCAAATAGGTTCATCTGTACCATTTTTGTAGATTCCACATATATGCATTAATATATGATATTTGGTTTTCTCTCTCTGGCTTACTTCACTCTGTGTGACAGACTCTAGGTCCATCTACATCTCTACAAATGACCCAATTTCGTTCCTTTTCATGGCTGAGTAATATTCCATTGTATATATGTACCACATCTTCATTATCCATTCATTTGTCATTGGACATTTAAATTGTTTCCATGTCCTGGCTGTTGTAAATAGTGCTGCAGGGAACATTTGGGTACATATGTCCTTTTGAATTATGGTTTTCTCAGGATGCATGCCCAGTAATGGGATTGCTGGGTCATATGGTATTTCTATTTTTAGATTTTTAAGGCACCTCCATACTGTTCTCCATAGTGACTATCAATTTACATTCCAACCAACAGTGCAAAAGGGTTCTCTTTTCTCCACACCCTCTCCAGCATTTATTGTTTGTAGCTTTTTTGATGAAGGCCATTCTGACTGGTGTGAGGTGATACATCATTGTAGTTTTGATTTGCATTTCTTTAATAATTAGTACTATTGAGCATCTTTCTATGTGCCTCTTGGCCATCTGTAGGTCTTCTTTGGTGAAATGTCTGTTTAGGTCTTCTGCCCTTTTTTTTTTTTTGCAGTACACGGGCCTCTCACTGTTGTGGCCTCTCCCGTTGCGGAGCACAGGCTCCGGACGCGCAGGCTCAGCGGCCATGGCTCACGAGCCTAGCCGCTCCGTGGCATGTGGGATTTTCCTGGGCCAGGGCACGAAGCCGTGTCCCCTGCATCAGCAGGCGGACTCTCAACCACTGCGCCACCAGGGAAGCCCTTCTGCCCATTTTTTAATTGGGTTGTTTGTTTTCTTGATATTGAGCTCCATGAGCTGTTTGTATATTTTGGAGATTAATTCTTTCTCCATTGCTTCATTTGCAAATATTTTCTCTCCTTTTGAGCGTTGTCTTTTCGTCTTGTTTATGGTTTCCTTTGCTGTGCAAAAGCTTTTAAGTTTAATTAAGTCCCCTTTGTTTATTTCTGTTTTTATTTTCATTACTGTTGGAGGTGGGTCAAAAAAGAACTTGCTGTGATTTATGTCAAAGAGTGTTTTTCCTGTGTTTTCCTCTTAAAGAGTTTTATGGTGTCTGGTCTTACATTTAGGTCTTTTATCTATTGAGTTTATTTTTATGTATGGTGTTAGGGAGTGTTCTAATTTCATTCTTTTACATGTAGCTGTCCAGTTTTCCCAGCACCACTTATTGAAAAGGCTGTCTTTTCTCCATTGTAAGTTCTTGCCTCCTTTGTCATAAATTACATGACCATATGTGTGTGGGTTTATCTCTGGGCTTTGTAT
This sequence comes from Delphinapterus leucas, assembly GCF_059928025.1. Classification (NCBI taxonomy): domain Eukaryota; kingdom Metazoa; phylum Chordata; class Mammalia; order Artiodactyla; family Monodontidae; genus Delphinapterus; species Delphinapterus leucas. Next base: position 71,213,224 of record NC_143137.1, read on the forward strand.
GCTGTACCATTGATCTATATTTCTGTTTTTGTGCCAGTACCATACTGTCTTGATTACTGTAGCTTTATAGTATAGTCTGAAGTCTGGGAGCCTGATTCCTCCAGCTCCGTTTTTCTTTCTCAAGACTGCTTTGGCTATTCGGGGTCTTTTGTGTTTCCATACAAATTGTAAAATTTTGTGTTCTAATTTCATGAAGAATGCCATTGGTAGTTAGATAGGGATTGCGTTGAATCTGTAGATCGCTTTGGGTAGTATAGTTATTTTCACAATATTGATTCTTCCAATCCAATAACATGGTATATTTTTCCATCTGCTTATGTCATCTTTGATTTCTTTCATCAGTTTTATAGTTTTCTGAGTACAAGTCATTTGCCTCCTCAGGCAGGTTTATTCCTAGGTATTTTATTCTTTTTGTTGCGATGGTAAATGGGATTGTTTCCTTAATTTCTCCTTCTGGTTTTTTGTTGTTAGTTTATAGAAATGCAAGAGATCTCTGTGCATTAATTTGGTATCTTGCAACTTTACCAAATTCATTGATGAGCTCTAGTAGTTTTGTGGTGGCATATTCAGGATTTTTAATGTATACATCTGCAAACAGTGACAGTTTTACTTCTTCTTTTCCAATTTGGATTCCTTTTATTTCTTTTTTCTTCTCTGACTGTTGTTGCTAGGACTTCCAAACTATGTTGAATAAGAGTAGCAAGAGTGGACATCTTTGCCTTGTTCCTGATCTTCGAGGAAATGCTTTCAGTTTTTCACCATTGAGAATGATATTTGCTGTGGGTTTGTCATATATGGCCTTTATTATGTTGAGCTAGGTTCCCTCTGTGCCCATTTTCTGGAGAGTTTTTATCATAAATGGGTATTGAATTTTGTCAAAATCTTTCTCTGCATCTATTAAGATGATCATATGGTTTTTATTCTTCAGTTTGTTAGTGTTGTTTATCACGTTGATTGATTTGCGTATACTGAGGAATCCTTGCATTTGTAGGATAAATCCTACTTGATCATGATGTATGATCCTTTTAATATGTTGTTGGATTCTGTTTGCTAGTAATTTGTTCAGGATTTATGCATCTATGTTCATGAGTGATATTGGTCTATAATTTTCTTTTCTTGTAATATCTTTGTCAGATTTTGGTATCAGGGTGATGGTGGCCTCGTAGAACAAATTTGGAAGTGTTCCTCCCTCTCCAGTTTTTTGGAAGAGTTTGAGAAGGATAGGTGTTAGTTAGCTCTTCTCTAAATGTTTGATAGAATTCACCTGTGATGCCATCTGGCCCAGGACTTCTTTTGTTGGAAGATTTTTAATTACAGTTTCAGTTTCATGACTTATGATAAGTCTGCTTTATTTTCTAATTCTTCCTGGTTCAGTCTTGGAAAATTGTACCTTACCAAGAATTTGTTTATTTCTTCATGGTTGTCTTTTATTGGCATATACTTGTTTGTAGTAGTCTCTTTTAATCCTTTGTATTTCTGCAGTGTCACTTGTGATTTCTCCTTTTTCATTTCTAATTTTATTGATTTGCATCCTCTCCCCCCGCCTTTTTTTTTTATTTTGGATGAGTCTGGCTAAAGTTTTATCAATTTTGTGTATCTTCTCAAAGAACCAACTTTTAGTTTTATTGATCTTTGCTATTTTCTTCATTTCTATTTCATTTATTTCTGCTCTGATCTTCATGATTTCTTTCTTTCTACTGAGTTTAGGTTTTCTTTGTTCTTCTTTCTCTAGTTTTTTTACATGTAAGGTTAGATTGTTTACTTGAGACTTTTCTTGTTTCTTGAGGTGAGCTTCAGTTGCTATAAACTTCCCTCTTCGAAGTGCTTTTGCTGGGTCTTGCTGCTAAGATGAGGACCTCCGGGAGACCTCACTCTGACACATATTCCCTGGGGTCTGAGGTTCTCTGTTAGTCCAGTAGTTGCGACTCGGACCTCCTACTGCAGAAGATCAGGTTGGACCCCCGGCTTGTGAACCAAGGTCCCGCAAGCTGCGCAGGGTGGCAGAAAAAAAAAAAGGAGTAGAAAAATAACAGAGAGTAAAAAATAAAATAAGATTAGAAAACTAACAGATATGGTAGAAAAAATTAAAATATAGATGAAACAACAACCAGAAGGTAAAACAGAACCACAATAACATAAAAGAGAAAAGAAAAAATAAAAAGAAAAGCTAGAAAAGGCCTTGGCTGTAGGGGGTGGGGTTTAGTCAGGGGCTGGGTTTTGGCTGTGGGCAGGGCCTATGTTTAGGACCCACAGGGCTGGAAAAATCCCTGGGCAGGGGTGGGGGGGGGCATGGGGCTTAGGCTCAACACAGCAGGAGGGGCCCAGGAGTGCCTCTGGCCTTGGAGGGTGGAGGACCAGGTACTGGATCCCAGCAGGCTCCCTCAGCCAAAGTGGTCAGGGGAAATGCTAGGCACATTTCCCCACCCCCATCTTCTGATCTGGGAGGGTCCCTCCCCATTGGCCTCTCTTCTTCTTCCCCACCCTCCCTCCTATGCCCCTAGGACCCCTGTGGCTGGAGGGGGCCCCGGAAGGCAGGGGACCAGACCCTCAAGCCCCACAGGCTTCCCAAGGCCAAGTAGGCAGGGGAAATGCCCAGGGCACTTCCCCTGATCCTGCGGTTCTGGAGGGTCCCCCCCACCACACCGTCTGCCTTTCCTCTTCTCCCCCTGCCTCCCTCTTATGCCCCTAGGATCACTGTGGCCCAGAGGGGGCCTCGGAGGGCTGGGGTTCCAGCCCGGGAGCCCAGCAAGCTTCCCGGGGCTGAGTGGGTAGGGGAAACGCCCGCCACGCCTCTCCTAATCTTCCGGTCCTGGAGGATCCCCCCCAACCGTCTGCCTCTCCTCCTTTTCCTCCCTCCTACGCCCCTAGGACCCATGAGGCCAGAGGGGGCCCTGGAGATCGGAGGACCAGGCCCGGGAGCCCAGCAGGCTTCCCGGGGCGACTGGACTGGGGAAATACTAGGTGCACTGCCCCCTGATCCTGCAAACCTCCACAGGTTCCCTTGATGTGTGGGAACCCCCCTCCCCTCTCCCAGCCACCCCTCAGGGGCACCAGTCGTGTCCATCCTCCACTTCTCTACCCCCTCACTCCCCCCCACATCCTACCTGGTCGCTCTGGGATTCCTCCCGTCTCCTTGGGCGTCAAGGTCCCGCACCAGTGTCCGGCAGGTGCCCTAGCTGTGGGAAGACACAAACTCCACGTCCTCCCATATGCCGCCATCTTGACTCCGCCCCATGATAACTTTAAATGGAGTATAATCTATAAAATCTTGAATCACTGTGTTGTACACTTGAAACTAATATAGTATTGTGAATCAAATATACTTCAAAAAATTAAAATTAAAATATTTTAAACATATATTTTTACGTATTTATAAATTTAAAATATATGTATAAATTTGAAATAAATAATAACAAATATTTTAAAATAAAATAAATGTTTGCCAACCTTGTAGGTATAAAATGTCACCTTATAATGAACCTCTGTTATTAGATATGGACAAAATAAGATCGTTATATCCTTCTTTAACCTTTTATTAATATTTATGCCTTATCTCAAGTAAAGCCTTTTGTCCTCAGTTAATTTGTATGATATTAATATAGCATTTTTAGTTTTTTTTCTTTCCTAGTATTTGCCTAGTTCATTACTTACCATCCCTTTTCTTGCGGAGTTTGTCTTTGCTGTATACTAGGTCTATCTCTTATAAATAGCTTAAGGCTGGATTTTGCTTTCTAATCTGACTGTATATTTTAACTGAGGAGTTGAATTTATTTCCATTTATTATGGTCAATAGTATACATAAATGTATTTCTATCATAGTTTGTTTTTTCTTTGTCCTGCCATTGTGTGCACCCTTTCTTTCACTCACCCTTTGCTTTCCTTTCAATTGAAATATCTCATTCTCTGTTACCTCTAATTTTTAAAACATACACAAATTATTTGTATTATTTTAGTAATTATCATTTATAAATTTAACCTATTTAAGAAATCTTAAACTTAATTACTTTATTCTCTTCACTAACAACACAGGAACTTTAGAATGTTTTAAAGGCAATTATCCTGTCCTAATTTTAGGCTATTATGGTATAGTACTTTAGCTTTATCTCTCTTGTAAAAGTAATATCAGCAGTGAGACATTATTAACCTGTTTATATCATCAATGTTTCATTTTACTTTCCCATATATTTACCATTTTCCTTATTCAACATTTATCTTTGTATCTGAAACTTCCATTTCTTGTTTTCTTTCTTCCAGCACATTTTTAGGAGTTTCTTTAGTGACAGTTTTTCAGTTTTTGTTTATCTATGATATCTTTTTGCCCCCATTCTTGAAAGATAGTTCTGTTAAGTACACAGAGTTGACAGTTTCTCTCAGCACTTTAAAGATCCTCCATGCTTTTCTGGCTTCCAGTTTTGATGTGTAAAATAGCAGTTACCAATCTAATTATTATTTTGTATAGATATTGTGCCTTTTCTCTCTGATTGCTTCTAATGTCTTCTTTCGACTTTGATATTTGTATTTTGCTTTCCATGTGTCTAATAGTGGATTTTACTGATTCAAAATTGTTTAAAGTATATATTAACAAAACTAAAGTTTAATGTAACTTCTGGATACATTACATATAAATCCTTACATTATCCTTACATTTATACATACAAATCCTTATATTATCCCTGTAAGGATACACTGTGATAAGTCACCTGCATCAGACTAAAAGTAACCTTGCTGATTTTCAGTCATTAATTATTCATTTATAAAACAAATATGTGTAGAGCATATTTTCAGGTGAAAATATGCTCTATGGAGAAAGAGCAAAGCATGAAAAAGAATTAGAGCGAGACTGAGGGAGAGGGCTACCTCTGTTAGTTTTTGTTGTCAACAAGGCCTTAAAGATTGTTAAGGAGAGATTTGAGGTAAATGAAGTAAGGGAAGAATCATATAGAGTAGTGGGAAAGAGTAGTCCAGACAAGGGGAAAAGCAAATACAGAATCTCTCTTGTAGAGTGGACTAAATAAGTCTTGACATGTTTAAGGAACTGCAAGGAGGCCTGTGTGTCTGGAGTTATCTGCAGAGGGGCTAGCAAGAGATGATGTTAGAGAGATAGTCAAGAGCCAGATAATGGGTTGCGTGCGCACGCACGCACCGCCCCCCCCCACACACAATTACTTAGCATACATATATATGCATATATAGGTACCATTAAAAACTAAGAGTGTATTTCTAGCTTTGAGAATAAGGATAGCGATTACATTTTTAAACTTCTGATTATAGATAAAGAAACTGAATTGCCATTTCAAATACATTTTGCCATGAATTTGGCCTTCCTTAAAATTTTATACTATTTTCTAACCTAAAATTGTACATCAAATAAGGTATGAAATGGAATATTTGTGTTGACCCCAATTTTGACCAAGGTCCCAAGCTGAGGACAATCGATGTTAATTATGTATGATAGACACCTCTTCAATGGATTCATTAAAAGATAGTCAAATAGGCCTGCAGTTATCTTACCTAATCCAGTTTATATACCAGAAGACTAGATAAGAGAGATGTCATTGATGGAAGATTCTTTAAAAGGAATTTAAGTATTTTGGCTATTTTGCTCTGTTCCCTTCTTTGCTTTCCCCAACATAAGCCAAATGGTGAAGGAGTCCAAGGAAATTGCTTATGTCTGAAAGTGGGAGGAGTGGCTTTTCAGTCCTTAGCTTGATACACGGTGAGTTACAGAAATTTGTAGGATCATTCTAGACTACTACCAGGGTGGGGCATGAAAGAGTTCACTAGGGGGACTGATATATGTATCAGGAGTTTGGGAGTTGTATAAAGATAGAAGAATGTCCAAGCTTGTCACCTAGAGAGGGCAAAGTAGAGAGCTGGCTGAAACTTTCATGTGGGTAGGTTGAAGAGAGGGGTGTGAGCAGCTGTAGTGAAACTCACACTGTTGGTAGGGCAAGGACTTTAAGGACTTTTTTTCCTTGTGGACCAGTGGACACTTTGGATGGAAGCCAGATCTGATCATCTCGGAAGTACCTCACCAAAGAGGTCTACCTTTCAAGACAAAAGGCCCTCAGGAGAATATGACTGGAGATGTTTGAAAAAGCTGATGATGGCTTGTAAGGTCAACCAATGAGTGCATTGCCCACATTAGTGAACTTTGCAGACTGGAGGTCACTGACAGTGTCCCTGAAGAACTTGTGAGTGCTCCCATTGGAAGAGGGACAGCATTGGATCTGCCATGACAGAGGGCATTTGAAGAATCCATAGAGATCTCCAGATTGCACTGCTAATCCAAAGTCTTCATCCTTTTTATTCTTCCCACTCTCCACAGCTGGAAGATCCATAAGCACAGCATGAAAGTAGTAGAGCAAGAAAGGAAAAAATATAAACCGTATGGCCTCCTCCCCCAGCACACATAGATTTTCACCCACTGCTGGTCCCTGATTCTGTGGGTCAGCAGGTCAGTGGGGAGACACTCTCAATTAGATGTGACATTAAAGAGTTTAACATTAAAGAGTTTAGACTGAACTGGACGTTTTAATATCTAAAGATGAGAGTGTTCCTATAGCTGAAAGTGATCTGAAAAGCTTTGGAGTATATCAGATAAAAACTAAAGAAAGGTTAGTGCTGGGAGAGAAATAATGCCATTTCCTTTCTATACCATTCCTAATTTAACCCTAATATATGGGTGTATTCGTTTTCTATCGCTGCTGTAACACATTACCACAAATTTATTGGCTTAAGACAGCACTAATTTATTATTTTCAGTCCTAGAGGTCAGAAGAACTCTACAGGTCTCACTGCAGCCCCGCTAACACCTTGATTTTAGCCCAGTGAGGCCTGTACACTTCTTCAGCTTCATCAGGTTTTGGCTGAATTCATTTCCATTTGGTTGTGGAGACCATGTGGTCCCCACTTGCTAACTAGCTATCAGCTGGGGGCTGCTGTCAGCTTCTACAGGGCTCTCTCCATTCTTTGCACATAGCCCCTATGTGTCAAAGCCAGCAAGAGGGCCTAGAATCCTTCTCAAGCTGTCATTTTTGTGAACTTTTTCTATCATTGCAACTCTCTCTAACCCTTTAAAAATGCATATAATTTGAACAGGACCATCTATATAATGCTGAGTACCTTTTCCATCTCAAACTCTGTCACGGTAATCATATGTGCAGTCATATCTTTTGTCATTGAAGGTAATATTCACAGATTCTGGGAATTAGGAGGTAGACATTTTTGGGTGACATGTCTTCCACAAACAGTTACTCAAAATTCAAAGTAGATTCCTTCTTTAATATTCTCACTGTATATGGCTGTAAGCTATTTAGTAATCACTTGAGATTTTTCAAAAATAGATAATATAATTTATTTTTTAATCAAGGTATAGTGTACATTGAATTGAGTGTACAGATTTTCAAGTGTATGAGGTTGTTTGACAAATGTCTATACCTGACTACCACCACAAATTATCTGATATTTAAATCACCCCAGAAAGTTTGCTCATGCCCTTTGGTCATTTTCCCGCTCAGGCAAACACTGATTTGATTTTTCTGATAGTCACCTAATTTTTCCTATTATGGAACTTTATATCCGTGGCAGTGTATAGTATGTAGAAATTTCTGTGTGGATTCTTTCACTTAATATAGTGTTTTTGAGATACATCCATTCTATTGCGTACATCATCTAGCTTACTAACTTGTATTGCTTAGCAGTATTCTATTTTTATTTAAATTTTATTTTCTTTAAGATACAAACAATATAATTTCCCCTTAGTTTAAAAATTAAAGTTTCTACACTCTTAAAAAAAACTAGTGATAACTTTAAATGGTAGGAGCTATTAACTCCCAATTTGGTAATTGCTGACTTACCTCATTAAAAGTTAATCTATTGCCAAATTGTAAATTAATTTTTTTATTGAGGTATAGTTGATGTACAATATTATGTAAGTTTCAGGTGTGCAATATAGTGAGTCACAATTTTTAAGGTTATATTCCATTTATAGTTATTATAAAATATTGGCTATATTCCCTGTGTTGTACTATATATCCTTGTAGCTTATTTATTTTGTACATAGCGGTTTGTACCTCTTAATCCCCTACTCCTATCTTGTCCCTCTCTCCTTCCCTCTCCCCACTGGTAACTGCTAAATTGTCCTCTCTTTCTATGTGTCTGCTTCTTTTTGTTATATTCACTAGTTTGTTGTATGTTTTAGATTTCCCATACAAGTGAAATCTAAACATACAGTGAAAACATACAGTATTTGTCTTTCTCTGTATGACTTATTTCACTTAGCCCAATACCCTCCAAGTCCATGTATGTTGCTGCAAATGGCATAATTTCATTTTTTATGGCTGAGTAATATTCCTGTGTGTGTGTGTGTGTGTGTGTGTGTGTGTGTGTTTATTCCACATTTTCTTTATCCATTCATCTGTTGCTGGACACTAAGTTTGCTTCCATATCTTGGCAATTGTAAATAATGCTGCTATGAACATATGAACATTGGGGTGCATATACTTTTTCAAATTAGTGTTTTCATTTTTTCAGATATATACCCAGGAGTGAAGTTGCTGGCTCATATGGTAGTTCTATTTTTAGGTTTTTGAGAAACTTCCATACCATTTTCCATAGAGGTTGCACCAATTTATGTTCCCATCAATAGTGTACGAGGTGAGGGTTCCCTTTTCTTCACATCCTCATCAACATTTCTTATTTGTGGTCTTTTTGATGATAGCCATTCTGACAGGTGTGAGGTGATATCTCATTGTAGTTTTAATTTGCATTTCTCTTATGATTAATAAGCAGTATTCTGTTTTATGAATATTATACAATTTGTTAATTCATTCCAGTTTTGGACTATTATGAATAAAACTGCAATGCAGATATTTTTCAGTCTCTTTTTAGGCCTATGTTTTTATTTCTCATTGTTAAATGCCTAGGACAGGAATAATTGTTATAGGGTAAGTGTATGTATAGCTTTATAAGAAAATGATAAACTGTTCTCCGAAGTAATTACTATTTTATCTATAGAATCTGTAGTTTTGTCATCGCTCTCATTCCTGAGAGTGGAAATTTGTGTCTTCTTTCTTTTTTTCTGATCAGCATGGCTAGAAGTTTATCAATTTTATTGATTTTCTCAAAGAGCCAGCCTTTGGTTTCATTCATATTCTTTATTTTCTATTTCACTGATTTGACCTTTATTATTTCCTTTTTTCTGCTTACATGGGGTTTTGTTTGCTTTTCTTTTTCTAGTTTTTTAAGGTGGAAGCTGAGTTCACAGACTTGAGACTTTTCTTTTTTTTCCCAGTATAGGCATTTAGTGCTAGAAATTCCTTTGTTATTACTTTAATAAAAATTGTATATATTTAAGGTATACTACATGATGATTTGATATACATATACACAGTGAAATGATTTTTACAGTCCATACAGTTAAGCTAATTAACATATTGATTTGGGGGTTTTTTTAATGGTGAAAGCACTTGAAATGTACTTTCTAAGCAAGTTTCCAGTATTCAGAACAGTATTATTAACTATCTTAAATTTCTTTTTAAATACTACTTCAGCTGCATACTATACATTTTGGCATGTTGTATTTTCATTTTCATTATGTTCAAAATATCTTCTAGTTTCCCATTTGACTACTTCTTTGACATATGAATTATTTGGAAGTGTGTTTCTTAGTGAATGACTCTTTGGGGACTTTTCCAGATATCTTTCTCTAATTGATGTGTGATTGAATTCTACTGGAGCCAGAAAATATACTTTTTATGTCTTGAATCATTTTATATTTATTGAGACTCATGTAGTTCTCTTTATCTTTCCCTCACCTCTGCATTATTTTATCATATATTTTACTTTTACACATATTAGATATCTCCACAGTAAATTATCATTATTTTTGCTTTAATAGTTGACAGTTTTTAAACAAATTTAAAGTGTTTGTGTGTGTGTGTGAGAGAGAGAGAGGGAGAGAAAGGGAGAGAGAGAGAATATGGTCAACATATGATATAAAGATAACTTATAAAATGTCTTTTATATTTGACCACATATTTAATATTTCTGGTGTTCTGTATTCATTTGGGCAGATCCAGGCTTCCATCTGGTATCATTTCCTTTCAGGCTGAAGAATTTCCTTCAACATTCCTTGTATTGCAGTTCTACTGGCAACTGATTCACTCATCTTTTGTTTATAAGAAAATGTTTTTCTTTTCCTTTAATCTTTGAATGATAATATCATTTGATATAAAATTCTGTGTTGACAGTTATGTCACACTTTAAAGATACCCTTCTGGTATTTTTTCTCTTTCTTGATAATGAGAAATCAGTTGTCATTCTTATCATTGACCTCTATAATTTAATGATGTAATGCATCTTTTTGTCTCTCTGTCTTCAAGACTTTTATTTACCTTTGTTTTTTAGTAGTTTTGTGATTACATATAGATTTCTCTGTTTTTATCCTGGATGGAGTTCACTGAGCTTCCTGTATTAGCTCTTTTTGATAAAATTTGGAGAACTTTTAGCTAGTATTTCTTAAAATATTGTATTCTACCACATTCTCTATATCCTCTGTTTCTTAGAGTCCTATTGTATGTTTACTTGATCAGTTCACACTGTCCCACTGGATATTGAGGGTCTGTTCATTTTCTTCAGTCTTTTTTCCTTCTCTGTATGTCTCTTTGGCTAATTTCTCTTGACCTATTTTTAAGTTCATTGTCCTTGTTTTCTGTTGTGTCTAAGCTGCCACTAATCCCATTCAAATACTTCTTCATTTCCCATTTAATTCTTTTCCACAGCTTCTAGATCTCTTTTGAAATTCTCTTCTTTACCATTATGTCTCTCTTCATCATCTTTTCCCATAGATTCTTTAATATATCTGTCATAATTATTTTAAAATCTTTTTTTTAGAAATTCTAATTTATGAGTCGCTTGTGAGTATGTTTCTATTACCATATTTTTTACTTGATTATAAGTCTTGTTAGTTTGTTTCTTTGCATGTCGTGTGATATTTGATTATATGCTAGGCATTGTGTTTAAAATCCAGTAGAGGCTACACAGTGCTCGTTTCTCTGGAGTTTAATTCTTTTAAAAATTTATTTGTGTCCAAAGCTCTTCAGTGGTAAAGAAGAGCATTTTTTTTTGGTTTATTCACTGATTTATTTTTACTTTTTCAGGACTGAAGTTTTACACATCCTTTTTCCTTCTAATCAGATGTGGACCTCCAAAACAAATATATTTTTGAGAGGATGTTGAAATTCTTTCCTGTTGCAAATTTTCTCTCTCACACTCATAAAGGACAAAGGCAGATGATTAGGATGGGATCATATTGACTTATTTCTCCATTTGGTTTTTCAACATTAATGAAGGAAAGGACAAGTATGTTACTGATATATTCTCTGTACATCCACTGAAAATGGCTATCTAAACATCACAGAAAGGGAGAAACCTTGGCAGTTAAACGTTTACTCTTGTGGAAAACTGCCTTGTTCTTGACCTTCTCACCTCCTGTTACAACAAGTGCTCCAACTTTTTCTGAAATTAGCCAACTTTGGACTCATTTATACCTCTGAATAATGACAAACATAGAAATAGTTAAAAGCTCTTAGATTAAGTAAAAGGTGAGCCTACCTATTACTCATATTCTTTGCTCAGGAACCAAGACTTGTTGCCTGGTTGGCCTACCTGTAGTGTTCCCACTGCACAGTTTGCTTCTTTCTAGGCTTTTATTCTGCCTATCTGCTTTTCTGATGGATAATATTTCAATTTCTAGTTTGCAGTTTTAATTGCTTGCCCCATGGTAATTGAATCTGCCTATTTCCAGTCTTTCCATCTGGTTCTTGGTTTTGGACTGTCCAGATTTCATTACTTGTATGTGGTTTAGCTCATACTGACTAAAAATTGCTACATATTCCTTCAGACTCTATCTACATCTCTCTCCCCTCTAAACCGTGCTGAGCTCTTCTCTATCCCTGACACTAACTTTATAATTTTAGTCAAAGTCCTGATGATATTTTAAAAATAACTTAGATGGGAAAGAAAGCTTCCTGAAGTTAAATTCCAGTCTCACATTTAGCATTTGCTTGCAAGGTTTTTTACTGCGGTATATTCACCTCAGTATTTAAAGTATAGAACAAATAATATGTAAGGGAAAAAAATCTTCCAACTAATTTATGTTTGTTTTTTATCTTTAATAATATTAAATTTGATACCTGCTGGTTTATGTATAATGCAGATGTTTCCTTTTTTGTTTCAATCTCTGCAAAAGACATTGTTTGGCTTTTTGATACCAGTGTTCAAATCACACGTATCATACATACTTGGCGAACATAAGTCTTTTACACCTTTGTAATTTTATATGGCAGTAAATTTCATACACACACACATATATGAACTTATAAAATGAAAAGTCTGGTCAATTGAGTTGGTGTTCTTAGTACATAATGCTATATAATTTAATTTCTTTGCTTGAAATTTTGATTCAGTTGCATAGTTTTGACTGAATTGACCAAGTTACTTGTTGGTAGCTATTCTTGTTATAGTGTATGGCCATGGAGAATTAGAATTTAATACAAGAAGAAAATTTACAGTGAGAGGAAGAAAAATATGGCCAAAGTTAAAAATCGTCTATGTAAAGAACCTAGACATTTTAATAATAGTTATTAAGTGTACATTGCTACTCTAAAATTTTTGAAGTTCATATATATAATTGAATAAATGTATGTTTACACCAAAAGATACCAGGAATATTAGATCTGCTGTTGATTGAACGCGAATCTGCTGTAGTAAGATGTGAGTATAATGATAAAAGTGGTATTATCATGGGGCATTTGTTGATACAGTCTTTGTCCTCCAGTGTTATCTGTGCTCAGGTCTTGGTCATTACTATTATCTTACTATTATTATAATATCATACTGTTTTAATTACTATTATTATAATGTCATAATATTATTTTGTGCTATTATCTTCTTAGAAGGCTGTGATCATCTGCCTTAAAATTTTTTTTCCCGGTTCTTAAAAACAAAAACAAACATTCTTTTGCCCTAATTCTATTTTTTTCAGAAATTTTTCATACTGAGGTTCTATTTACATGATGAAAAAAATACCTGTTATTTTGTTTTTGTTTTTGGTCACTGTGGTCCAAAAACCAGTCATGTTTCAAAAAGTTCAGGGAATTGAATTGTTGGGTCTTGTATGAAGTGAAACCACTGATTGATAAACTAAACAAATTGCTTTTAGTAGGTTATTATTGCCTTACCAAGACCCACATCCTGATGATTCCCACTCCTCAACAAAAACTTCTTCATAGTGGATCCACTGTTATTATTTTCATATGGGGCTCAACTTAAATTATGTGTAATATAAGCACCATCAAATGCCCTGTCTCCTTTCCACCAGGAGACTGGTTTTTCATGAATGTATTTATTCCTGTCTATAGCCACATCTTTGCCAGGCTCAAGGCTGTAGGCATTATGGGCCACAGATGCCAGGCTTCCTCAGAACCGTTTTCCAGTGCTGTCATCAAGCTCCTTCCTTCAGGGAACAGGGCTGGCAGCTGTGCATATGCTTTGGGGTCTACCATTCAGTTAAACTGCCAATGCTAGGCTCCTGTTTTCCTGGCTCCCTTGAGTTCACTCAAAGAAACAAAATGGTATTCCCATATGTCCCTTATTGTTTTCTTGGCAAATCTCCCTACCTCCTTTAACCTCCCAGATTCTAGTATGTAAGAGACAAACTTTCTTTGTCAAACTTCCTTCCCTCAGACACTGTAGACTATAATAGCATTGATTCTAAAGCAAACTGTCTTTTTAGAAAGTCTTTTTTGAGGCTGAAGTTGACTAGTTTTAAGGACTATAATAGTGTATTCCAAAAATATGCATCCCGGTGAACTGCAGTTAAAGGCAACCCAAAATGATTTACTAATTTGAATGTCAAATTTTAGAGTTGGTTCAGTTATCATTAGGAGGTACCCATTAACTGAGAGTTCAGGCATTTTGCCATATAGTGTCTTATCCTCATATTCCTGTTAAATTCCTTCTATTCAAAAAGAACCTCAACACTAGATTTCTAATTTTTATATAGAGAATTAGTAATAAAGGTATTATACAGTACTTATTAGAGACTTGTGAAATTAAGAAGTGGATAAAGTGTAGCGTTTGTTAGTAATACGTCCCTAGGATGATATAATTTGATCCCCTATCTCTTTCTGATAAAGACAGACAGGGTATGGCAAACCAACTATTTATGACATTTAATAGACAATTTTTTTTACTTCTAAATAAGATTTTATTCCAAGAACTTAAAGCTGGGAAGGGGAAATATTCTACTTTCACACTGTTGTTGCCATACTATAAATCATGTGGAACTATTTCATTGCGGATAATTAGTGTAGCTGAAGAAAAAGAACTCAGAATACACCAAAGATTCACAGTTGCTATTCAGTAGCAACTTTGAATGGGACCTGGTATAATGCATGTTAAACAAGTGATGAGCTGTATCATATCCCTGTCAGTCAGCTCAAGATTGCAGGTTATTTAACAGCTCATTAACAACATTGCTGTCCCTGAGCTGGTCCTGAAAAGTGGACTCTGAGCCAATTGTTGCATAAGTTCCTACAAGGTAAACAAGTGGGGGAAGCAAGGCAGGAGAGTGATTATCTGTTTTTCCTTTCTCTGCTCTTAAGTTGGTTTCTGATCTTCTAAATCCCCACATCCATTACCAGAGAGTGATAGGCAGGGAAGGTAATATTACTTCAACTTTCATGTATGACCTTCACCTAAAATTTTAACATTCAGTGATATCAACAAAGACACTGTGAACAATTTCCATTGAACAATTTTCAGTTTCTTTAGCCTAAAGAAATGGACTCTCATACAACAATGTTGAGTGTAACCAGCACCATTTTGGATGAGGAAGCCGAGTTGAGTCAAGTTCAAATGAACCATCATAAGTGACCCCCAAGGTGCTAGGGAATTCTGATGGATGCTTTTGCTTTATTCAGCTCTATCTAACAGGGGGCAGGGGGTGGGAGATGAGGAATCCTTATAAATGAAGTGCTTACTATAGCAAGATGAGCAGTATTATTTATGTTTTAATTCCCTGTTACAACAGATAGCATTAGCCACCTCCCTCTGCCAAAACAAAAGAACAGCAACAAACAAAACAAAACAACTGAAACCCCCAAACATATACAACAGACAACACAAATACTTCAAGTAATGATTTTTCAGTAACACAGTTTTAGTATAATAGGAGAACTTAGGATCTTCTATCCAGTTAAATCTTTTAAAAGCATTATGTCTTTACCATGTTTCTGATTTCGTGATCTTTGTGCAACTTAATATAAAGAACCAGAAGTTTCTTACTATACATAATTTTATTAAATGTGTGAAACCAGCTAATGCATGCTTATTTTCATTACTCGTTTGATCTATCATCAGGCAAAAGACTTGAACACTTGGCAGACACATTTATTGAGAAGTTAGAAAGGGCACTTTCAAGCAAATTGATTTGTTAGGAGCTAAATTATGCTATCCTAGTATTGTCATGTAAATTGCAGATTCTAGCTGCTTTCAGCTCTTCATTTTACTAGAGCCAAATAGCTTATGCTCTGATATATTTGATAATTATAGTTATTTTTATCTACTTTGATATTCAAAACTATCTCCAACTATTCTTAAAAAAATCAGCCTACATATAGGTAAAGAAATATTTCTTAAAGTCAGTTTCAAAATTGATAATGCATCAGTATAAATCTGGGATAGCTGGGATTTTGGTTTCCAGTGAAATATTTCAAGCACATAAATCATTGCATATGAATTTCCAATTCAGCAAATGTATTGGATGTAATAATTCAACCATCACAGAGTTTTTCCATGCTCTGCTTGATTTTGATACATATTATTTCACTGAGGATTGATACTTTAGTACATTTAGAAATACTTTGGTGGTAATACTTAGGCATTGGGAGGTAATTACTGAGTTCCAAATTAGTAATGCACTTAAAGAGAAATTTAAAAAATAGAATCGCAATCAACTGGTCTGACATGCTCAATTAGTCTTTGGATAGTAGGCAGTTATATTATACATGAAACATTTTTCTCAGCAGGACAGGTTTCTTTGATTTTGTTCCCAAAATACAGTTACATTTGAAATATTGAGTAAAAATACAATATTTGATCAACTACTTCTAACAAAGAAACACAATCATCTCATCTCTTGTCAGTTTATGAATATCACAGAGTACACATTCTGTACTCTGCTTTGCAGTTATGCTTTTATAAAGAATATAAGTCAAAACTAGTAAGTGGCTAACGGGACTACTGGGTATTACAGGTAGTATTAGTTTAAGCTCTGGTTCATAGCTTAATATCTTTGGAAGTGTATAAATAATCTTTGCTTTCTCTTCTGGATTGGCTAATTCTGCTATACAACAAGTTATTAACTTTCTACTTCATTCTTATCAGTGGTGATTAGGCCCTCATTTTCCATGATTTCTGAAACCTAAATTACTCTATATAGGTTGGAATTAGTAATGGTTCTTACTATCCATTGAATATCTGCTAGGCCATGGGGTTATCAGAGAAATGAAAATATATATTTCTGCTGTCCATCTTATTAAATGCAACAAGTAAAATGATCAGATTATTTTGTACTTCGCAAATTTTCAGTTCCCATCATTTCCATGGGAATGAACTGTGCTATGTAGAGGAATTTGAACTTTGGTCACGCTGAGTAGAAAAAAAAAAGAACCTTTAAAACGGTTCTAGTGATTTGCTTACTGCTGGCCCTTTACCTGCCTGGGGGAAGGTTTCACTATGCATATAAGGAATACACAAATAAGTTTGACATTTTAAGAAATTTGAACAGAAAGTACAGATTACATCTGTTACGAAAATAGACTAGTTGTTTTTTGCGGTAGGCGGGCCTCTCACTGCTGTGGCCTCTCCCATTGTGGAGCACAGGCTCCGGATGTGCAGGCTCAGCGGCCATGGCTCACGGACCCAGCCGCTCCACAGCATGTGGGATCTTCCTGGACAGGGGCACGAACCCGCGTCCCCTGCATCAGCAGGCGGACTCTCAACCACTGCGCCACCAGGGAAGCCCAATAGACTAGTTTTAAATGATTGGATTCCTTTCCATCTCCTTCAAATCCATTTTACATATAGACAGTGTCATCGATTCCCTTTCCTGGATGTCACATGGCTATCTATGGTGAGCAAATAGTCTCCTGCATGTTCCCATAGGATAACACCAGAGAACACATTCTTCTTTAACGAAAGGGAAGCATCGGCAACACTCATCTAAACAACAACAAAATAGGGATGTGAGCACACTCAGTATTTGAAATGTAAATTGTTAGTGTTAGTGATGTTCAGACACTGCCAAAGCTCTATGATTAGTCGTGTTCATGACTGAAGAGAATGTAAAACTTGAAAAGACATTTTAAAAATTAGATTCTTAAGGTAAAAATTACATCACCATTAAATTGTTATAAATACACAGAAAAGTGCTTTGGCATGCGTTTTCTTAGATTAACTGCTTGGTCTGTGTAATTTTGAGTAAAATATAGAGCAAATAATTTTTTCATTGAGTAAAGTAGAAAAATACCCACAATTGTATGGAATAATACGGCATTTGTAGGTTTTACTACTATACTCTGAGATGCTCACAAAATAAAAGAGATAAAGAACATCATACACACTCCAAATTTTCAGAAAACAGAATATTTCTTCAAAACATGAAAATGGCTATCTATATTATTAGCATTAGATGAGAAAATAATAAACCGAGCCTCTGAATCCTTTATTATGTACAGATTTTCTCATAGTTATACTTTGTGATTATTGTTATATTATATATATTGTTATAATCTATAAGTTATACTTATAGATTATTGAGGTCTTGGAAAATACAGTTCATTATTTAAAGCCTCATTGAAAATACTGAAAAATATTCACTGAAGATATATGTTCTTTATTTTACTGGAATATAAAAAAATCAACTATTGAAATATAGGTGATTTACAATGTTGCGTTAGTTTCAGGTGTACAACAAAGTGAATCAGTTATACATATACATATATCCACTTTTATTTTTTTACATTCTTTTCCTGTATAGGTCATTACAGAGTACTGAGTAGAGTTCCCTGTGTTATACAGTAGGTCTTTATTAGTTATCTCTTTTATATATAGCAGTGTGTATATATCAATCCCAATCCCCCAGTTTATCCTTCCCCCTTTCCACCCTGGTAACCGTTTTGTTTTCTACATTTGTGACTTCGTTTCTGTCTTATAAATAAGTTCATTAGTATCATTTTTTAAATTAGATTCCACATATGAGTGATATATAGTATCTGTCTTTGTCTGACTTACTTCACTCAGTATGTTGATCTCTAGGTCCATCCATGTTGCTTCAAATGGCATTATTTTGTTCTTTTTTATGGCTGTGTAATATTCCATTATATATATATGTACCACATCTTATTTATCCTTTCATCTGTCACTGGGCATTTAGGGTGCCTCCATGTCCTGGCTATTGTAAATAATGCTGCAATGAACATTGGGGTGCATGTATTTTTTCCAATTATGGTTTTCTCCAGATATATACCCAAGAGTGGGATTGCTGGATCATATTATAGTCCTATATTTACTTTTTTAAACAACCTCCATACTGTTCTCCATAATGGTTGTGCCAATTTACATTCCTACCAACAGTGTAGGAGAGTTCCCTTTTCTCCACATCCTCTCCAGCATTTATTGTTTGCAGATTTTTTGATGATGGCCATTCTGACTGGTGTGAGGTGATACCTCATTGTAGTTTTGATTTGCATTTCTCTAATAATTATCAGTATTGAGCATCCGTTAATGTGCTTTTTGACCATCTGTATGTCTTCTTCGGAGAAATATCTATGTAGATCTTCCAGTCATTTTTTGATTGGGTTGTTTGGTTTTTTTGATATTGAGTTGCATGAGCTGTTTGTATGTTTTGGAAATTAATCCCTTGTTGGTGGCTTCATTTGCAAATATTTTCTCCCATTTTGAGGGTTGTCTTTTCGTTTTGTTTATGGTTTCCTTTGTTGTGCTTTTAAGTTTCATTAGGTCCCATTTGTTTATTGTTGTTTTTATTTTTATTACTCTAGGGTGTGGGTCAAAAAAGATCTTGCTGTGATTTATGTGAGTGTTCTGCTTATGTTCTCCTCTAAGAGTTTTATAGTATCTGGTCTTACACTTAGGTGTTTAATCCATTTTGAGTTTATTTCTGTATATACTGTTAGAGAGTGTTCTGATTTCACTTGTTTACATGTAGCTGTCCAGTTTTTCCAGCACCACTTATTGAAGAGACTGTCTTTTCTCCATTATATTTTTGCCTCTTTTGTCATAAAATAGGTGACCATAGGTGCGTGGGTTTATTTCTGTACATTTTGTCCTGTTCCATTGATCTATATTTCTGTTTTTGTGCCAGTACCATACTGTTTTGATGACTGTAGCTTTGTAGTATAATCTTCAGTCAGGAAGCCTGATTCCTCCAGCTCCATTTTTCTTTCTCAAGATTGCTTTGGCTATTTGGGATCTTTTGTGTTTCATACAAATTGTAGAATATTTGTTCTAATTCTGTGAAAAATGCCATTGTTAATTTGATTGGGATTGCATTGAATCTATAGATTGCTTTGGGTAGAATAGTCATTTGACAATACTGATTCTTTCAATCTAAGATTATGGTGTATCTCTCCATCTTTTTGTGTCCTTTTTGATTTCTTTCATCAGCATTGTATACTTTTCTGAATACAGGTATTTTGCCTCCTTAGGTAGGTTTATTCCTAGGCATTTTATTCTTTTTGATATGATGGTAAATGGCATTATTTCCTCAATTTCTTTCTGATCTTTCATTGTTAGTGTATAGGAATACAAGAGATTTCTGTGTATTAATTTTGTATCCTGCAACTTTACCAAATTCATTGATGAGCTCTTAGTAGTTTTCTGGTAGCACCTTTAGGATTTTCTATGTATAGTATCATGTCATCTGCAAACAGTGACAGTTTTACTTCTTTTCCAATTTGGATTCCTTTTATTTCTTTTCTTTCTCTGATTGCCATGACTAGAACTTCCAAAACTATGTTGAATAATAGTGGCAAGAATGGACATCCTTGTCTTGTTGTTGATCCTAGAGGAAGTGATTTCAGTTTTTCACTGTTGAGAATGATGTTAGCTGTGACTTTTTGTCATATATGACCTTTGTTATGACCTTTGTTATGCGCTAGATTCCCTCTATGCCCACTTTCTGGAGAGTTTTTGTCATAACTCTCAATTTGGGTATTGAATTTTGTCCAAAGCTTTTTCTACACCTGTTGAGATGATCATATGGTTTTTATTCTTCAGTTTGTTAATGTGGTATATCATATTGATTGATATGCATGTATGGAGGAATCCTTGCATCCCTGGGATAAATCCCACTTGATCATGGTGTATGATCCTTTTAATGTGTTGTTGGATTCTGTTTGCTAGTATTTTGTTGAGGAATTTTGCATCTGTGTTCATCAGTGATACTGGCCTGTATTTTTTGTGTGTGGTATCTTTGTATGGTTTTGGTATGCAGATGATGGTGGCCTCATAGAATGAGCTTGGTAGTGTTCCTCTGCAATTTTTTGGAAGAGTTTCAGAAGGATAGGTGTTAGCTCTTCTCTAAATGTTTGATAGAATTCACCTGTGAAGCCATCTGGTCCTGGACTTTTGTTTGTTGGAAGTTTTTTAATCACAAGTTCAGTTTCAGTACTTGTGATTGGTATATTCATAGTTGCTGTTTCTTCCTGAAGATATATGTTCTTGAGCTACGGAAAAACCTCCGTCAGGCGGTATCATGTACAACAAATATCTGTGCTGGACAATAAGGCAAAACAAATGGAAAAAATATAGAAAAATATAAAAAAAACTTGTCAAGAGACTCAGAATCCAGTGTGAAAATCAGATATTTCCATAAGAATAAAAAAGTCATTTTAAAGCACTTTCCACAATAGTTCATCAAATCAAAGACTCCATTAAGTGTAAGGAACAAAATATTTTATGTGCTTCTAAGAAGATGTTACGTAGTCTAATAGGCAGCGTCCCAAAGAAAGCTGGGATGTAAAAGCTGGAACCTTGAAAGAAGGAAGTACTAGTTGTTGAGGTGAGAACAAAGGACCAGAGGGATAAAAACCAGGGTAGTATGTAATCACAAATTGTTTTATCTTTCTTTATTGACCAGTAGTCACTGTGTTAAGTCTACAGGCACTATGTAAGTCTAGAAGATAAAAAGGTGAGCCAAGTCATAAAGTGGTGAGCCCACTATGGGGAGTAGGGGTGTGGATACTAACTGTATAAATCACATTAATCAAAAATAATAAATCGGATAATCATACTAATGAGTGTATTGTTACAAATTAAGATGAGTTCTCACAAACAAGGCTTGGCAGATCTCTAAGAGCACTTTATACAGGAAACTGTTGGTGACCTATGGAGGTTCAGAGATGGTTTTCCTGGGGAGATGATGTTGGAGTTGAAGTGTGCAGATCAGGAGGCATTATCCAGATAAAAGAGAGGGTAGGTAAGTGGAAGACATTCCACACACAACTAGGAGCATGTGCAAGGGGTTGTGGCTAGAGGAAACAAGGCATGCTGGAAGAATCTGAAGGTCAGTGTAGCTGGAGTGGAGAAACCAAAGTGGATGGTGGTATAAGATGAAGTTGAAGAGGTGGCAGAGAGGGAGACCTTCAAGATGGTGGAGGAGTAAGACGTGGAGGTCACCTTCCTCCCCACAAATACATTAAAAATACATCTACATGTGGAACAACTCCTACAGAACACCTACTGAACGCTGACAGAAGACCTCAGATTTTCCAAAAGGCAAGAAAATTCCCACATACGTGGGTAGGGCAAAAGACAAAAAGAAAAAACAGACAAAAGAATATGGATAGGACCTGCACCTCTGGGAGGGAGCTGTGAAGGAGGAAAAGTTTCCACACACTAGGAATTCCCTTCACTGTCAGAGACGGGGGGGTGGCGGCGGGGGAGCTTCAGAGCCATGGAGGAGAGCACAGCAACAGGGGTGCAGGGGGCAAAGTGGAGAGATTCCCGCACAGAGGATCAGTGCCAACCAGTACTCACCAGCCTGAGAGCCTGTCTGTTCACTTGCCAGGGCGGGTGGGAGGTCGGAGCTGAGGCTCAGGCTTTGGAGTTCAGATCCCAGGGAGAGGACTGGGGTTGGCTGTGTGAAGACAGCCTGAAGAGGGCTAGTGTGCCACCTCTAGCCGGGACAGAGTCTGGGAAAAAGTCTGGACCTGTGTAAGAGTCAAGAGACCATTGTTTCGGGGTGCATGAGGAGAGGGGATTCCTTCCCTGTTTACCCACAGAAGGCAGAGCACCGCCTAAACAAGCTCCAGAGACCAGTGTGAGCCATGGCTATCAGCTCAGACACCACAGATAAGCATGAAGTGCTAATGCTACTGGTGCAGGCATCAAGAAGCCTGTGTGCAAGCACAGGTCACTATCCACACCTCCCCCCTACCCCGGGAGCCTCTACAGCCCGCCACTGGTATGGTCCCATGATCCAGAGACAACTTACCCGGGAGAACACACGACGCACCTCAGGCTGTCGCAACATCAAGCCAGCCTCTGCCACTGCAGGCTCTCCCTGTATTCTAATTATAACTGCCGTAACCCTACCTCCCCCCTGGCATGAGTGAGCCAGAGCCCCTTAATCAGCCTCTGCTTTAACAACCTCCTCTCTGGGCGGGAACAGAAGCCTGAGGGCAACCTACAGGCAGAGGTGGGGCCAAAACCAAAGCTGAACCCCAGGAGCTGTGTGAACAAAGAAGAGAAAGGGAAATCTCTCCCAGCAGCCACAGGAGCGGCAGATTAAATCTCCACAATCAACTTGATGTACCCTGTATCTGCGGAATACCTGAGTAGACAATGAATCCTCCCAAAATTGAAGTGGTGGACTTTGGGAGCAACTGTAGACTTGGGGTTTGCTTTCTGCATCTAATTTGTGTTCTGTTTTATGTTTATCTTAGTATTTAGGGATTATTATCATTGGTAGATTTGTTTATTGATTTGGTTGCTCTCGTCATTTTTTAAAAATATATATTTTTTCCTTTATCTCTTTTTGTGAGTGTGTATGTGTATGCTTCTTTGTGTGATTTTGTCTGTATAGCTTTGCTTTTGCCATTTTTCCTAGGGTTCTGTCTGTCCGTTTTTTTCTTTTTTTTTTTTTTTGTATATTTTTTTACCACTTGTTATCACTGGTGGATTGTTTTTTGGTTTCGTTGCTCTCTTCTTTCTTTCTTTTTATTATTATTTTTTTTTACTTTTTATTACTATACTTTTTATTTTAATAACTTTATTATATTTTACTTGTTTTCTTTTTTTCTTTCTTTCTTTTTTTTTCTCTCTTTTTTTCTGAGCCAGGTTGCTGACAGGGTCTTGGTGCTCCAGCCGAGTGTCAGGCTTGAGTCTCTGAGGTAGGAGAGCCAAGTTCAGAACATTGGATCACCAGAGACCTCCCGGCCCCATGTAATATCAATTGGCGAGAGCTCTCCCAGAGATCTCCATCTCAACACTAAGACCCAGCTCCACCCAACGGCCAGCAAGCTCCAGTGCTGGACACCCCATGCCAAACAACTAGCAAGACAGGAACATAACCCCACCCATTAGCAGAGACGCTGCCTGAAATCATAATAAGGTCACAGACATCCCAAAACACACCACTGGATGCAGCCCTGCCCACCAGAAAGACAAGGTCCAGCCCCACCTCCCAGAACACAGGCACCAGTCCTCTCCACAAAGAAGCCTACACAACCCACTGAACCACCCTTACCCACTGGGGGCAGACACCAAAAACAACAGGAACTATGAACCTGCAGCCTGTGAAAAGGAGACCCCAAACACAGTAAGTTAAGCAAAATGGGAAGACAGAGAAATATGAAGCATATGAAGGAACAAGGTAAAAACCAACCATACCAAACAAATGAAGAGGAAATAGGCAGTCTACCTGACAAAGAATTCAAAGTAATGATAGTAAACATGATTCAAAATCTTTAAAATAGAATGGAGCAAATACAAGAAACGTTTAACAAGGACCTAGAAGAACTGAAGAGCAAACAATGATGAACCACACGATAAATGAAATTAAAAATTTTCTAGAAGGAATCAATAGCAGAATAACTGATGCAGAAGAATGGATAAGTGACCTGGAAGATAAAATAGTGGAAATAATTACCACAGAGAAGAATAAAGAAAAAAGAATGAAAAGAATTGAGGACAGTCTCAGAGACCTCAGGGACCACATTAAACACAGCAACATTTGAATTATAGGGGTTCCAGAAGAAGAAGAGAAAAAAAAAGGGTCTGAGAAAATATTTGAAGAGATTATAGTTGAAAACTTCCCTAACATGGGAAAGGAAATAGTCAATCAAGTCCAGGAAGGGCAGAGAGTCCCATACAGGATAAATCCAAGGAGAAATACTGCAAGACACATATTAATCAAACTATCAAAAATTAAATACAAAGAAAAAATATTAAAAGCAGCAAGGGAAAAGCAACAAATAACATACAGGGGAATCCCCATAAGGTTAGCAGCTGATCTTTCACCAGAAACTCTGCAAGCCAGAAGGGAGTAGCAGGACATATTTAAAGTGATGAAAGGGAAAACCCTACAGCCAAGATTACTCTACCCAGCAAGGATCTCATTCAGATTCAACCAAGTAATTAAAACCTTTACGGACAAGCAAAACTTAAGGGAATTCAGCACCACCAAACCAGCTTTACAACAAATTCTAAAGGAGCTTCTCTAGGCAGGAAACACAAGAGAAGGAAAAGACCTACAAAAATAAATCCAAGACAATTAAGAAAATGGTAATAGGAACATACATATTGATAATTTCCTTACATGTAAATGGATTAAATGCTCCAGCCAAAAGACATAGACTGGCTGAATGGATAGAAAAACAAGACCCATATATATGCTGTCTACAAGAGACCCACTTCAGGCCTAGAGACACATAAACAGACTGAAAGTGAGGGGATGAAAAAAGATATTCCAGGCAAATGAAATCAAAAGAAAGCTGGATAGCAATTCTCATATTAGACAAAATAGACTTTAAAATAAAGATTATTACAAGAGACAAAGAAGGATACTACTCAGTGATCAATGGATCAATCCAAGAAGAAGATATGGCAATTGTAAATATTTATGCATCCAACATAGGAGCACCTCAGTACATAAGGCAAATGCTAACAGCCATAAAAGGGAAAATAGACAGTGACACAATCATAGTAGGGGAAACCTCACTTCTGCCAATGGACAGATCATCCAGAATGAAAATAAATAACGAAACACAAGATTCAAATGATATATTAAACAAGTTGGACTTAATTGGTATTTATAGGACATTCCATCCAAAAACAACAGAATACACTTTCTTCTCAAGTGCTCATGGAACATTCTCCAGGGTAGATCATATCCTGGGTCACAAGTCAAGCTTTGGTCAATTTAAGAAAATTGAAATCATCTCAGATATCTTTTCCGACCACAACACTATGAGACTAGATATCAATTAGAGGGAAAAAACCTGTAAAAAATACAAACACATGGAAGCTAAACAATACCCTACTAATTAACCAAGAGATCACTGAAGAAATCAAGGAGGAAATCAAAAAATACCTAGAAGCAAATGACAGTGAAAACACGATGACCCAAAACCTATGGGATGCAGCAAAAGCAGTTCTAAGACAGAAGTTTAAACCAATACAATCCCACCTCAAGAAACAAGAAACATCTCAAATAAACAACCTAACTTTACACCTAAAGCAATTAGAGAAAGAAGAACAAAAAAACCCCAAAGTTAGCAGAAGGAAAGAAATCATAAAGATCAGATCAGAAATAAGTGAAAAAGAAATGAAAGAAACAATAGCAAAGATCAGTAAAACTAAAAGCTGGTTCTTTGAGAAGATAAACAAAATTGATAAACCATTAGCCAGTCTCATCAAGAAAAAAAGGTAGAAGATTCAAATCAAGAGAATTAGAAAGGGAAAAGGAGAGGTAAAAATTGACCCTGCAGAAATACAAAGAATCATGTGGAATCACTACAAGCAACTCTATGCCAATAAAATGGACAACCAGGAAGAAATGGACCAATTGTTAGAAAAGCACAACCTTCCGAGACTGAACCAGGAAGAGATAGAAAATATAAACACACCAATCACAAGCACTGAAATTGAAACAGTGATTAAAAATCTTCCAACAAACAAAACCCCAGGTCCAGATGGCTTCACAGGCAAATTCTATCAAACATTTAGAGAAGAGGTAACACTTATCCTTCTCAAACTCTTCCAAAATATAGCAGAGGGAGGAACACTCCCAAACTCATTCTACGAGACCACCATCACCCTTATACCAAAACCAGACAAAGATGTCACAAAAAAAGAAAACTATAGACAAATATAACTGATGAACATAGATGCAAAATCCTCAACAAAATACTAGCAAAGAAAGTCCAACAGCACATTAAAAGGATCATACACCATGGTCATGTGGGGTTTATCCCAGGAATGCAAGGATTCTTCAATATACGCAAATCAATCAATGTGATACACCACATTAACAAACTGAAGGGTAAAACCATATGATAATCTTAATATATGCAGACAAATCTTATGACAAAATTCAACACCCATTTATGATAAAAACTATTTAGAAAGCAGGCATAGAGGGAACTTACCTCAACATAATAAAGGCCATGTACGACAAACCCACAGCCAACATCATTCTCAGTGGTGAAAAACTTAAACCTTT
The DNA here is from genome assembly GCF_059928025.1 of Delphinapterus leucas. Classification (NCBI taxonomy): domain Eukaryota; kingdom Metazoa; phylum Chordata; class Mammalia; order Artiodactyla; family Monodontidae; genus Delphinapterus; species Delphinapterus leucas. Next base: position 71,240,036 of record NC_143137.1, read on the forward strand.
TCCACTAAGATCAGGAACAAGACAAGGTTGCCCATTCTCACTGATGTTATTCCACATAGTTTTGGAAGTTTTAGCCACAGCACAAAGAGAAGAAAAAGAGATAAAAGGAAGTCAAAATGGAAAAGAAGAAGTAAAGCTGTCACTGTTTGCAGATGACATGATACTATACATAGAGAATCTTAAAGATGCTATCAGAACACTACCAGAGCTAACAAATGAATTTGGTAGAGTAGCAGGATAGAAAATTAATGCACAGAAATCTCTTTCATTCTTACACACTAATGATGAAAAATCTGAAAGAGAAATTAAGGGAACAGTCCCATTTACCATTGCAACAAAAAGAATACCTAGGAATAAACCTATCTAAGGAGACAGAAGACATATATGCAGAAAACTGTAAGACACTGATGACAGAAATTAAAGATGATACAAACAGATGGAGAGATTGACCATGTTCTTGGATTGGAAGACTCTACATTGTGAAAATGACTATACTACCCAAAGCAATCTACAGATTCAATGCAATCCCTATCAAACTACCACTGGCATTTTTCACAGAACTAGAAAAAATTCCACAATTTTTGTATGGAAACACAAAAGACCCCGAATAGCCAAAGCAATCTTGAGAAAGAAAAACAGAGCTGGAGGAATCAGGCTCCCTGATTTCAGACTGAACTACAAAGCTACAGTAATCAAGACAGTATGGTACTGGCACAAAAACGGAAATATAGATCAGTGGAATAGGATGGAAAGCCCAGAGATAAATCCACACACCTGTGATCACCTTATCTTTGATAAAGGAGACAAGAATATACAACGGAGAAAAGACAGCCTCTTCAATAAGTGGTGCTGGGAAAACTGGACAGCTACATGTAAAAGGATGAAATTAGAACACCATACACAAAAATAAACTCAAAATGGATAAAGACCTAAATGTAAGGCCAGACACTCTAAAACACTTAGAGGAAAACATAGGCAGAACACTCTTTGACATAAATCACAGCAAGATCCTTTTTGACCTACCTCTTAGAGAAATGGAAATAAAAACAAAAATAAACAAATGGGACCTAATGAAACTTAAAAGCTTTTGCACAGCAAAGGAAACCATAAACAAGATGAAAAGACAACCTTCAGAATGGGAGAAAAGATTGGCAAATGAAGCAACTGACAAGTGATTAATGTGCAAAGTATATAAACAGCTCATGCAGCTCAATATCAAAAAAACAACCAAATCAAAAAATGGGCAGAAGATCTAAATTGACCTTTCTCGAAAGAAGGTATACAGATTGCCAACAAACACATGAACAGATGCTCAACATCACTAATCATTAGAGAAATACAAATCAAAAGTACACTGAGGTATCACCTCACACCAGTCAGAATGGCCATCATCAAAAAAATCTACAAGCAATAAATGCTGAAGTGGGTGTGGAGAAAAGGGAACCCTCTTGCACTGTTGGTGGGAATGTAAATTGATGCAGTCACTATGGAGAACAGTATGGAGTTTCCTTAAAAACCTAAAAATAGACCTACCATATGACTCAGCAATCCCACTGATGGGTATATACCCTGAGAAAACCATAATTCAAAATAGTCATGTACCACAATGTTCATTGCAGCCCTATTTACAATAGCCAGGACATGGAAGCAACCTAGGTGTCCATGGACACATGAATGGATAAAGAAGTGTGACACATATATACAGTGGAATGTTACTCAGCCATAAAAGGAAACGGAATTGAGTTATTTGTAGTGAGGTTGATGGACCTAGAGTGTGTCATACAGAGTGATGTAAGTCAGAAAGAGAAAAACAAATACCGTATGCTAACTCATATATATGGAATCTAAAAAAAAAAAAACCAGAAACTGCTTCTGATGAACCTAGGGGCAGGACAGGAATAAAGACAGATGTAGAGAATGGACTTGAGGACACCAGGACGGGGAGGTGTAAACTGGGAAGAAGTGAAAGAGTAGCATTGGCATATATACACTACCAAATGTAAAATAGATAGCTAGTGGGAAGCAGCTGCATAGCACAGGGAGATCAGCTCGGTGCTTTGTGACTGCCTAGAGAGGTTGGATAGGGAGGGTTGGCGGAGACGTAAGAGAGAGGCGATATGGGGATATGTGTATAAATATAGCTGATTCACTTCATTGTACAGCAGAAACTAACACAACATTGTAAAGCAGTTATACTCCAATAAAGATGTTAAAAAATAAATAAATTTTAAAAATGCAAAAAAACAAAAAATAGGTGGGCAGAGGCCAGATCATTTGTGCAATGTTGTTGGTCTTAAATGCTTGTTCTTAGGTGTCAGAGTGTGTGAGATGGAATCCCAGCTGTCACTTGCTAGACATGAACCTAAAGCAAGTTCTTTAATCTTTCTGTGCCTTCGTTTCCTCATTTGTGATATAGGAATAATAATATTATCTGCCCTCAGATATTTTTGGATTAAATGAATATCAAATATTGGAGTTTATTATCTATCATATTATTATTTGCATTATATTATTTTTGTGTTATGTATTACATTATAGCATTATAATATAATACTCTTATTTGTCATTTTGGTTTTGTTTATATTAAGAGGAAAAATAAATATGTTTTTTACTGTGGTGGCAATAATCTAACAGATGAAATAATTAATGATATTGTAGAGATAAGGGGAAACTATAGGTACTTTGTCTTTGAATAGGTAAGAGAAGCAGCACAGGGAAATTAATTGCCCTTAGATCTTATTGGGGACTAGTAAATGGATAGAGTTTATTATGGAAGAATGAGGAAATTTTATTCTAATTGCTTTCATTTTATAAGTGAAATAAGCAAAGTCATCACAAAGGGTAAAGGGTGAGTAGGGGTTAGTGGAGATTTGAAGAAAGAGAAGAGGGTAGAAATACCATACGAAAGGCTTGGAGAGTTAATCAACTAAGGAATATAGTATGATTGCTAGGCATCATGAAGAGCCTACCGAGGTTTCTAATCATGAATTTAAAGGAAGACCAGGCGTGTGGGTTTTATATATGCTTAGGTGCAGGGACAGAGCAGTTGCAAATTGTGTTTAATCAGAGTTACAGTTTTACCAGGGGAGTATGTTGAAGGAAGAAAAGGACAAAGTGACTAAAAGTATGTTGTGGACTGAATATTTGTGTCCCCCAAGATTTATATGTTGAAGCCCTAACTCCCCATGTGACCAAATTTAGAGAAAGGGTCTGTGACGGAATGATAAAGGTTGCATGATTTCATGAGGGTGGGACCTTAATGCAATAGGGTTGGTGTTCTTATAAGAAGTGGAAGAGACACCATAGTTCTCTCTGTGCTTGTATACATGCACTCAGAGAATGGCCTTGAGTGAGGACTCCAGGGACAAAGGAGATGGATCTGCAAGCCAGGAAGAAAGCTCTCAACAGAAACCGAACCCTGCCAAACCTTAATCTCAACTTCCAGCCCCCAGAACTAAGAGAAATAAACTTATGTTGTTTAAGGCACCCAGCCTGTGGTATTTTATTTTGGGAGCCTAGCAGACCAACACACCAGGGGAGTATGTTGGAAGGAAAAAAGGACAAGTTGTCTAAAAATATATGCAAGGAAGTAAATATAATAATGGACTGTGAAGTCTAAGTCAGATAAGGAGGGAAGGGAACATGGTGTTGGGGATTGAATGATGTACATCAAAAGTTAAGTAAGGTCAGGACTTCCCTGGCAGTCCAGTGCTTAAGACTTCACCTTCCAATGCAGGAGGTGCGGGTTCAATCCCTGGTCAGGGAGCTAAGATCCCACATGCCTCGTGGCCAGAAAACCAAAACAGAAGCAATCTTGTAACAAATTCAATAAAGACTTTAAAAATGGTCCACATCAAAAAAAAATTTTTTTTTAAAGTTAAGTAACGTCAAAGGATTGGAAGTCCCAGTGCTGCCGAAGCCTCAACTGGAAAATAGGAGAGTAGGAGAGTAGGATATTTGACATCGAGATTTTGGAGGAGATGTCGTTATTTATTGGTAATGGCAAGGTCTAGGAGTATGGCTGTAAATAGAAGACAGATTTATGGAAGGCAAGGAGTCAGAGAACTAAGAAATCATGATATTGAATAGATATTCTGTGTGGTTATTGAAATCGCTAAGAAATTAACTGAGTGATGGAGACAAAGGCAGAAATTCCAAAGGCAAAATATTCAAGGAATGGATATAGATATAAGTACATAGATTTGAGTGATATTTAAAAGCAAAATCAACAGGAATTGGTCATGAATTAAAATGAGATAGAAGAACAATAGGGAGAGGGAGCCATTAAGGATAACTCACTGGTCCCTGACTTGAGCTACTGGATGAATCATGGTATCATTGGTAAGTTAGGGAAGGCTGTGAGAAGATCAGGAGTTTGATCTTGGATATTCTAAATTTGAAGTGACCTTGGGATATCCCAGCGAAGATATCAAGGAAGTGGGCTGGTATTTTGGTACTCAGAGCAGGGTTCATCCTGGAAATAAAAATCTGTGAAGTATCTGATGATGGGTGGTAATTGAATTCCACGAGAGTTGTGCCATTGCCTACGAAGTAAGTATAGAAAGAGGAGAGGAGAAGCCTAAGACTGGGCTTTGAGCAACTTCAGTATTTAATGAACAGATTGAGGAGTATGAGCCTTAAGGGAGACTGATTAGGAAGTTGAAAGAGAGATAAAGAAGCCAGGAGAGTATGAAGTCACAGAAGCCAAGGGAAGAGAATCTTTTAAAAAGGAAGGTGTAGCCAGTAGTGTTGAAAGCTAATGAGACCAAGTAGCCTGAGAGCATAAAAATCTCATTAGATTTAATGACATGGAGGCTATTGGTGACCTTAGTAAAAGCTTCATTAATGGACTAATGGAGGTGGAAGATAAGTTAGAGATAGGTGACTGAGGCAGAGGTGAGGAAAACGCAAAAAGAGAAAGCAGGTTAAACCACGTTTTCAAGAGTTTTAAAGGGGAAGAAAAGACATGTGGCAGTTAGAAGGGTCACTCAAAGCAAGGATGGATATATATATATATATACATATACATATATATGTATATATATAGTATGGGTGTGTGTATTTGTATTGTCTTAGTTAACATATATATAATTTTATTTTCAAGATGGCAGGAACTTGAGCCTATTTAAATCTTGATGAAATGTATATAATTGGGAATTTTAATATGAATTTAATATGTTAGTGAGGAAAACATAAATGATAGTGGAAAAGTAGGAGGGGATGGTATCCTAACCACAGGTGATAGATTCTAGGAGGACTAACAACTCCTCTAGTCCAACAGGAGGGAAAGAGAGCTGGACTACCCCAGGACTCAGTCATCTTAATTGTGTTCTATCTTCTCTCTTTCTGGGTGATCTAATCCTTTTTTACAAGAAAGTGTTGTGGAGGATTGGTGCAGTGGGCTTCATGGTCTCAAAGCAGCCATGAGAAAGGAGAACACAAGCTCCATCTTCTGCTGCAGGCAGGTTGGTGAGATGTGAGAGAAGAAATAGCTACCACCTGAGCATATTATGGGAGAAGCAGCCTTGCCAGGTTTCAACTAAGGAAAGGCAGGGGCCCCTCAGAAAAGACTTGGAAAATGTAGGGGAGTTTGCCATTCCTGAGAACACATTGGAAAGTTTGGGTGGATCATGATAACTAAGAAAATATTTGTTATTGGCAAGAAGATAATTTTCGATCTAAAATCAAGTAGTTGAGCAAAGTGGTAGAGGTGACTGAAGACAACTGTAAAGTGAAAGGCAGACCTTTTGTTCAAGGAATTTGGCCATAAGAGAAAAGAAGAAGATGGAATTAAATTCTATTTGGCTTTTTGTCTTCTATAATCTAGCTAGTTACCTGTGCTATTTCACTTCCATTTTTTTTCCTTAACATGAACTCTATTCAGGTTCATTTTCTGTACATTATACTTTCTAAAACTCCTTTTCTCTGAGCCATGTTTATGCTTTTCCCTCTGCCCAGAATACCATTTAAGTCCTTTTTCACCTTTATGAACACAACTCTTCTTGTAAGACCCTTTAAAATTTACCTCTCAACTTTCTTTGTTTTATAGTATTTTTTCACTCTGAAATAATTGACGTTTGTTGTAAAACCATTTGGAAAATACTTGAAATTATAAATTAAATATAATCCACATAATACTATCACTCAGATATATCATGCTGTATGTATTATTTTCAACACCAGTACTTGTAAATTGCTAAGTCTTTACTGTTCCACTAAATATTTATAACAAAATTTTAATGGCTCTCTAATATTCTATGGTATAGATGTACCATATTTCATTTAACCATTCTCCTAATATTAACCAACTTAGATCATTCCCATTTTTCTATTGTAAATAAAACATTATCTTTTACATAGATACTTATCTACACAATAACACCTTTAGAGCAAAAATCTTTTAAGTAGATTACTAGTTCAAAGGGTAAATGTTTTATAAAGGCTCTAAATGTATAGAGGTAGATTATTTTCCAGAAAGACTATAATAAGTTATCCTCCTGCAGACATCATTTATCAGTATATAGGCACCCCTCCATTGTCAGCATGGAATATTTTTAAAAGTTTTAATGTCCTAAGTGGAAAAATGGCTTCCCATTGGGATTTTCATCTGCTTGTATTTGATTACTAATTAAGGTGAATATTTTTTCTTATAGTTATTGATTACTGGATGTTTTCTTCTTTGTATTGTCTAGTCATGCCCTTTAATACACAAAATGTAGTATTTTTAATTGAATTATAAAAGATCATTAGTATTGTTAATCTAATTGTAAAATTTTGTTACATGGTAATTATCTTGCTTTGTATTATATTGGTTGTTATTTTCACCCTAACTACTGTTTTCACAGTAAAACATATCGCACATATCTAATCTTTACAGAATTCTCCATTCTCAGAAGTCATGTAGCACTCTAGAGTTTCACTCCAAAATCTTAAGATTGCACTCTCTACTGTCTTGTGTTGTTCATTAATAGTTTCTTTTATATTAATCTTTTATAGCCACAGAGATAGTAACTTGCTTGAGAACAAGCATAGGGAGTATGTTTATCATTATTCCTAGATTTGTAATTGGTATTGTGTTATTGACTTCTGATTTGCTTCTGGGATTATCATTATGTATATGCCCATCAAAGTATATAGCAAATTAACTCATTGTGTGTTAATTACCATTATGTTCTAGAAAAATTTATGTATATTTACAGCCGTTGGGAATAGGTTATTTTTCTTGAGGCTATCTTTATGCTTGTGGTAAGATCTGGGAAAAAATATCCCTGGGGTATATTAAAATTATTTCAAAAGTTTTAGGATTGTATATTAAAGAAACATTCTGTCGTGAGCCATGTTACTTGTATCATAGTTAAGTGAAAGGTGGTGTGAGCCATCTGATAAATGATTTCTTTTTTCACGTCAAGCAGCCCAGCTTTTCTGAGCATGCTGGCTTTGCAAGGATTTATAGTTCCCTGCCTTCATGCTGGAGTTACTTCAGCTTTCCGTGATGCATTCCAACTAATCTGGAGGTTAAGGCATTCCTTGATCATGGATAGATCTGATTGCTACTCAGCCCTGGAATTCTTTATAAAATTCCAGAACGTGGGCTAGAAATTGACTTAGGGAATCCAATAAAGTTGCAAGTCTTGGCAGTCATCCCAGCTAAATTTATAGACTGGAAGAAATATGGGCTTTCCATTGTTCTCTTTTTCACCTTTCTGGGTTTCTTTTGTGTGTATGTGAGTGTGTGAGTGTAAATTTATCATTTTGCTGACGTTGGAGTGGAAATAATCATTGAGGAAATCCAGCTAAAGAATTTTCACTTTGGATCCTCCGTGGTCTTTCCGAACTTTGACACAAACCTGCACCAAAAATGAATTTGTTCTCCCTCTCTAGGTTGCTGGTGTCATAAAATAATAAGTTGTTCTTGAAAATGAATCATGCTAGTATAACAGCTGATGTACACATTTGCCAGCTAGGTACAACTCCCAAATCCCCGTTCTTCCCCTGGCTCTGTGGGAGCCTTCTTTTTGAGACATGATCTGAGAAAATGTGATCATATGTATTGTTTCTGTTCATTCTGTGAAATGGTAATGGGGGCAAGAAAACAAGCTCTGAAGTCTCTTACAGATTTCAGTCTTTTTGTGTGTGCCTGATGCTCTGTAGTACATGGAGATCCAAGCAATCCTCTCCTATCTGATCAATGAAAATCTGTCTTGTTCTTACAGAATGGATTTGCTGTTGTGAGGCCCCCAGGCCATCACGCTGAAGAATCCACAGCCATGTAAGTACCAGGGACTGTTGCCCATCTCCAAGCGCCACGGTTCCTAGCGGTCACCTGCCCCGTGCATGTCTCTGAAGCCTCTAATTGTTAGCAGATGGACTGAGAAATCTTGCGAGGTACTCCCAGAAGCAGATTTATGGCTTCAGAGATCATATAGCATTTTAAAAAATGCTCTGAACATTATTTATAATGGTTTTCCTGGCTGATTTGCTTTCTTATTTCTCTGTTCTTCTCTATTCCGCAGGGGGTTCTGCTTTTTTAATTCAGTTGCAATTACCGCCAAATACTTGAGAGACCAACTAAATATAAGCAAGATATTGATTGTAGATCTGGTATGTATTCCTGGCCAGAGCTGCATTTTCAGTGACTCTAGATAAAAGGGAGTGTATTTGTATTTCTCTGTTAGGTTGCCTTGCTTTTCGCACTTGCAGACAACTGAAGGGTGTGTTTCCTTTGAATGTGGAAACTCATTAAATTCAGGATTGCAGTTCTGAAACCATAAACATTCACGTTTCACTTTCATGGTGTTAACTGCAATTTAATGAGAAGAAGGCGCAGATCAGGGCAACTTTTATGATGCTTAAATGAATTGATACTTCCACAGTTAAAATAACCCAACAGAACCTGAATTTACTTTTCCCTGCAGAATATAGACTTTAAATAGTCAGATGTGCTGGAAAGAATGCTGTTGCTTTGGTAACCAATTGGCCACTTCCCCTGGTTAGCAATCATATTGCTTGTTGTGCAACAGTGGTATTATTAAAACAAGTCAGCATGTCATTTTTTCTGAAAAGATCTCAGATCATGTATGCCAGTTTGGGATGACTCCCGGCAGGAACCCTGAGTGATTAAAAGTCAGAGGCATTAGATTAGTCTTGCATTTTAACATGATGCATTCTTACACAATGGAGTTATAATTAGTTTAACAAATGGTTTGTTTAAATGCAGATGACACTTGGCAGGTTGTCTATAGTATATTTGTGAATAATGAGCTGGAGATCTGCCCCATACAAAAGGACCAACCCAGGAAAGGGCGAAAGAGAGCTGACTGGTGATTTATGAGCCCCGTTTTCGGTTTGCCTCCAGTTCACGAGGAGGTGTAATAGGTTGTCTGACAAAGCATAGACAGGAAATGAACCCTGGCATCCAAAGCTAACCTGCTACATCTGCACTTAATTAATTTTTGCAGGTGATAAAAGATTTAAAGGCAAAATATGTTAAAAGTTTTTTTTGAAGTGCAAGCCTTAATAGTCTAAATCTTGTTCATAGCTGCACTCATAATTAAATCTTATTGGGAAGTCGTGGCCTCCCTGTCCCGCCCTCCGATTCAGTTAAGCAGGCACACCAAAGGGTTGAGAGAGCACAAACCAAGCCATGTGAAGAAATACTTAGTCAAGTTAAAATGAAGATAAAAGGAATGAAAGACTGATAACCATTTGTACTGTTTGGTATGAATGGTTATTTTCCACATCCTGTAGTGTAGCCTTTCTGCAAGTTCTTTGGTGCTGAGAGTATTGAAACCCAACTTCCCATGTATTTTCCAAACATGCTTATGTTTCAGTATAGGTCATAGTTCAACATTAAAGAAACGTGTTGAAGGCCTAGATATACTACAGCAGCAAGGTCTTAAAATTTTACAAAAAGGAGGACATCAGTACCTATTTTCCCATGTATATACAAAATGACGTTTTAAATAATTAATAATCATTGGCTTGCATGATTTATAAGATGGTAAATTTAAAAAATATTTAATATGTTTCTAGAACTCTTAAGTTCTGCTCGAAAGATAAGCAAAAAACTTGAAGAAAGGTAGCAGACGAAGACCAAGGATTGTGGGAAAATTTTTCTATGCTTTCTAAATTTGTCACAATTATTCAGGAAGGAGATTGTTAAACTGTCACCCTATCCTTAAGAATTTTTTAGTATTACTTTCTGAGGAATCTCCTCTACTATGAAGATAATAACTGTTAAGAGGCTCTTTAAAAGCACATTTGTGACATCCAAACTCTAAAGCAATGAATTGTACAAGAGACTTGAAGGCTAAAATGCCTGGCTTGTGATAGATGAATATTTTGTACCTCAGAGGATTTGTGTGTAAGGTTTTGTTTTTGTACATGAATATAAGAATAAAAGATTGTTGGATGTAATTTGATATGATTTATAAATTAAGTTGCTTGGTAGCTATTAGGAGTGTCCTGTAAGCTTACTGCCCTTTGATTATGAATTTGCTCCATTATCCCACGTAAAGGATACTGATTTCCCAACAGGCTATAGTAAAAGAGAAGTTTTTGTTTTATATTCTCTAAATATATGAAGTTCTGTCCAAAGGGTTGCCTCTGAGATCACCACCAGCCCGCATATTCTTACTTTCAAGTCTTCCAAATTCTGCAGCTGCAGGGATACTTTGAGGAAATTCCCCTGTTTCTTCCAGCTGCCGAGAAGGAAGTTTTAAAGTGCCACGTGGCGCTGAGACATCCGTTCTCCCTGGCTGACAGGTCTGTTCTGCAAGTTAGCAGAGGAAAAGTGAAGGTTCTTCAGTGGCAGAAGAACTTCATTCCTGCATATACAAAGTCACTAACTTTAGCTAAATGGTATGAACCAGCTCCATCAATTCCTAGGCCAACAGAAGGCAGAGCTACTCCATTGTTTGAGCAGCTAGATTCCACATTTTTTAGATGCCTAGTAACAGAGAGCTCTAATTCACCCCCTATTTGAAGCCACAGCCAGATATCAGAGGCGTTGAGTATTTTAGGCAGGAATGATTCTAGTTGATCTGTGGAGCTTATTCATTCCAGTTCTCCTTCTGGGGAAGATTCCAAAGATACGCAGATTGGTGAGGAAAGAGAGCAGGTGCACTTGCTTTTCAGCTTGCAAGAGACTGGCCGTTGTGTTCAGGCGTGAACCTGTCCTAGAAGTAGGATTTGCCTGAATGACTCAGGTAGCTTTTATGTAATGTGACCTTCAGTTGAAAATAATATATTTTAGGCTATTTTCATTAAAAAAAAAAAAAAAGACACTTCAAATGTCCATAGATTTTAGGCAGTTCCATTTTTGGTCAAGCACCAAACTTGACCAAAGGATTGTCGCAAGTGCCCGTACTAAATAATTATAAGTGATAACATTAGTTGATAGAATATATAATTTATTCAGAGCTATTTTAACATTGTAGTGAAAACATGTTGGCTCTAAATCCTTGTATAGAATAAATTTTCACAGTATGTCGTTAACCAGTAAAATAGCGAAATTATTTTTCAGTATTTCCCAGCAAATCTTAGATACAAGATCTATTTTGAGGCTGTTCATGATTTGGTTCATTTCCTTACTATAGTAAGTCCTCATAATCACCAATAATTGTCTTATATTGATCTAGTATATATTTGTTGCTGTGGAGAAAAAATCCTCAGATCATACCTGACCAGTAAGTAGTTTGTATTTATATTTTCAGAGAAACTGGAAAAATACTCTCAAGATTATAAGTTGTTGCCCAAAACAAAAGGCACATTTGGACTTACCTTTATCTCTAAATGCTTTGTGAATATAAATATGGAATCAAGAATTATCCGAGTATTTTTAGAATGGGTTTGTGAATTTTAATGAATAATGTCTGTTGAAACCTTATTGTGCTGAGGGCAAGAGTATATTTCTTATCCTGAAATTTGTGCAACAATAAGCACCCAACACATTTTTGAAGAACATATTATTTTATATCTAAGACAAATGATCTTTTATTTGACCTTCTTAGATAAACCTTTACAACATCAAGGCAATATTTTTCTGGTTTGCAAACTGTGGATGTATCTAGGCCCAGCAAAAAATTTTTCTTACAACGCTGACTAAAAATTCTATCCTGTAGTAGCAATGCAAACATTCTATCACTGTTATTTTTCAAAATATTTTGTTTGTCCATCCTTTAGGTATCCAGTAGCAAATTCAAGACATTGTGGGTTAAATTGTATCATTTTTGTTCTCATAAAGGACAAGTTTTGCTATTTCCTCCTTCCTTTCCTTTAAACGTTCAGAAATCCAGGAATTAATATATATATTTTTCAGTAAGCTATTTTTTTCCTGATGTGTGTGTATGCCTTTAGTCAGTATAATTTTCTGGAAAGAAGCCTTTCTTTCCAAATATTTTATGATCCCTTAATTGATTTTGGATATGTGTACTATGTAAAAGGGGGGAAGATTAGTGTATGTCTACACTGTGGATAGCAAGCTCACTGCTTTTAGAACCCACCAAAAGGAGGTTTTGGTGGTGTCTAGTGAGGGAGTTCTGGGCTGGAGGTTGAAGTGGAGACAAGTTATATAAACCTCAATAAGGAGCAATAATGACCACCAGTCTCACTTCATAGGTTTGCTAAGAAGATCAAAGAGATAATGAATGTAAGTGTAAGTTAACAGCATAATGGTTATGAGTTTGGCCTTTGGAGTGAGAAGTGGATTCAAGACGCTGTCTTGAAAAATAACTGAAGCTCTCCAAGTCTCAGTCTATTTACCTTTTAAATCAGCGATAATATCATATACCTCATATAAATGTTAAATAATCTATGTAAGATATTTAATATGGTACCTGACTCAAAAATTGTAGGAATCATTGTTGAAAATAGTGTGATTCTTACTGATATAAAATACAGTGTAAGTAAGTAGTTACAAGTGACCAATACTTTTTTATAACAGAACCTGGAACTATAAATGTTACACATGTAGCAGTAATATTATATTAAATACAAATATATAGGTTATTCACTTTTATGAGTCATTTATTTTATCTTGTTTAGAAGCTATTAGGAACCATATTAACTGAGACTCTTGACACTTGGGGTCTTTTAGTAAGGATGTTTTTAAAAATGCTATTGGTTTTATTTTTCCTATATCTTTTATCAATTCCAGCATGTTTATATCATAAAACAATTAGAAAAAAAGAACTATTAAGTCTTGAATCATTATCAAATACAAATGTTCTAAGAATTTTTTTTCTTTCATTTTAATGAAACAGACCCCTTTTTTTTCCTGTGGGAAGGGGGAGTGGTGTGGAGAAAGAAAAAATAGGAAGAAGGAGGCTGGGAAGAGAGCCATAATATAATATTAAAATTAGGCAGATTGGACAAGATTGCATAAAAGCCCATGCCATCTTTCTGCTTTGGCCCAAATGATTTAATAGCTAATGAGCTCACGCTCCTGTGTCTTTGACTCTTGCCTTCACGATTTTACCAAAATAAAGTATGAAGTCCTTTTTGCATCTGGCATCTCTTTTGAAGTCATTCTAACTGCTGAGGGACTGCTAACTGAATTGAACGCTTCGAGAAAGCCAATTTACTCAGCTGGTTGCAAAGCCTTTGACCTTAATGGTGGGACTTGGCAAATCAATGCATACACGTATGTTTAGTGTTCTGTCAAGAATTGCGAAAATGCTCTGTAAGCCATAGATCCTTCTGCAAAATACTAGTTTGTAGTTTAAACATTAGTCTTTCTTCAGAGGCCAATGAGGCTAGTTAATTAAGCCTAAGGGGTTATGAACTGTTGGCAGTTAATAAGTCATAAAATTCCTCCATAAAACAGGATGCGAGATTCCATCACTGAAGCAAAGAGTACAAAGGGCCGGTGTATAAATATCTAATTGTACCAAAGGACTGGGCTTTCTCAATGACTGCTCATCTGGAGTCTCCAGGGCATGTTTGCTGTGGTTTCCTGATTTTTAGAAGCCAGTTTAAAAAATGAGTGCATTAAAGGGTAATTTGCCTGAAAGTTCAGGAAGTAAAGGGGGTGGTGTGGAAGCAAGCTGAACAGGAGAAAGAAAGAGAGACATACAAGACAGCAAATGAGAAGGAGGGTGGGGTAGAAAGACAGGGAACTAGAAATTAGAAAAGTTGTCTCCACACAGAGTGAGACAGGACTGTATTTGTCATCTGGTTTTTTTTTTCCCCCTGTAGGATGTTCACCATGGAAATGGTACACAGCAGGCCTTTTATGCTGACCCCAGCATCCTGTATATTTCACTCCATCGCTATGATGAAGGGAACTTTTTCCCTGGCAGTGGAGCCCCAAATGAGGTTCGGTTTATTTCTTTAGAGCCCCACTTTTATTTGTATCTTTCAGGTAATTGCATTGCATGATTACCCCTAATTTTCTTGTCCTTTGCTGGTGTTTTAAATTACACGAGATTACTGAATTGTCCCACGGGACCAAGAACCAGTGCAGAACAAGTGCATAACCCAGAGCACTGGTTGTCAAGCAAAGTTGGGCTGATTTGACATGTTGTTTGATGTTTATTTCAAGAGCTCACATGTGTTTGTTTTCCTCTCTTCTTGCTTCTTCCCTGTGCTCTTCTCTACCCACTGTGGTGTGGTTTTTCTCTTCCTAGGTTGGAACAGGCCTTGGAGAAGGATACAATATAAATATTGCCTGGACAGGTGGCCTTGATCCCCCCATGGGAGATACTGAGTACCTTGAAGCGTTCAGGTTGGTACTTCTTTCTCTGAAAGTGGAAAATTAGAAAACAAATGAAACAACACCAAATGTAAAAGAGAAATGTAAATTTCTAACTAAGGTAAAGTAGCTAAAGGAGTCATTCTATTAAAGCTCCAAAAAATGTTTGGTTTGAGGGACCTGAATATTGCTACAAAGCCACTTAAGGAGTATGTGTACCAAAAAAAGGTACATCAAGACTTAGTTGTAGTCAATGGCCAGGAATGTTCCCCTCTTTCTACCAAGAAAAAAGGGAAAAAAAGATTTTATTATTAAGTAGTCTGGAAAATTCTGCCTATTATGACATATGATGTGATTTAGAATGGACATTAGCATATTAACCGCTCTGGGAATTCCTTCACTACCTATTTAACTTTTTTGAACAGGCATTTTGCAAACTTCACTGGACTAAAGAATTTTTTGCACATATTTTTACACACAGCACCACTTGGCATTCTTAGTTCCAAGGAACATTGGCCTAGGCAGTCTCATTTCATGGTTAAGTAAATGACTTTTCCCTATCATAATATGTGTATTTTCCCTCTCACATTAAAACACCAACTGATTAATTGGTTGTTGCCAGTTTCTTCAGAAAATGTAGGCAGTAATTAAAGTGTATATTAATATATACACATTGCTACTATTTTTCTAAAGAGCTCTAAAAATTAGTTGAAACAAGAAATACAATAAATTAAAAGTTGTTGTTTTGGATATAGTTTTTTAAGGCATTTATTCTCTGGAATTAAAATTTTGTTCAGTGTTTGGAAAGGTCTATGTTTTAAGGGAAATAGAAGATTATGTCAATATGTGCCTCACTTGCAAGATTTTAGGAGATTTTAACCTATTGGTACTGCATGAATTTTGGATGTTTTGTTTATTTGAAGCAAAAGCAACTGCATGATAAGAAATTTTTGAAGCATTCTTTTCTTTGGCTAATTTACCAATTATAAATTCCCAAGGGAAAAATCCTGTTGACAACGCATCTGAAATAGATAAGAAAATTTTTTAATCAGTAAAGTTTTGATGGGTTTCTGTTGTCCTGTGTATCATTCATACTTCAATTTCTCCTTTTGAGAGTCATTTCTCATTTGAAAACAGGCCCAAGAAAAATGATAGAAAATTGCTATTTTTAAGAATATACATTAAAATAAATGTATTATCTTGATATTTGAGGAAAATTCTCATATTTCAGATTTGTACTTTGAAAAAAATGTACATGTTCTATAGTACATGTATCTTTACTATTTATAGGAAAAATAGGTGAAATAAGTTTATTTATTTTGACTTAGGCTGTCTATGAAGATATCTTGCGTTAATTAGCAGTAAAAGTAAACAACTATATTAAGAAACTATAGGGGTTTCAATATTATGAATTCTTTTTGCAACATAACAAAACAGTATTAATGTTTTAAAGGAACTCTAATGGGATAATAGATTTTTACATTATCTCACATATGAATTTGTCTGTTTACCAAGTTGACCTAGTAACTTACATGATACACACATTAAGTTCTCAACTTTACCATAGCATGTGATCATAGTCATTGGTCTGCAACATAGAATTACTAGTTTTTTATTATCACAATACTATTTGTGGTACTGTTGCTTTACATAAGAATGCATTATGCATTCACAGCAGGGAAGGATAATTAATATTTTGTATCTGTTCTCTCATGACAAAGTTAATGGTAGATGAGATTTTTTTAAAAGAACCCCTTTGAACACAACAATTACATTAAATAATGTGAAAACAGATATTAAGTGTACACTATCGATTTTTTACTGAAATGGTTAAGTGAATCAAGTGCTCCTGAAAGTGTTTGAACGTCCCCAAGAATGGCACCTTCTCTTTGCCTGGAATGTGGACACTTTATTTTAGAAAACTTTTTTAAACTTCCCCGTGTGGTCACCATATCCAGGCTTAATTAGAGGAGAAGCAGCATTATTCAGCTAGGCTGCAGAAATGTAAAATTGTGACTTTTAATACTCATAGTTATTTAAGAACCAGATTTAAACTATAATAATTCTGTCAGTTTTTAACTATACCATGTCTGCTTGCTGCTCAATGTGTATAACTAGAAATACTTGTAAACTTTGTAAGGAGGAATCAAGAAAGTAAGTCTTTCATTCAAAAAATATTCATTGAACACTTAGTATGTGCCAGGAACAATGGCGAGCACTTGGAATTTAGAGCCAGTTTGCTCTCAGGGAACATAATAGAAGTGATACTTATTGTTCTGGTGAACAGATGTCCTTAGACATAGAGAGGATAAAATGATGAATTCTTCCCGAAGGGTTTCGGGAAAGGCTTCATCAAGTATCGTTCAACCTGTGCATTCAAAGATGAGTGGGAGTTTTTAAGGGGTAAAAGAATTGGAGTAGGGGAATTCATACTAGGCAGAGAGAATAGACTGTGGTGTGAAAAGCATGGAGCCATAAAATGACCTTGCTCTGTGGGCTCAAGAGCGTGAGGGGGGGATTGCGTGGCAGGTATACAGATCATACTTCATAAAGTCTTTTGCAGGCAAAGAGTGCCCAGCTAAATATATTAATTTCTTTCTAATTTGGGGCTCTAGTGCGATAGACTCCCAAATAATTTTTAACATAGTATTATTTTATAAGCATATCCTTCTTAATAGAATCCTTTTTTTAAGTATTGAAACTAAAGCTCTTTCTGGCATCTGTGCGTGGGTGCAGAATACAGAGGTTGGGAGAAAAGTAAATGGTACCTTTTCTTTTTTCTCAATTTTTAATTGTTTCTGGACTATGATAAGTATCTTTGTAAGGAAAGCCTCTCTGAAACTCCATTTATAATAGGATATAAGATGGCTGCTAATTTTAAATTTGCATATATATTGCCTTTGTGGTCTCTATTATGTGTTTTTTTCTGTGGCAAAAATAGAATTGCAGGCAAACCAAACATTTTCATGTTTGCTATAAGTTTTAAACATAGTTTTAAAAATATAATAGAATATCTAAATTAGTACAGATAATTAGTTGTTTCTTCCCTGTAGTTATCATTCATCTCTGAAATAATTGAAGGTTATGATTCAGATTTTTCTCAAGAGTTTTTAAAATCTTCAAATAATTTCAAATATCTTCTATGTTCACCTAAAATATATTTCTAAGGTTATCATTTTATTAAATAATTATGGGTATTTGTATTAAGGTCTACATGACGGTTCTAGATTATAAATTTTATAGACATCATGGCTGTTTCTTAAGTGGTTTGTATAAGCCACAGAACTACTATATGGAAGGGCCATGATGTGGCTCTAAAATCTATGCTCTAGGGCTTCCCTGGTGGCGCAGTGGTTGAGAGTCCGCCTGCCGATGCAGGGGACACGGGTTCGTGCCTGGTCCGGGAAGGTCCCACGTGCCGCGGAGCGGCTAGGCCCGTGAGCCATGGCCCGCTGAGCCTGCGCTTCCGGAGCCTGCGCTCCACAATGGGAGAGGCCACAACAGTGAGAGGCGCGCATACCACAAAAAAAAAAAAAAAAAAAAAATCTATGCTCTTTCTATACCACCACACTGCTACTCTTTTCTACTATTCATGACTTAAAAGACTAAGGTGTGATAAAGCATAGTGAACTTATACTGAAACATAAGGCCTTCTACCCCAAACCTAAATCACAAATGCCTAGTACACAGCATGGCAGAGAAGAGCTATTAAGTAATACTGGCTGAATGAAACAATTAATAAATAAATAAATCAGAGAAGAAAGGGGGAGTAATACACTACAGTAGAAGCATTGGAAACCCGTGAGGGACCTGCATGAATCCTATCTCTTGGTCCCTCAAGGAGCATGCTTCACAAAGAACTCTGAACACCCATTCATTTGCTTATAACAATTTCAAATGTCTTCTCTTCATGCAACAAATTTGCTAAATGCCTGCTTAGCAGCTTCTGTTCCAGTCACTTCAAAATATTGTTCCAATGGTTCTGTCTTATCCATAATCCCTAGATGAGTGCTGGACACATTTTTTCTAAAGATTAATTCTTTAAGAGTTCTATAGATGTTAAAGTGGTTATTTATATAAGAGAATTTATTTTTTGTACAATATTATATGTTATAGGTGTACAGTATAGTGATTCACAATTTTTAAAGATTATACTCTATTTATAGTTATTATAAAATGCTGGCTATATTCCCTATGTTATACAATATATCATTGTAGCTTATTTTGTACATAATAGTCTGTACCTTTTAATCCCCTACCTCTAAATTGCCCCCCTTCCCTCTCTCCACTGGTAAGTACTAGTTTGTTCTCTATATCTGTGAGTCTGCTTCTTTTTTGTTATATTCACTAGTTGTACTTTTTTAGCTTTTTCATATAAGTGATTCATGCAATATTTGTCTTTCTCTTGTCTTATTTCACCTAGCATAATGCCCTACAAGTCCATCCATGTTGCTGCAAATGACAAAACTTTATTCTTTTCTATGGCTCAGTAGTATTCCATTGTGTGCATACACACACACACACACAGACACACACACACACACCCTACATCTTCTTTATCCATTCATCTGTTGATGGACCCTTAGGTTGCTTCCGTATCTTGGCAGCTGTAAATAATGCTGCTGTGAACATTGGGGTGCCTATATCTTTTCGAATTAGTGTTTTTGGTTGTTTTGGGATGTGTACCCAAGAGTGAAATTGCTGGGTCATATGGTAGTTGTATTTTTAATTTTTTGAGAAACCTTCATGCTCTTTTCCACATTGGGTGCACTAATTTACATTCCCATCAACAGTGTGTGCGAGTCCCCTTTTCTCCACATTCTTGCCAACATTTGTTATTTGTGTTCTTTCTGATGATAGCCATTCTGACCGGTGTGAGCTGATATCTCATTGTGGTTTTCATTTGTATTTCTCTGATGATTAGCGATGTTGAGCATCTTTGCATGTGTTTGTTGGCCATCTGCATGTCCTCTTTGGAAAAATGTCTATTCAGTTCTTTTGTCCATTTTTTAATCAGGTTATTTGGTTTTCTGATGTTGAGTTGTATGAACTATTTATATATGTTGGATATTAACTCCTTATTGGTCATATTATTTGCAAATATTTTCTCCCATTCAGTTAGTTGTCTTTTCATTTTGTCAATGGTTTCCTTTGCTTTGCAAAAGTTTTTAAGTTTAATTAGGTCCCTTTTGTTTATTTTTGCTTTTATTTCCTTTGCTTTAGGAGACAGATCCAAAAAATATATATTGCTATGATTTCTGTCAAAGCGTATTCTGCCTATGTTTTCCTCTAGGAATTTTATGGTCTTACATTTAGGTCTTTAATCCATTTTGAGTTTATTTTTGTATATGATATTAGAGAATGTTCTAATCTCGTTCTTTCACATGTAGCTGTCCAGTTTTCCCAGCACCACTTATTGAAGAGACTGTCTTTTCTCCATTGTATATTCTGGCTTCCTTTGTCATAGGTTAATTGACCGTGAATGTTTGGGTTTATTTCTGGGCTCTCTATTCTGTTCCATTTATCTATGTGTCTGTTTCTGTGCCAGTGCCATAATGTTTTGATTGCTGTACCTTTTATAATAGTCTGAAGTCAAGGGAGAGTGATTCCTCAAGCTCTGTTCTTCTTTCTTAAGATTTTTTAGGATGTTCAGCCTCTTTTGGGTTTCCATACAAATTTTGAGTTTATTTTTTCTAGTTCTGTGAAAAATGCCATTGGTATTTTGATAGGAATTGCGCTGAATCTATAGATTACCTTGGGTAGTATGGTAATTTTAACAGTATTAGTAGTCTGTTCATACTGTATTATCATACTGGGCAAGATAATATGTATCTCATGCTTCTAATTGAATCTAATGAGGAAAACATCTCCACATGTTTAAAAAAAAGAGTAGCAATTTCCAATGTAGAAATAAAATATTAGTAGTCCTTCAAATTATTCATATTTTATTGGATAGATAAATAAATGAATGAATGAGTGAATGAATGATGATCTCTGGATTTTTAATTTCAAAAAATAGGTTAAGCCCTTTACATTTGGAAGGTATTGATGAAATAATAAATGACTCATTTGGCACACACTGAAAACAAGCTAAGAGATTGGCTTAGAGCTGTTGATCTGGGTTCCTTAGATGCAAACAAGTTGTGATTTTTAAAAAATTACTGCTCTCCAAGCTAACGTGTTTATAGTCTGTAGCTACCATAATTAATATTTGCTAATGGTAAGGATTTCCAAATACAAACGGTCTATAAATATCAGGTCTTCGGGCATGTTCACCTCTGGGGGAAAACTTCTAAACAGAATGATTCTGTTTCACCAAGGTTGTCAGTATGCCAACTGAAAAAGAGGATTTGAGCAAGTTATCTAGTCTAGAAAATAAATATCTAGTCAAAATATGTGTTGTGGGCTTCCCTGGTGGCACAGTGGTTGAGAGTCTGCCTGCCGATGCAGGGGACACGGGTTCATGCCCAGGTCCGGGAGGATCCCACGGGCCGCGGAGCGGCTGGGTCCGTGAGCCATGGCCGCTGGGCCTGCGTGTCCGGAGCCTGTGCTCCGCAGCAGGAGAGGCCACAGCGGTGAGAGGCCCGCGTACCGCAAAAAAAAAAAAAAAAAAAAAAATGTGTTGTTATTTCTATTGTAAACTAGCTGTTTTTTCTTTTCATTGATTTATGAAGTATCTCTTTAATCAAAATGTGTTTATGCTTGCAAATGTAGCTTTTGCTAAAATACTTTGACCATATAACCAATAGAATGTTTAAAAATTAGCATATTTATTACGAAGTCAAAGCAGCTGAATCAGTTGGACATATACAAAGAGCCCAAACAGCCTATATCTCTTTCCGTTGTCTTTGGTTTATACCTGTTTGCTTTAATGATATAAGCAAATTTAAAATCCATTGATACAAAACTGTGACTGGAAACTTGACTAGATAACATCTATTCTCAGTTCATCTGTCACACTGTCAATTCTATTGTAGATACAGCATCTTTAAAATAGAGCTTCCTATGACTTCTCCTGTTTGTGGCAAAAATAGAAACATATGCATTTAACTTGAGAGCAGAGAATAGAGCCCTTAATTGTCATATTCATAGAGCAGCTATTCCTCAGACAACTAGTCAGTAATGGTTAGCTTGGAGTTTTCTTAGAGTGGTTGAATTTACCATGGAATGATAGTAGATAATTTGGGGCAGTGAACATAAATAAGTACAATATTTTATTTTCTTTTGTTTTATCAAACATATCGTTGTTATAACTAATTTTAGAGCACTGACTTCTAAATAGTCTTGGCATATGCATAGTCTGAAATTTAGAGGTTGCTTAATTCTGTCTGAGAAATGAGATGGGATCATAGTAAATATTTATGTTCTCTCGTTGGTGATGACAACTAAGTACATATTTTTATGGTTATTCTTATTTTTATCATATTTTAGTGAAATTTCATGGTAAGAGAATGTAAAGTAAAACTATTATAAAAATAATAACATAATGATAATAATATCATAGTAATATAGAAATTCATTGAGGACTTGCTAGTTGCTCATTTCTTTTCATCTTTACAAGTTGTTGAATTAAGTGCTCCCAGTTTCCAGATGAGGATACCAAGCCCCCCTTGAGTTCAGTAGGTTGGTTACCTGATGTCACATAGCTGGTTAACGGTGATCAGGGACTGGGTGGCAAAAAGTGTGAGTGTAGAGACAGTACTCCTTTGGCCCTGAGCTATAAACTGTAGTTCCTCTGTCAAGAGTAGGGGTAACAAAACAATAATAAAGTGAGAAATTCTTTGCCAGTGCATTTTAGTCTATCCAGCATTTATCTTCGACATCTAAATTGGTAATACTATTTTAAAATTGAAAATTTCTCCCTGATTCTCACTACCCTTGTATCATATAATAATTCCAAGCAACTTCTCTTTGTGCCTTTCCTCATGTGCCACATTAAGCCTATCAAATAACACCCCTATAATTTTTCTTCCTTTTGATAACGAGACTGTTTACAATGGAAAATATATTTTTTCCTTTTTTGTTAAAACAAATTTTTTTTATTATGTACACATTTAGATGTTTTTGGAATGGGTATGTGATTGAACTTGAGAAAACCCAAATTAAATTTTAATAGAACATAGACTGATAAATGAATGCTTAGCTCCAATTTTGAAATAAAGAATGATTTGTTGTCATCTAAAAATCATACTCAATACTGCAAAATGATTTGGGGTCTTATTTTGTCTATAAGAACTGTGGTTGATGCTTCCCAGCCTTGAAATGGATTTTCAATTGTTAATGACAACCAAATATATTATGCTCATGATAGTATGTATTTTCCCAAGGATGTTGAAGACATTTTGGGAAAGAGGGTGGAATTTCTTGAAGCAATTTGCCAATATGAAATACTGTACATATCAAATTGGCCCTACTACCATCTTTCTCAGACCATTTATCATAGCTCACAAATCAAGCCCACATTTTCTCTTTCTGAAAGACTTGGCTAATAAAGAAGATGTGGGCTTCAAATCCAAACTTGTCAATCAATCTTGGGAACAAAGCAGTAATGATTTTCATCTATTGATATTTTATTTCAATGAAGAGCAATACATATGAAATTACTGCTGGAGTGATCTACAGTTTTATTCATTGTCCAGATTCTGTTCTTTATATTCAGCATGTAGAGATGTTTCAAGAAGTTTTATCAGAATAGGTCAGAAGAAAAAGATCTATAGGAATAAATTTTAGAAAGCTGTCAGCTCTATCTGCTCTTTAGTTTCAGCAATAAGTATAGTTTAAGAATAATTTTTTCTCTTTCATCTGTGCAACATATTGTACCAATTTTCATCAAAAAATTACAATTTCTATAGGTGTGTGTCTCTAGATACCCTTAGAATTTTGCTCTTTGACCCTGGGAGTAAATTGATCTTATGCACACCTGTCTTCCTTGGGAAACTTGCAAACTTCATTTTTGAGCTGAGCATCAAAGAGATATGATATTATTAGACAGTATAGAACTCAGGTAAAAAGTCCAGGAAGTATCTTGAAGTGCTTGAAGTTTTGAAATGTGAATTATATTATCTTCTGTGAAGAACTATTTAAAATAGTTCAAATGCAAGGCATAGTTTTTATTATTATTTTAAAAGGTCAGATCAGCTGTAAAAATTTTAAGACATTTTTCCATTCTGACTTAGAACAGTTTTAAAGCCAGAAATTTCCAGGAATTTGTGTAGCAATTATACAGTTTTCCAAATAATAAGGACTAATTAAAAGAGTAGCTATGTTCTATTAACTTTTCCTTAGCACTTCTCTCTAAGAAAGAAAGCAGTTTGCGTGACTAGAAACGATTTGTTTTTATTTTCAAGATGGAACAGTGGATTACAAAACCTTGCCTTGCACAAAATCCTCCCAACATATGTGTAATACTCAGAGATATCAGGAAATGAAAGCCTTCTACGAAATATTATTGTGAAGCATTTTAGGCCAGAAATAGCAGATCTTTTGGACTGTCAAGCAGCTCAGATCAATTCATCAACTTAAATCATCTCATCTAGTAATAATGGAATTGGTGTGCAGTTAATTATGACATAGCCAGAATGGAAGATAAATATAATTAATAAACTATGGAGTCACACTTTTTTCACAGTTTTAGTGAATATTTTAAGATTATGCTTCATTTACTGGTAAGATAAAGCCGAATGAAAGTCACTTATCCTGTATTTCATTAAACAACTATTTATTAACCAAATTTCAATGCCTTTTGTTCTTCATGTGTTATCTTGAAACTGAATAATTCCCCTCCATTTCCATGATTTCACACCTAAAGTTTACTGTAACTAAGTTTGAGATGACAAATAATGTGAAAAAAGAGATAGAACTTTGTTTTAATATACCATAAACGTAAATTTGTAATCTTTTTTCTGAACTAGATAAATATAATGTTTACTAATAGAAATTTACTTATTAACTTTTCCAAGTAAAAGGGTCCACTTTGGGAAACTTGTGTTCAATAGGAAGTCTGTTCAGATATTACGTCTGAGGTTCAGGGCTGAAGCTTACACCATTTTCTGGTAGGCAGGACTTTCAGATAGTAGTCCAAGTCTTTGCATGACATCAGATATCTGAATGATAGATTCAGTTTTCCATATTTCATCCCAATGATTTGATGTCATGTAGATGAAACTTGTCAACATTTGTTCCCATTTATATAGACATTTAAACTCCTCTGGCACTTTTATAGAAGGGTGAGGACTTGTCCTTGTAACTCTTATAAATCTGTCCATCTTTCTTATGGGCGCCCCAGTTCTGGTATTTGTTGTCTAAATATCTTCTACTCCAAAGATCAGCCCTGTTGTTGTGAAGCCATACGGAGGTCAGCAGGCTTATAGACTGCGTAACTCCTAATGGGAAAGGCTCAGCAAAGTAACATTCTTGCCATTATAATTCATATTTTGCAATTTAAAAAGTGGGTGGGAGGGGAATTCCCTGGCAGTCCAGTGGTTAGGACTCCACGCTTCCACTGCAGGGGGCTTGGGTTTGATTCCTAGTTGGGGAACTAAGATCCCACAAGCCATGCAGAGCAGCCAAAAAAAAAGTTTTGAGAATACACAGTCTGAGCCTCTGGAGAAAAAATTAGACATTTTATCCAAAAGAAAAAAAAAGTGGGCTGGAGAAGGGGGAGATGGATGCGTGAGTCACCTTTCAATCTCAGCAGAATTTTAAATCCATCTGCATCTCAACTTGGGCATATTTTGCATCCCAAAATAATTGCAGAAATGGCTGTCAAAAAATAGCCTCTACATTATCTTACGTATTAAAGATGTATATTGTTGTAGTTGAAAACAGAATATTGGTTCACCTAGGATGTATATTTTTTGTTGTTTCATAACTTCTTGAAATTAAAGCAATATTGGAATTACTGAAATGGACTGAATAATAGTGAAAGCTAAGATGTGAAGGGGAGTTTATTTACAATCCAGATTAAGCATGGAGCTGGCACAGATCTATAATTTAAAAGTTTTATAGCCCAAAGAAAGCTTGATCTTCTGTGCTTTCAGTTTCAGAAGTCTCTTAAATGTTAAAGTTGCCGCATTGGGCCTCTGACTTTGCTTTGTGTACCCAAGTCCTCTCCCTTGTATAAGTTTCTGATACTATCACTTCCCTTTCATATTCCAGGACTTCTAAATTGAAAATACATTTGCAGAAATTATTCAGTGATGCCTTTTTCTGCAATAAACATAATTTTTCCAAGTGACTCAGCAGGTGAAAAAGGCAGGGACAGAAATAATAAAATCTGGGGTGTGTCTTATTTTATTGATTCAGTTTAGTCATCTGATTAAATTCTAAATTACTCAGAAGACTGAAGTCTGTCAGAAGCTTAATATATTGCCCTTAGTTTAGTTATTTGAGGGTATGACAATTGATATAAATCAAATACAGGATCCAAATGAAAAATAATAATTATGAAAGAAGGATCACTCACTTGTTAGTTTACTAGTGTCAATTTTTTGAAAGTAAACAAATTACTATTTTGTGTCTTCTAAAAAAGCAATGGTATCTCTATATAGATATACAGACATAATGTTTGACACAGTTCTCTAAACATGCTTTTGAAGAAATTAGAATGTAAAAAGATCATCCCATTGTCAGAGCTGAGCATGAAATCCTGTACCAAGTTTGAAGGCCCACTTTAAAATTTTGTTATTTTATAATACCTTTGGAAAAGTGTATTGTTCCTTGTACAATACCCACATATTCTGCTTTGGAATGGCTCCAGACTGTTACTGAACCACGAGGTTGCCCCCTGGTGCTTTATATATTGTTTAATTGTTTGCCTTTGGTGGATGTTTTTATTAAAAGCCTATTCTTTAGGATAAGACCAAAGTGTCATTTTAAGAACAGCAGAAGCGGAGCTGCTCCGTCCCATAGCTCTTTTTCATAGATGCGTTAGTGAACACTGGATGCAGCTAATGAGCCTGCCAACATTTTTTCTTGTAATACTTCAAAAAGAGCAACAAGAACAACAAACAAAACCCGGGATTTTTATTTTCCTCCCATAAAACATGACTGCGCTGGCCAGAAGAGCTGTGAGTTTGAATAGCTGTGCCCAGGGCAGTAGGGAAGAGAGGTGTTTGTCGGCTGTGTATGCTCACCCACTGCTCTGTCTGTGTCTTGGTCCAGGAGGAGCTAGCCTGGCGTTACATGCACCTTGGCACACATGGCCAGGTCACGCCCGAGGAGCTTGGGGGGCAGGGAAGTCCATGTGTTAGGAGGGCCGTGGTGGGCTTCCTGGGGTGTTTAGCAAACCCATGTATGCTGTAGTGTACGTCGCAGCTACAAAGCAAGTTCTTAATGTCCTCCCCCTCCCCACAATCCAGTTGTAAGATAAGTATCATTCTGAAGTTCTCAGATCACTCTGAATAGAAATTAGGTCTGGAAAAAGTTATTAATCTAATGATTTTAATTCTAAATGTTCTCCCTGAATATTTTCTTCTCTGAAGTGGCATCATCGTATCACTCACTGATTTCTCAGAAGTTGGCTCTGGAGAGAATTCAGTGTTCTCTAGCAGGTCCTTGCCACAAAGAGCAAGCAAGAATTCGATTAGTCTTCCCAAGCTAGTCTTCCTGACTGTGACCCACCCTCAGGCAAGAAGCTTGAAGGCAATGTACCTTGATACAATTTCTAGGACTTAAATGATCTCATTAAATTCCAATGCTAGATATCATGTTGACATTTGAGGAAATATGATTATTGACAAAATGTAAGCCTGTTATACACTATATCACTTCAAAAGGAGAAAGGCCATTAGGCCATAATTACATCAGAACAGTATACACATTTGGCTGGTTTATAAACTGTCACTTTCAGAAGTACCAAGACATAAAAGTCTCCAAAGGTTCCATTATGACCCTATTTCCAACAGTCTTCTCTGACAAACTAAATAAATTACTGCATGTATTGGACCTTTGAGGCTTGGGGCAAAGAATGGAAAAATTATTTACAAAAGCTTGAAAATATTTAATCACTAGAGGCAGGGGGCAACGGTGTTTTAATTAGCAGGTCCTCGGGCCATTGGCTGACTGGAGGCTTTCTCAAACAACCACACAAATGCACTGAATAGCTGTTTGCCAGCCTTAGGGTCAGGTCTGAGATGAAACAGATAAGATAATTGGCTCTAATGAAATCCAGAAGGCCTTGGCTTTCTTGTTTGAGCTTGGATTTGAAAAGTGCGTGTGGAAGTGAGGCTTAATTCAAACCAGAACGGAGCTAGGCCCGCTTCTTAGTGACTTTGATATTGTTTGAAGTTCTAAAAGTGTTCGCCACACCACTAGCCTGCTGGGCTGGGCCTCCCTGGTACCCTTAATTACTAAGCTTTATTGCTGACTTTACTACACAGGAAAGGGGCCATTATATGTTCCATCAACATCAGCTCTTCTCAGATTGGAGGAAAGGGCAGGGTTAAAGGCCACTGTAGGAAGGCAAAAACTTCACTTTGAGGTAGTCAGATCATTTACCAGTGTTGGATTTCACCGTTATGCCCATACATTCCTTACAACACAGAAGCCCAATTTCCATTTTTTAAACAAGTGATTACTTTTCAAAACATTTTTGTTTGTTGCTGTTTTTTTGCAGCGAGAACATTTATTTTTAGGGGCTGAAATGATTGCACCTGATATATTGGAGGAAAAAAAAAAAAAAGTAACACCTCCCAATTAATCATCACACCAGAAAGGTCTGGTTGGATTCTGTAATAAGGAGGATTATTATTAATGCTCCTTTGAAGTGGAAATAAGTGAGGAACCCTCCTGTGGTGTGAGAGTTGTCCTGACACCCTGAGGAATAAAGACCCCTCAGGAGACTCTACAAAATTAAATCCCAGCTTCTAGAATCTCTCACAAAGGGGTTATACAAAAGTGCTCTCAATCCAGTTCAAAGCCAAGAAGCAGAAATGAGGAAGTCTCCCTCCTAGGGGTTGGCTGCAGTGTCACCAAGCATTCTGTCCTCTGCAAGCTTGCTGCTGCTCTGTTGCTTTTGGTCCATTTGGTAAAGATGGATTATGCATCTTAGCGAATTAATAATTATTCAAGCCTTAGCCCTCTCCGACAAGGAGATCTGGTCATGCTATGAAAGCCAAGGGACGTGGAGTTCAGGCCTATTTCCTGCCCTACTTATCACGTCTTGGGTAGGAAAGTCATGAGTGATACCATCTGACTTGCTCTTTTGGAAATAAAAACAACTATTTTTGCCTTATTTATGTTAATTTGACATTAATGTGTTCTGATCTCACGCACGATCCTGGGGACCATTCATCCAGTACTCCTATCTGAGTATTCTTATGCACAGGCTGGACTGGGCATTAGCTCTCCACAAGGATGATGTGTCTGGGCCTAAGTAACCATATGGAGAACCCAGGGAAAGCAGTATTGAGAAAACAAGACTGAGCATCCACTTCCTAACCTCCTAAGAGACATTAAGGAGGCCTTGACAGATTTTTTTGTCACTGATGAACATGATGTCTGCTCAGATCAAAAGAAAAAAAAGTCTTAGAGTATTCAGCTAATTCAAAATATATTTTTTTATTAGGCACGGTTATTGACTGAATGCTTTTGTCCCCCCCAAATTCATATGTTGATGCTCTAACCCCCAATGTGATGGTATTTAGAGATTGGCCCTTTGGGAAGTAATTAGGGTTAAATGAGGTCATGAGGGCAGGGCCCTGGTCTGACGAGATTAGTGTCTTTATAAGAGACACCAGAGAGCTTTCTCTCTCTCTCTCCCTGAATGCATGTACCAAGGAAAGGCCCTGTGAGCACATGGCGAGATGGTGGCCATCTGCAAGCCGGAAGGAGAGCCCTCTACAGGATGCAACCAGGATGTCACCCTCACCTCAGGCTTTTCAGGTTCCAGAATTGTGAGAAAATAAGTTTCTGTTGTTTCAACCACTCAGTCTATGGTATTTTGTTATGGTGGCCTAAGTAGAGTAAGACAGGCAACACAAAGATCTGGGAGAGCAAGACAGTCCAATAATAGCTCTAAATTTGAGATACCAGTAGAAGTATCTTCCACACTATGTTCTGCTGAACATGAGATACAGGGGATAATAATATGCATTTCTCACCAATAAGAAGTATCATTTGGTGAAAAATCTCCTCTTGATAATTTGCAAAAGCATATTAAAGAGTTTTAGAATTCCAGTAGTAAGGAAATCTTAGATTATTTAACACATTATTTCCTCAAATTACTTGAACATGGAACTCTCCATTTCCCCAGTTTCTTTCCCCCAAAAGAACTGCAAATACCACAGAAACTAGCATTCCATAGAACATAGTTTGGGAAATCCTGATATACAGGGAGCAAAGTTAGTTGGCACTTTAGACAGTTCATTATTAATTAAATAAACATGATAATATAAAAGTAAGTAAAATATATCTACCCTTTAGATTCCAGCAATCAATCTAATATAAACAAGTGCAATATATAATATAATATTTCATTATCAGATAAACTGAGCACTTGGGTGAGCCATATTCTACAGACTGTCTTCTCCATTTCTCACTGGTTGCATCTAGATGGTTCTTAGGTAACACATGGTCATAAAGACAAAGAAAGAAGGAATGAGAAACAGAGAAGCAACAAGAGAGGGAAAAGGGAAAGGAGGGTCAGTTTCCTTTGATATCACTATTAAATCATCCAGTGAATTTTCTTAGGGTAACGTTACTGCCGTTCAGAATTATAGCAAATTGGTGATATTTTACAGTCATTGTGTGTATTTTGTTTCAGTTTAAATATGTGCACATATCTCCCAAACTTACTAGATCAGATATGGCACATTAAAAACATGGATTGGGTTTTTTTAACTCTTAAAATTAGCAACTAATTGCAGTGTGAACATGTAATTGGTTTTATGGGTAAATCCATTTATGGACTTAAGAAATATTAAAGCCTCATTTGTTATTCATGACTATATTTTGCTGAGGGAGAAGAGGGTATATTAGTTTGCCTTTATGTCAATAAGAGAAGAGTTTCAATTAAGTAAATACCTTTCATGATAAGAAAGCACACCCTGAAATAAGACAGTAAGAGTTAAACTATATTACTTTTCCTGGTTAAAAAAGAAAGTGGCTTTGGGAGTGGATCCTGGGGTATCATGGTGTAGCAATGTCATTTTGTTTCCAAAGATAATATTTCTAGATGTACATATGTCCTGAACTTTATCAAACCACAGCTATGGTTATCACATATTTATTCAAAAGATAATTATGGCTATCAGAGCAATAAATCAGCAAAGTCCTTAGCTGTTTGCTTAAAATGCTCTTTTGTTTTACTGGATGTTTAAGTACTCAACCAGTGTCTTTAGGATATCCATGTAGGTTGAATTATATAAGTGAAAGAAAAACACCTGAATAAAAACACAAGAATAAACCAAAAATTATTTATATCAAAACATTCAGAAGTCATTAATAACATTATGACACACAAACCTTTGTGACATTTAATAGATTCAAAAAAAGGAGAAAATGATTTTCTTGAATAACAAAAGAATGCAGCTTTCCTTGGCTGAATTGACCCTGATTCCAATATGTCAAGTATGGGATGTGTTTGGGAAACTGTGGTGTGGCTCGAATGTGCAGTGTTCCATGTAATGCAGACTCTTGTACTTCTTGTTCTGGGAGAGGCAGAAGTGTGACACTTCTCTTCCCAAAATGACAGTTGAGGGAAGAATTTTTCCCTAGAATAAACCTACAGAATGCTTTCCTCCATGAATCGTCAATAGATATTTCCTGGGCCCAATGTTAAAGAAGTATCTTTCTTCCCAAAGCTCAAAAGCCCTGCATCTATTGTAATGTTTTATTTGTCCTCAGACATCCTTATTAATTGGACAAGGTACTTATGAAGATCACACAGGAAGCTAGTGTCAGGGCTAGAAGAAAAGCTTGGATGTTTGCTCACCATTCATTCAAAATGGGAATCTAAGTGTATTCCCAAGACAAACATGAATGGATTTAGAAATATACTCATTTTATTTTATTATTATTATTATTTTTTTTTTTCCTGCGGTATGCGGGCCTCTCACTGTTGTGGCCTCTCCCGTTGCGGAGCGCAGGCTCCGGACGCACAGGCTCAGCAGCCATGGCTCACGGGCCCAGCCGCTCCGCGGCATGTGGGATCCTCCCAGACCAGGACACGAACTCGTGTCCCCTGCATCGGCAGGCGGACTCTCAACCACTGTGCCACCAGGGGAGCCCTATACTTATTTTAGAAATATATATATCTTTAGAAATATACCAGCCACTCAGCAATGCCTTCTTCCCTTCTGGCAGGCAGGTATATGCCTGTGGGTGAAATACCATAGAAACTGAGGTTTATTGGAAACTTGTTCCCAGATACAACTCTTCTGACATGGCTGCTGAGGGGTGCAAAAATGGCACAACTGTGTTCTGACAGACTGATCAGTTTCTTAATTCAGGCTTTGGGGCTTGAGGTATCTGTCATAGGTATGGATGTGCATAAAGCTGCCTTACAAGTAACTGACCTACTGTGGGCTCAACTCTGGGCTAGTTGCTGTCTGAGGAAAATGCAGAAGTATCCAGCATTTTCCTTGGAGAAGTATACAATCCTAGTTGGGAGTGAAAGTTACTGTGAGACAGAGAATCAACAAAGGATAAAATATTGACCATGCAGTAGGAGAACACATATAAGGGAAAGAGATGCTACTCCAAGCCTTATAAGTAGCCCCCGCTTCTGCAGGTGTCCAGGGAAGGATGATTTCACACAACACAGGCATGCTATCATTTCTACTCAGAGTCAGACCTCAGTTTATGGGTCTCATTCAATCTTGTATGATTATGAGTACTCTCTTTCAGAGAAAGAATGCCAAGGAAAAAAATTTTAAATAGGTACAAGGCCTTGGAAAGGGTTCATGTGAATGAGGGACTCTGAAAATTAATCTTCTTAGTTTGATGGTAAATATGCCTTGGTTTATTTAACCCTAATGCCTTGTATTGCCATTATTTAGAATGAAACAGTGTACAACATATCATGTAATGAGCCTCAGATAAATTTAGTGGCTAATCTAGCTAGGGATGGGAAGCAGAGAAACTCGACAAAGGTGGAGAATTTCTTAGAGAAACTGCACTGACAGAGGATGGTCTTGACATAAAAATTCAACTGGGATACCTTTTTCATCCTAGGGCACATGCCAAGGAGATCAAAGTAAAGGATTTTTTTCTCTCTTTCCAGTGTATGTTAAGGCAGACTTTTTTTCTAAATAAACAGGATTCATCAAGGGAACATAAAGTCAATTCAAACAAAGCAAATCAAAGTGCGGGTGGGGCGAGCAATCAGTGTTTGCATGGGGAATGCACACTTTCCTATTGGTTTTGGTGTGAAGGGCCTGCACCTGTTTGTGAACGTGTTCAAAACCAGGACTGAGGCAAGTCCCTGAGCTGGCCTGACTCCGACTTTCCTCCGAAGGGGTAGAGTTGCTTTAATGCAGTTCATGTGTAGGGAGTTTCATCTTAACCAGGGTGATTTATGTTAATGAAATGAAACAGAGAAAATACCCTTGACATCCTAGTCTCCTTTTAAAAATATTAAATAAATATGTCCACGACTTTTGTATAATTATATTTATTAAAACAAATGGAAGACTTCAATAAACTCCAGAATAAATTTGTAGGTGACCCTGGGTAGGGTTAAATCCATTAGGAAAAAAAAATGAGTTTGGGGGTTCCTTACTGATTCTGAAAATTCTAAACAGCCTTTAAGATCAGACAATGAGCATCAGTTTTAAGGTAATTTATTCTGTAATTTTGAATATTCTTTTGTCTGGGTTCTGCAAATTTAGTCCCCAAATCATGATTCACGAAATATATTCAGAGCATCTTTACAAATCTGATACTAAGCCTCCTTAACTACCTCTTTGGAAATTAAGTAGTGTCATATTTACTTTTTTTTTTGCGGCATGCGGGCCTCTCACTGTTGTGGCCTCTCCCGTTGCAG